>NW_028234432.1:2247783-2255283 GCF_977035675.1 Penaeus japonicus | reverse complement strand
TTCATTTTTCAGTCTTGCTCTTTATGATGGGCATCCACAAGAAAGTGGTTTCACCTTCAATAATAACCTCTCGAACACGCACAGTCCTGTCTGACTTCAACATGTCCTGCGATGATACTGGCAAGCTTATTCTGAAGCCAAGACCAACCACCACATGAGAGTATTAGTTCTTAGGAGATTTATGTGTATATATATATATAAATATGTGACTGTTACTTATGCCAACATGTATACTTTGTCTTAACCCATATTTAATATATGCGAGTACAAAAATACATTATCAACATTTATCAGCCAGTCTTGAAGCTGCTGCTGGAGTGCGCATAAAAGACATGTCCGTAACCTAAAACCATGTCCAAGGGATTTGTTTATGCTATTGAGTTCAATTTACAGGGTAGGAAGGAAGTAAGTTACAATAGAAGTGCTGGATTGCATAGAATGATTGAGGAGAAGAATACAGGATGGATGGATGGATGTCCCTGTCTGTTTCATTTCTCCAGTTTTGTACACATATAGTTTCAGTTGACTGATGTTTTAATTATTCATGGGGAAAAATACTGTCTGTTGTTGCTTCATTTAGTGAGACTAATTAGCAGTAGTTCCATATGATACTTAATGATACTGTACAGGAAAATTTGTTTTGCAATGTTGTTTATGCTACTATATGTTTCCCATAGCTTTATTCTCATAATTTAAAATCATCTCGATTGGAAGAATAGAGTGTGGAGTTGATTGACCAGCTTATCAATTAGCTGTTGATTTTAAACCTTGTTTGCAAAAGGTAGCTCTCAGTTTCCAAAACGACTATCAAGTTGAGCTACTGTTCCAGAAAAGTTAGCTTGATTGAAATTATTAATTTGTTATTAATTTTATTCTTTGGCTTTAGAAAGTAGTAGTATGTGAAATACTCTAATAATTATAAATATATATATGTTGCAGTCATAAAACTATGAAAATAAATTTGTTGTATGTAAAAAAAAAAGTTTCATTATTTACCCTTCATGTTGTACTTATAAATAAATGGTAAAAGTTGTGATATTTGACCAAGATTTTTTATAGGTAATTTTAACCATAGTACTGCAGCTCACACAGTTCTTGCTCACTCAGTCATTTCAAGCAGAGAATAGTATAAATCTTAACATTCCAAAAACAATGCTTTAACAATGAAGATTCAGCTTTAAGTGTTTTTTGCATTATCTCCCTATACTTTCAATATTTATTGTGTACTGATATGCTTTGCTTATTTTCAGAAATAATTTTGATACTAAAAAATTACTGAGACATCATGGCTTAGAGATGCCTTATTATCATGTATTTTTTCTACTTTATCAGTAAATAAAAGGTAGTACATTAGAGTACATATGTTAATACATTACAATATTATTTATGTTGATGTGACTCAAGAGGGCACTTTCACTTTGCTGTGTCATCAATTTGTTTTATTTGTATTTGTCAGGAAAAATTTGCCAGCACCATAGTGCCCTCTTGATGTCATAGCAAGAGTAAGACCTTTATTGTTCACATCAAAACCAATGGCTACTTCCCCGCCTTATCTCAAGCTTTAATAATAAAAAAAAATGTTTGGTCTGACCACAAAGGATGATGGTAGAAGTGGCTTTGATACACTCAACTAATTTCATATACTCCACATACATACATACATACATACATATATATATTTTGTACACATTCAACTCCTCCTTAGTTTAGTGCATTATATTACTCTGTATAAATAAAACTATAAATATAAATAAAGTAATGTATGAGATAAGATGAGATGAGTCAGCACTCATAGCTGACAGAGGCTGGGCCGCCTCGTGCATAGAGCCCGGGCGAAGCATCGTCTTCACAAATCTGTTTGAACTGAACTGAACTAATGTATGAGATTTCCTTTTTCCCCATATCCATATTTTATTTATTTTTTCTTTCTTTCTTTCTTTCTTTCTTTCTTTCTTTCTTTCTTTCTTTCTTTCTTTCTTTCTTTCTTTCTTTCTTTCTTTCTTTCTTTCTTTCTTTCTTTCTTTCTTTCTTTCTTTCTTTCTTTCTTTCTTTCTTTCTTTCTTTCTTTCTTTCTTTCTTTCTTTCTTTCTTTCTTTCTTTCTTTCTTTTCCAAAACACATATCATGCACTTAATTCCTGTGCTTCTGAATGTTCTTAATTTTCATTGCGACAAATGGGTAAGCCATTTCTCTTTCTATTACCATCATAATTATTAACCCATTGCAGACAGGTGTCATGACATACATGACGTTCAGGGATTTTGGATCACTTATCTTTATTGTGCTATGAGTAATGAGTGACTGATGATGACAATTGCAATTTCACCTAAAATCCAATACCTAGATGGCACCACTTTCTTCTAGCATCAGCAGGAGAGAGAGCCTTGAATGGCACCCATCCACAGTCTCTAGCAAGCACCATCTTTATAGAAAGATGGCACTCAGCAAGTTACTGACCTCTTGCTCTAAAGTACTACCGATGAAGGATGTGCAGGCAAAACGAGAAGAGGAACGTGACTCAAACCATGCCATGTCTTCAACGAGCCCCTGTGCCAGTAGGGGTGCCTTTTACTGTGGCACTTACAGCCATAAGCACAGGGTTCCTTCCTCTTCCCTACCTCATGTTATCTTCATTGTGATAGGTTTCATATTTTTTCACGACAGTACATGGTTATATTTTTTGTAACCATTTATGACAGTACACAAACACAAAGAATCAAAACCCATCTTGGTGACTGCGCAAGCATATCTATCCCCTGTCTGCAATAGGATAATGTTATTAATGCCAATATCATTATCATTATTAAAATCAAAACAGAAACAAGATTTTTTTCCCCAAAATATTCAAGTAATGGGGTAAACAGGTCAGGTCAAGGAGGCCTATGAACTGATTTCTTGGTGCCAAAGTCATTGTGGAGTGGTGTGTGTGTAAAAAAAAAAAAAAAAAAAAAAAAAGACATTGCATGTATATATACGTTCCTGCCGTTAAAGGGCCCTTCCCATGTGAGAGGGGAAAGTTTGGGTTGTGAGAATGTATACTGAGTAAAGACCATTTGAAAACCCATACATCAAGAAAACTATACTAATAATAGGTACTACAAAAATCATTTACCATAACAAGTGATAACCACTGTCTGTCAACAGTCAGCAGTCTCATGGAGGCCTGTGAGCAGAAAACTGATAAAATTCAAAAGCAAGAATTACCTCCTTCAGATGTCCTTTATTTCTTGTGTATTAAGAGTGTACATGTTTTTGAGTTTTAGGGTTTCCTAAAAAAAAAATGGAGGGAAATCCCAATTTAAAAATTCATTGATCTTCCTTGTGTTTGCTCAATGTTTTTCACTAATTTAAAATCAGGTTTTCCCATCAAAATGCAATATAATTGCACAGATTTTACAGTAATCAAGCTCTCAAATGTAGTTTCTCTTTTCTCTTGGTTTGTTTTATAGAGTTATCTAATGCAACTTGTCAGCATTTTACTGAAGTTACCAGTTTGCTATTTTACATATTTTTACTGTTAATATATGTATACATGGTGTTTATATTCATAGTCATTTGATTCACATTCATCATTCTGCTAAGAGGGGCATGTAATGGATTCAACAGGTCCATCAAGCTTTCAAACAATTTATTTGAATGACCATCTTTTATTTTATTTTCCAATCATGGAGATAGAAACAAAAATCACATCAAAATAAGATAAAACCGACTAAATAAACCAGACTAAATAACACAAGCCTAAAGAAATTTATAAAAAAAATTAGCATGTGTTTAATCTAGGGTAATAACATTTCCTCATTATTATTTACCATATACATGAAATTTATCCTATTTCTTTATATGTATTGATGTATTTCTCTCCTATAATAATCTCTTCGATTTTAGCAAAACTTATTATAAAGGAAACATAAAGGCAAGAGTAACTAAGATTTGTATTCAGACATTATAAGATATATACACAGTGTTTTATACAATTACTTCTTGGAAGGTTTCAACACATTGTAGGCAATAATAAGACCAAGAACTGCATAAGTTGCCTTTGCAACCTGTAAACAGAAAAAAATATATTTTAGTAATTAACAAAGCCAATATACTTCACCTCTGATCAATAACAACAATGAAAGATGTGAAATTTAATCTACCGAAACCTTAAATCTAATATAGGGAAAACGAAGAAGAAATTAAGGAAAATCACACATATACAAAAGTGAGTAACTATTGGTACATACATATATATATATATATATAAAAATTATAAAACCAGTTTTTGTTTCAAGGTTAACCCTCTCTGGACGGGTGGTACACTACTGTACCGCTCATTCAAAAGCCCAGTGGCCGGGCGGCACAATATTGTGCCAGCCATTTAATTGATTTAGGCCTAAGCACCTGAAAGCCCCGGCATTGTGACATTCAAGGCTGGAATGACCCAGTCGTGAATGGGTTAATTAACCCATTCACGCATGGGGCAATCATGCCTTGCGGCCGGGGCTCTCCGGCTCTCAAACGCATTAGGTGATAATCAGTAAATAAGAACCCCATATCGAGTGGAACAGGAACAGGCCTAATGTCGCTTGTGTTGTACCACCCGTCACGAGAGGGTTAAGTTGGGTTTTAAATAACTAATAAATTAATGCATTTGAAATAAAGGCACACATGACAAATGAGACACATACACATAATTGCGCACAGACATACACAAACACATGCACACAAGTATATACAGTTCCTTACATTTGCTCTTCCAGTCATGGTGGAGGAGTTGAAGTAACGGGCCATTCCCTTGAACTGGGAGCTGTCTACACCTGCATCGCCAGCCATTTTGAATCTGTAAAAGAGTAAATAAATTTGGTGCTTGCAATATAGACTGTCCCACAATGTGTAAAGACACCCTATACTAACTATTCCATCCAAATAATCAGTCAATCACTATATGCACTAGATGATTTGTTTTTAAAATGATCCTAAGGAAATATACAAATGCCAAGTATTTGTTCTGCTATCTTTAACCCATTCACGCCGGGACATATTTTCGCCTACTCCCTCTAACGCCGGGAAGATAACAAGCGCCCAACACTTCGTGCCGGGGCGTTTTCTCGATACGCGGGGCCACGCTGATCTCAGAGCATTTTTCACACCTTGTCTCCTCTGATAGGAAATACTTCACCCGTTAACAATGGTGAGATGTTTTTTCGTTGTACATGACGCAGGAACTCTGGCCTGATGACAGGCATCATGACATTCAGAGATTTTGGATCACTCTTATTTTATTATGCCGTGATAATGAGTGAGTTAGATAACAATTACAGACATAATTATTATAACTGCCATAATATTAAGCAAAATAGGTTTCACTTAACCCATTCGCACAAGATGACGTGCTGACACGTGGCATCAGATATTTGGTCAAGGCCGGGACTCAGGGTGAGTGAGCAGACAGCCCAGGCTCACGGCTAATGCGCCCGAAAATCCCGAGGGGTTGGGTTTCTGCGTTCAAAAACCCCAGCATCTTGACCATTCAGAGCCGGAACAGTCCCAGCGTGAATGGGTCAACATTCAAAATCTAGATGGCACCAGCAGAAGAAAGACCCTTGAATGGCTCCCATCGGTGGTCCATAGCAAGCACCATCTTTGTAGAGCAATAGCACATAGCAAGTTGCCAACCTCTTGCTCTAGAGTACTGCAGAAGAAGGATGTGCAGGCAGAACAAGAGGAGGAAGGGGACTCAAACCATGCCCAATGTCTAAAATGTGCCCCTGTGCCAGTAGGCATGTCTTTTACCGTGGCATTCGCAGCCATAAGCACAAATTTCCCTCCTCTTTCCTACCTCTTCATGTTATCTTCATTGTGGATGGTTACGTTTCATATTTTTTCCTGACAGTACATAAATTAGAAAAAAATAAAGTTTTTTGTCCTGGTTTGGACTCTAAACTACAATTTTAGTCAACTGCAGAATTGATAAAGCCTGTGATATAGCAGATATAAGTCTAAAACGACACAAAATATAACAAAAATGGTTCTAGCTCTACAATGAGTTACTAAAAGAGCGGGAAAAGCGAAGGTATGCTGTGTGAAGCTGCCTCACTCTGAAATAAAACCCTTCCTCGAGCTTGGGTAAGGAAATCTATCTATTGAATCAACCCCTAACTTAAGAAGATAAGCATGTTAACGCTTGATAGAGCATCAGCTTTTAAAAACTGGTGGGCTGTTTTCCCCACATTTATTTCAGTCTGAACAAGATTTGTGAAGGGTAAACCAGTATATTTGTTAGTTTGGTATATTTCTTCCTGCCACCAGGTCATAGAGCTATCCCTCCCCCATTCCTATAACTACTGTTTTTTTTTTTAAAGTGTCTAGGTCGGCTTCTCCTCCTATCCAATCCTCACTCTGCACCCTCTATAGGCCACCCGAGACTACTACACTCAACACCCCATTCACTGCATCTCTTCCTAAGGTATCCAACTCTCCCTTCAAACAGTTTCCACCCAGTGTGATTGAGCTAAATAAGCAATTATTTTGCTTCTCATTATGTATCTTATATATACACAAATATATGTAAACAGATGGTTTACTACTATCTAAATAATGATGAAAATGGTTTCTATTGCACTGTGTCTCTTATATTTACATTATTTTGTAAGTTTTTTTTTATTATGTTAAACCCATTCATGCCGGCGCGATTCCAGCTTTGAATGGTTACAATGCCGGGGTTTTCGAACGCATAGGCCTAACACCTCAGGATTCTCAGGCGCACTAGCTGCAAGCCTGCGCTGTCCGCTCACTCACCCTGAGCGCCGGCCTTGACCAACTATCTCGTCGCCAGCGTCTGACGCAAAAAACGCGAAACGTGTCAACACATCATCCGGCACGAATAGGTTAATATACAAGGGATAACTTTTTCATCTTAGTGCTCCACTTTTTAGGAACTATTTGACATACCAGAACCAGGCATAAATTTTCTGATGTGAAAAATCAAGTTCTGCAGAAAATAAAACAAATTTGTCCTTGACAAAAGCTGAAAATAAAGGTTAACTTGTGACAGTAGGGAAGGAGGCTTGTGGTCTTTAGGGGTTAAGCACTTATTTTCCAAGACCAATTTCTAATTTAACCCATTGCAGATGGGTGTCATGACATATGTGTGACACAAGTTTTGGTATTATTGGATAAAGACGCAACTACACGTGGTGAAAAAAACAAACCTTTCGGCATGACGTAGCTTTAATTATGATGTAACACCATAAAACCCTTTTCTTCCGGAAATGAAAAATAATCAGGATATATTATTTTGAAAATTTAAAAACGAGTAACAGGAGAGAAGGGAGGGGGGGGGGGGTCCAGGAGGGGGTGAAGCCCCCCCTTTGCTAGGGCAGACCTAAAATCGGTCGGTGAAAATGAACCTCCCACGCAGTGGATTAAGAAGAGGGGTCCAGGGGGGAGGGGGACCTCCCTCTTGGATAGGGCAGACCTAAAATTGGTCAGTTCTGTGGTCAGTGGTTGATATCCG
>NW_028234432.1:2232783-2240283 GCF_977035675.1 Penaeus japonicus | reverse complement strand
TTAAGTAGAATCTTCTTTATAAATCATCGGTTAAATCCAGCCGCTTCTTCTGACTTCTTTCAGCGGGACTGAAGTTTTACTATGTAATATTACCTTGGCAATAAACCCAAAAAGCAGGTTATTCAATCCAAACATAACCTGGTCTCAAGAATAAACCCGTTGCAGTTAGCTTGTAAGTGCATAGTGCATATTTTCTGCAACAGATGGACCGAAAGTTTCAGCGTCAGAAAGGACGTTTTAACACTAGACGCCAGAAGAGAACAGGCGTGCTCATGTACCAGTCCTTGAGCCGTGTGACATCGACATCCCCTTGTCATAGCATCGATGTAAACGCTTACTTACTTGCAGTGCCCTACCGCTGCTCGTCAAAGGATGGACAAGTGTGATATGATAGATGTCTCATGGGGAAAATACCACACAGATCATTTACAATTGCTACTGTTAGGGCAGGTTTGTTGCAGATACAGATTAGCAGGAGCATTTTCACCGTCACCGGACGTTTAAAGGGGAAGGGGAAGGGGTATATATATATATATATATATATATATATATATATATATATATATATATATATATATATATATATATATATATATATATATATATATATATATTCCTTTTTCGGCAAATAAGCGAGGAAATCGGCCCACTTTCTCGACAAACACAATGAAACAATTGGACCTGTTGACCTGCATCTTAAAATATAAATGCAGAAGAAAAACCCCAATACTCTTTCTGTCGGTAAATTCTTTCCCTTACGCGACAAATGAGAACAGAAATACAACCGCTTCGGCGGCAATCAATAAAAATCTTTAGGTAACCCACTGTCGGAGAGGTTTACTTCTGATGGATTTGACAGCTTGGTAGACGACAAAAAGGACAGTCAGAATACGGAAGCTCTTACTGAAAGCGATATATGCTAACTGTTTGTGGGAAGTATGGCACCTAAATAAAATAGTGCTTCAAACGAAGAAATTCGCAAATCATTTAATATCTTTAGGAATGCGTGATGTAAGAAGGAAACATCTGATCACTTGAACCGAGTTCGTTGTGAAATGTAGAACAATATCGATATCAAGAGTAACTGTATATTGGTTAAATTTTAATCGAAAAGCATACAGTGTGAAATTATACGATTTCATTCATACCCATGTCTTTTCACTTAAAGCGCTTTAATTAGCAAACACCAAATGAAGATGCCGTCCATACTTTCAAGAAGTGACCAAATTACCATACAAGTAATTAAAGTCGTAATTAAAAAGATATTTCTCGTCTTACCACGATCTGAAAACAGATTTGCCTTGTGATTGTGCCAGTCTCAAAATACCCTTACCGGCCGTGGTGTTCTAATTCTATTGAAATTAAGCTTTTGGGATATTTGGTTAAAATTGAATTCTTCACAATCAGTATATCTACAGTAGAAGTGTTTCTTGTTCTGTCTGGATACTTCTCAGTAACGTGACGTTCATTTACTGAGAGTCAGACCATCTATATTTTATTTATGCTTTCAGGACTTTCTGACTCCTGGTGGGTGGTGTTTTGTCGTTGAACTTTTTTCATCTTGGTTTAAGTTCTTATTTACTAACTCTACTTCTAATCACCATTTGCTTGTACTGCTTATTGTACTTGTCTGTAGCATCAATTTCTTATATTAATAATTTCATGATGAAGGTAAATAGGTATTTTTCAAAGCAAAAATATGAAACCTAGATGCAAAATATTTTAAAATAGCACATCACTGTCATTGTACAATTGAAAGTAATGAGAACCTTTTGCTCTTCCAAATACCCTTAAAATAATACCCCAGGATGAATAGATACACAGTGTATTCTCAAAAGTTTCATTACGAACATGCATATAATTAAGCTTCCTGACTCATTTAAGCCAGTATATCGTAGAAAAAAATCAGCTGATGTCTGCACTTCAGTTATGCGTTTGGGTGATATTAAGACAATCCTCACTCGTTCATCTTAACATTTCCACTTGCAGGTGTGTTGTTACTCATTCAAATGTACTTTTGAGCTACAGTAAATTACAAACTTCACTGTATTTGTGAAAATAAAAATGCATGATGCCAAATGTGTACTCGCGACTTTACACTTGTGACCACACTGACCTTATCACTATTCATTGGACTGGGTACAAACACGCTGAGGGAGCATCACATGCCATTTTTGAGTATTCTGGTTACAATATAAAACTCCTTCATTATTTGCACACAGTAGGAACATTGCCATTGTTTTCTCTTTGTTATCTCTTGTCACAGTAGCCAAGATGCCATTCCATACTTTCAAAAGACAAAAGGTAGGAAATTCACTCACTACACATCAATAAACACTATGGCATTCCTTTAATTAAATATATGTATCCTGCCAAGAACTACCATAATGATGTATTAGAAAATGAAAATCAAAATTAAATAGAAAACAATCATGCACTGGTTGTATCAGGGTTGCTAAAAGGAAATGATGCACCCTCAAACATTAGAAAAAAAAATAACATTATTATTACTTTTCTACACTGAGTGTGCAGAGATTATGACGGTTCGTGACTGCAAGATCGAAAAAATGTATTTTTGGGTTAGCATATCCACAATTATATTTTTTCAAATGACAAGGCAACATCACAAAGTATTTTAATGTGTCTACAAAATTATCACATACATAAAATTTCCCGAAGGTACAAATCCTTCCACACAGTGGTAGCATCTCTCTAGTACTTGAATGAGGGGACAAAACAAGCAATATAATTGAGTATATCCATTTATAATATGTTTGTGGCTAGAAGGGAGGATAAGCGAATGGGCCAGTGGCACGACCCCATTCCATATTTACGTGTTCATGTTTGTGTGCACATGTGATAGCAACACACATGCACATAATTTCCAATGTTTGAGCTAATTCTTGAGAACTGCCATAAAACTAGTCTTCCAAAGTAATGCAAACAAACACCATGAACCTGTAAGCTACCTTGTTTAGGGCATCATGTATTATTAAGTTTGAAGGGTTTGTTCTGATTGGTAGCGAGTGACAATAGCTAGATGAAACAACTGACCTAACATACTGCAATCAAAGGATGACCCAAGTTGAGCATACATAACCTTATAAAGCTTTCTACCAGAGCAGCTGACTTTCAACTCTCATCAACTCTCAAAAGAAATATGGGAATGAAGAGAGAAAGGGAAAATGAAAGGTAAAGGTATGAATAAAAATAAAATGTACAAAAGTGAATTTACATTTACACATTCCTTATTGCGAAATTTGTTTTGCAAATAAAGTATAAAATATTTTTAAAAAATCAACAAGTTAAGTCTCTTGTTTATGCAACTATTCTATTCCTTGCCAGCATTCACCATCAAGCTATACATGAAGGGAAGAAGGCCAAACATAGTGGTAAAAAATATTGACATTAATAATCACAAGTTTTGAATGGCATTATATCCTAGTCTTCAAATCGTACAAAACCACACTTCTTGTAATATACAGTAGCATCTTATCTTACCAAATTAATCCTATAATATCAATTAGACCTATACACACACACAGGCCTGAAGACACCTTACCATTGGTTTCCAATACAAACTTTAAAATAATGATAAAAAAATTGAGAATTCTCAAAACTTGGTGTTACAATTATGCACCTTATATATAAAAAAGAAATTGATCAGGTGTGCCAACTAAGCCAATACCTGTGATATTGCACCATGCAAAAGACTGATTGTACTGGTCTCAATGGCAAGGCCTCGTTAGGGAATCCTTTCGTTCTTTTAGGTGTGACAACAAATGCCGCAGGCACTTTTAATTTGTTACTTCTTTATTTATTCATCATTTTTCTGTAGCAGTGAGGCTGACAAAATCTGAGCATCCTGAAAAGATCTATGCCCTGCCATGCTCCCGTAACTACAAGCTGAAGAACCACATGGCAAAATATGGCTTTTGCTTCTCGTATTGGTCCTTGATCCAGTCATCTTTCAACGCAATTCCTCTTAACATTTCTCAAAAAAAATGGGACCACAGTTTTTCTCTTTATGTGACAATTTGGTACCTATTACCAGTTAGGGTAGCATAGAGAGCAACCAGTGTGGCCAAAAACACCTGGTGTGTGCACACACATTAAGACACATAGCTGGAACTATAAGGTACAATTTTAGTGGCACAATTTAATGATTTACGGATTTAGTTTTGTAAGTTCGAACTAAATATTCCTTCTGACATTAGGCTGTGATTTGGAGTTTCTAATCTTACTCTTTATACCTTAACAAATAAATGTTTATATTATTAAAAAATACATCTCATTTTTTCCTATGCCACAAAAAGCTACCTCTACATTGGACTTGATAAATAAAATATTGTGTATATATGCCATTACATAGTAAATATTGTCCAAAAATAATTTTCACTTTAACTGTAATTAATGATTTACATAGAAAAAGTATTTTAATGGTTCATGAAATAATTTCATGATAAATGAACTTGCATTATGTGGGCTTATTTGTAAAACCAAATTGCACACTTTTTAAATTTTATGCATGACTGTCCACATTTGCTTTGAACAAATCAAAAACAGTGGGTAAGCCCATCTCTAGCTTTATGGCAAGGTATAAAAAATAAAAGATAAATAAAAATACAGATAAATAACTAATCGCTTATATAGCTAGACTGCCTCAGTGGTTATGAGAATCTGCAGAAAACCACCTCTATTTTTTTTCATTGGTCCTTAATAGTATGTACATCAATTTCATTTTCTTTCAATCCATTCTAAATGCACCTAAGACTGCAAGTATCTGCATGATACAATCCCAAATTTCTTGTAAACCTTAACTAATCCAGGCAGGAATGTAGTAAATCTTAGTTACAGGATCTGGCAAAACCCTATTCTTACTTGTGTCGACCAAGAGGTGGAACACATCACACTCACTTATACTTTCCTACTCTGCTGCCAACTGCATAGAGAAATCTGCCTTTTGCTGTACCTGAGATTGCTGATATAATGTTTCCTTCAAATGAATTGCTGGCATGTAGCCTAATGGCTTTTTTTCCACTGCTATAATAAATGTATTTTATGTTAAAAATTCTTTCACACAAACACATCTTTTGAGGCAATAAACAACACACATAAATACATACTTCATTTTCTAACTCTTTTCTTACATTTTTTTCTTTTTCTTTTGGAGTTGCATAAAGAGAGAGCAAACACAGTTTGCCAATCCCAAAAGCCTGTTTAGCTATCAAGTGTGTTGCAGTCCACTAAAGTAAATAATAAAACATGACTACAGGTCTATACAAGGATTTACAAATTTACAAAACGGCCTCATTTTTTCCGAAACTTAACTTATAAGTAAAGAAACAGAGGTAAAGGAAATCATGAAGACAAAAGAGGTACAGCATGATATCAGCCAGCTGCCATAAAGAGGACTATGCTTCTAACTGGAACTCAAACAGACGTCCATGTTTATTGCTGTGGCTACTAAACACATCCCTATTTACAGCTCACTTGTAAGGACTCTTTTGGAGTGATGAGAAATGAATGCATGAGAAGGAGATTATTGAGGATTAAACAAAGGATGAGAGAATGGAGGGTATATTCACTGTTCAAAATAACAATAATAACTGAAAAAAAGATGAATAACAAATGCAATAGAATAGAATGAAAAAAATATGTATAGCATCTGATATGTGCTTCCATTAGATATCTAATTCATGTGAGATAATCTATTGTGAAAGACAATAAAATTGTATAAGAAAGTGAAAACAGAAAAGAAAATTGGTAAATGAATAAAAGGAAAAGTAACAAAGTATGCATAACAATCTGCATTGTTCTGAGTATTACAAGTTATATAAAAAACAAAACATTATCTACAATAAAAATCATAACTAACATTAGTCTCATGATTGTGGTCATTATTGTCATTAACATTAACCTCATCATTATTAAAACAATGACAATGGTAACTTTGACTTTGTGATGATAATGATAATAGTAATAACAATAATAATAACAATAATAATAATAATAATAATAATAATAATAATAATAATAATAATAATAACAACAATAATAATAATGAAGAAAAAAACTGACGAATGCCAATTGTGGAGGCAAATTCTACAGATTAAAACCATACATATGTATATACAGTACATATGTGTAAAATGTATAAATATGAGTGTGAGTGTGTGTAGAAAATGAGAGAAAAAAGAATCAATTCACAAGCATGAGTATAATGATAAAGAACCAACACATAACACTTTCTACCATATACAAGTTTCAAGTTGAGCATGAAGTGAAACAATACACAATGCACTTACAAGTGTATGCTTTCTCCAACACATTTTTTTTTTACCCCAGTTTGTAAAACAAATTTCATCTCTCTCTATCTCAGCATATCTTTGGTGCGAACTCCAAGTGTCTGTAAATGCCATAAATAGGAAACATTCCATTTTGTAACACAAAATCTCCTAGAAGGCAGTTCGTTCTGTTATCTCATATACATATTTTTTTTTTTCCTGTTCTTTTCCTTTCAAGCTCCTTCTGTCAATCCACATGCACTTTCATGAGAAAAGAAAGGACCAGCATTATAAGCATAAAAGTATATTACCATGTCATAAAATTTATCTTACAATGGGACTGCATTGGCAATAATCTACATTAAGCATGTCTATTACTGAAGGTTGGGGGAGGCCTTGCATATTGAAAAGTCACTGCTGAAACACCTGGCAGAAAGGAAAACTGAGAACACTTTCCTCTTCCCAGAAAATTCCATGTATAAACACAAATACAGCCACAGTATCAGCCAGACAAAGTAACTATCACCATTTTCAAGTCTCTTTCTCACAAAAACATGTCTGCACACAGCAGGAGAAACACTTCCAATGACTTTTGCCTTTCTCTCATTTCTACTTCGGTAATTTCTTTTCCCTGAATATCTTGTATGAATCATACTTTGGTCGAAGATTTTCTATCTATTTATAATCCCTAATTGTGTACCATAATATATATATAAACAAAACAAAAAACAAAATAAAAAAAAGTCAGGGCAACTATTACCCTGTTTTAAAATGTGTGAACATAAAAGTAGTATCTTACACATCTCTTGACCAAAAAGAAAAAAAGAAGGTAAAAAAAAATAATAACAATAAGAATAATAATAACTATAAATAATATGAACATTGGTAAAAAGAGGGAAAAAAATTCTTTACATGAGCTTCTTCGCAAGTTATATCTTAATCCTTCAGAACACACAACTGGAGCATATCTATTCTGAATACTGTATTCATGCATTATCACCACTGAGTAAATTTCCAGTCACATTCAGTAATAAGAGCTTCTTTAATGTTTATATTTTCATTAATTTATCCTTCTTCATTACTAAATGTCATGATCATAGTTTAAATAGATGTTGGTTGGCTATTTTGCATTTCCAGAAAGAAAGTGAATAGGATCTTATGACTGCTATAATCACAATCAACTAACCCACATGAGCCTACTGAACATCGAGTC
>NW_028234432.1:2220283-2222783 GCF_977035675.1 Penaeus japonicus | reverse complement strand
CACGGTGGATATAATTCTGTGACTCTAAGTAGGCCATACCTGCAGCAATCTGTGCTGCCATATCAATGAGGTTGTTTAGCTTCAACCCTCTTCCTTTACCTGTAAAAGAAATACATTATCAGAACACTGAAGCAATTTGAAGATGATAACATTAACTCGTATGAAAAGGCAAATTCAAGAACTGAAACATAGTATAAACATTTTAAAAAATGGGCAAGCCCTTAACATACTCAGTAAGGAAGATGAAACTACACTTAAATAATCAGTAATCAGTCTTCAATACGGAGATAGAAACAGTAACAAAGAATGAATGTTAGTAATGACTGTGACAATAACAAGTGGTACCTCATACACTGCACTCACCCTGAAGATACTCAAGGAGAGAGCCATTCTTCATAAGCTCTGTAATAATATAAATTGGTTCTTCTAGAGTGCACACTGCATACAGCTGGATCAATTTCTGGTGACGCAATTTCTTCATTATTTGGGCTTCTGACAAAAAGTCCTTAGGATCCATTGTACCTGAGAACAAATGTTGTGAAATTAAAAGTCATATACTTAGTGTACATTTCAATAGGTAATTACAGGACTGTTGAGCATGGGCACATGATAAATTTGCATCACTTTCTCGCAGACCACAATTTCCTTACTGTCAATTCATAGAAAAAAATTAAACCAAGCATATTTGCTTTAACAATTATAAACCTACTTATGAAAAGTGAGTTGGAGGGCCATTCATCACAATATTTTCCATAGAGAGTTATAATATATAAAATTTGCGACTGGATAATGCAAGAAACTTCTCAAAATACCTTCCACAAGTATAGTTAAATCTACAATTTATATTTGGACAATGGAAGCAATTAATCACCACCTTTACTTCCATCACTATAATCATTTCTATTACCTATACCTAGGTTATATAACCTATAGTCCATTGCACTTCTCCTTTAACAAAAGCAACACAAAATAAAGAAAACAACTTACCAGGCTTGAGGGTTTTGATTGCCACAGGTGTTGTGTTGTTCCAGAGGCCTTCCCAGACCTCTCCAAACTGTCCATGTCCCAACTTGCGAACAAACTTGAGAGAAGAGCGGTCGATCTCCCACTGATCTCTAGTGTTGTGGGACAGTCCTGCAGTAACTGGTTTCTCAATCTGTAAATCAGATGGCTGTTTATGAATCTACTCTTTGTGAAAGTTAAATACAAATTTTACTCTAACTTTTGTGCATAATATATAATTTTTTAATTGAAAAATAAAGACACTAATAGGTTGACTGACAACTGTGTATTCTACACAGAGAAAAAATAAATAAATAAAAATTATTGTATTGAATTTTCAAATTTCTACAAATCAAGTGGAGTGTGCAGGTAATTAAAAGTCAATAACGTTGCAGAATATACTATTTTTTAGTTCACTTTTGCAAAATACTAAGACACTATAATTATGTCTGAGATCCTTTCAACAAAATATTATTGAAAATCAATTTCCATGTCAATATAAAAAAATATATATATATAAGCTGGCATTTAACTGCATAAATTTATTGGTTAAGCAGTGTAGCATGTAATGCATAGATATCACTTCTGCATAATATTACATGTAAAGCTCCAAATACTAGGTTAAAAATCTGTTTTTATTGACACATTATCTTAAACTAATTCAAGACATTCTAAAATGCTGGCTATCTTGTGTAACCATATGCAACTTTGAAATCAATATCAGTTCTCATTTGATTTCCATTTCTCATTGCACTAACATCATGGCAAAATTATAGAGTATTTGGCAGTAACACCTTTAAATAACAGTACAAGACAAGTTTACCACACATGTAGTATGCTACATTAAAAAGTTAACTGATCATTCACTGACAACTAATTCTCTATTTAGCCCATTGGATATATTATTCATCATCATTCTTTACAATCATTACAAGAACTACTGACTGAAGAATTTAAAGTGAAAATGTTCCTGGTGCAGTTGCACAAGACCAAACTGCAACTGCTTTCCATCACAGTCTACTCCCATCTGAAATTTTGGCGTAACAGCAACAAGCAGCAATAGACATTAAGGCAATAACATGGGAAAAAAAAAGAGTGCGTGCAATACTGTCACAGGACCCTCTTGCACCTGTGCAAACACATGCTTGGTTGGGGTATTGGTGGCTAGCTTACACCAGTCTCTCTGTACAGCAGTTTTGTCAATGCAGGGAACAGTTATCACTATGCATATTTCTATTTCAAAATAATTAATAACCAAAGAGAAAATAAAAATTATAGGAATCATAATAATCATAATCATAATAAGAGGACCATGCAAGGGGTTAAGAAAACCAACATCCTTCAACTTACAGCCTGCTTTTCCATTTGATGTTAGGAGGGGGGACAGATGAAAGAGAGGAAAGCATTTAGAAATTTCTAAATAAAAATCATAACAATAATTAAAAAAAAAAAAAAAATCATAATAAATAAACAGATACAATGAAATTGTTACACAAAC
>NW_028234432.1:2200283-2202783 GCF_977035675.1 Penaeus japonicus | reverse complement strand
ATTCAGACATTCATTTCCTGTCCAGCATATATTATAAACGTTTATTTTCTTTTTCCAGTATAATATTTATTTGTAGCTATCTCATCTGTTGCATTTTATTCCCTCTTATCTTAAAATCCTTAATAAATAAATAAATAAATAAATAAATAAATAAATAAATAAATAAATAAATATATACATATATATATATATTATATATTATATATATAATATATATATATATATATATATATATATATATATTATATATATATATATATAAACAGGCATATGTACATACCCCCCCACATATATATTCATATTAACCAAGCAATAGCATTACATAAAATATACATGTACTTACGGTTCAGCTTCTATACTCTTGAGCTTGGCTACATAGTTTGAAGGGATGTAGCCTTCTTGCTTGGTAGCTTTTGATCTTGCGAACCACCAGTCACCTTGTGTATCGTTAAGGATTTCTAAATGTTCTCCCTTTTTAAAACTTAAGTCTTCATCTGTTCTCGCATCATAGTCATAGAGTGCGACAAATATTTTTGATAGTGTTGCAGCTGTGCCCTCTGGGTCTGGCAGTGAGGGTAAAGTGGGATTGAGCCCATTCATAGGCCGTCCTCCTAGGGGGTGACTGTCTGTGGGTCCTCGCACTGCCCCACTCGGGTCACTTATTGTTGGCCCAGTCATAGGTGGCGACTGCACCTGTAAGAATAATTACATTGTTAGTCCATTCTAAGGCAGTACGAGAAATAAAGTATTTTGGTTCGGTATTCAAACATTATGCATATCACACCATGGAGAGAAAATTAGTAAGTGACATTATCACAACTTTGAGGAGACGACATTCTAAACCATTATACATAACATGATCTATATGACAGGAAAATAACTAAAATACATAAACAAAACAAACATAACTGTAAGAGTCAAAGTCTAAATTTCACTCTTCATCAGTGAAACTAATATAAAATAGCCATAAGCATCAGAACAGAGAAAACCTCACCCCAACAAGGATTCAATCACCACCAATCACTTTGGAAAGTGAGGCCTTGCTCACATCTGTTACATTTAATAGAGGCCTCTTCATACAATCACTTTGACAGCCATAAATGACAATAAAATGTACAAAGTCCCTCAAAGAAAACCATGTCTCTTCCAAAACTATTTGGTACATCAGCTCAAAAAACTCTTATGCAATTCATGAATATCTTGATTGGAGAATAATTCTGAAATATGTTCTTATCAAACTTCTTTTGCTATGGACATATTCCCTTGGTATGAAATTTCACATTATGTGAGAGATGGAGGAAAGGTAGAGGGAAGGGGAAGGGGAAGAAAAAGAGAGAGTGGGAGAGAAAAGGAGGGAAGGGGGAAAAAGAGAGAGAAGAGAGAAGAGAGAAGAGAGAAGAGAGAAGAGAGAAGAGAAGAGAAGAGAAGAGAGAAGAGAGAGAGAGAGAGAGAGAGAGAGAGAGAGAGAGAGAGAGAGAGAGAGAGAGAGAGAGAGAGAGAGAGAGAGAGAGAGAGAGAGAGAGAGAGGAGAGAGAGAGAGGGAGAGAGAGAGAGAGGGAGAGAGAGAGAGAGAGAGAGAGAGAGAGGGAGAGGGAGAGGAGAGAGAGAGGGAGAGGAGAGAGAGAGAGAGAGAGAGAGAGAGAGAGAGAGAGAGAGAGAGAGAGAGAGAGAGAGAGAGAGAGAGAGAGAGAGAGAGAGAGAGAGAGAGAGAGAGAGAGAGAAAAGGAGGGTGGGAAAGAGAGAGTGAGAGGATTTTAAGAGCCTACCCTTTCTCTTTCATATGGAAAATACAAAGCTTAATAAGAATGGCACTAAAAATGCCACTTCTCATAATAATGATAAAAAGTAATAGGCTATTTGTTTAAAACATGGCATCAATGTCTCATGTTGTGCACCTGCAGTTACAGGTATTCTTTCATCTTTTTATTAAGTAGATTATCTGGTAAGGAAATTCATATGTCTGATTTCTTGAGCACTATCTAATAGAAATAAAACTGTATACCAACTGTTTACACAATAGGCCTAGTGACTCCAATACTTTTATATTTATCAAAACCAATAAATCATATTCAACCCAGGTGGGTATCGTAACTTCCACATTTAAAAGACATATACAATGGAACAATTCCCAAACAGTGTGCATATTATCTACATTTTTTTTTCAGCAATAGAAAATAGTGGCATTATATGATAATATACCATTGTACCCTTTCAAAATACCATAAAAAGCACTGCAGAAAATCCCATACCATCCAAGCATAGTCTACAATTTCAACTGTCCATTTCCATCACATTAAATTCATAATAACAAATTCCTGATATAGCCTATTACCTTCCAAATTTCAAAAAGAATCTATAACTTTGAATCAAAGATCTTTAACACATCACACATAATCACAGGATTGCATTCAACTGGTGGTTAAGAATTACTTATGATTGGTTTTTCAATGTCAAAACCCGTTTAACCCACACAGGACGGGTGGTACACGGTACTGCAAGC
>NW_028234432.1:2182783-2185283 GCF_977035675.1 Penaeus japonicus | reverse complement strand
CTTTCCTTTTTTCCCCTCTTTTTCACTCTTTCCTCCCCTCCCCCCTTACTCTCTTTGTGTTTCTTTCCCTTTCTCATTCTGATTCTCTCTCTCTCTCTCTCTCTCTTTCTGTTTCCTTCTCCAGCTCCCTGTCTCTCTCTCCCCCCTCCTTTTCTCTCTCTCCTTTCCCCTTTGCCTACTTCTCCCTTTCTCATTCTGACTCTTTCTCTCTGTTTCCTTCTCCAGCTCCATGTCTCTCTCTCTCCCCCCTCCTTTTCTCTCTCCCCTTTCCCCTTTGCCTACTTCTCCCTCTTTCCCTTTCTCTCGCTCGAGTCGACTATAATCCATACAGCCTATGGGACTGCGTGGATTGGTGTCATAATTCCTGAGCCGGTCATAAGGAAGGCATGCGGATGTCTGGTCGGATATGTAGAACCGATGTTGAACCAATTGCCATATATGACACCATACAAAAAGGTGAAGATCTGCAGCGCCACCTGCCCGTCCATGGTGACAGCCAGAGTGCTCTCTGTTGACTAAGTGCCGTCAGTCCTTCAGTCATGGCAACTAGAATGGCTGTGCAACGAACATTTGAACTATGTGAACATGGCATTCAAATACAATTTCACTGGATACCCTTTAATGATTTTTTTCCGGTGATCTAATATGATGAATGATATTAGAAAAGATTTTTGGTAGTGAGCTCCAATAACGCGATGAAGTGCGTTTCCCCCTCCATGCATGTATGATTTATTTCTGACTAATATTCCTCTTAAATCAGAAGGAGTTCAAACGGTTACGCAATTGCCTCGGCATCTTTCCCTGTCCTTTTGCTGGGCGTTTGAATTGTTCTGTAAATAAAGTTTCAATTCAATTCAATTCAGGTTGATTCGAAGACCACCTCTATCTGTGTCTCTCCCTCTGTCTCTTTCTCTCTCTCTCTCTTTCTCTCTCCCTGTCATTGTCGATCCAATTTGTCTGTTTTCTTTGTCTCCCTTTGTCTTTCTCTCTCTGTCTGTCCCCCCCCCCCCCGCCCCTTTTCTCTTGTCTCCCTTTCTCTCTCTTGTTTCCCTTTCTATCTCTGCCTGCCCCCCTCCCCCTCTCTCACTCTATCTCATTCTCAAAACTTCCTTCAACCCACACAGATGGACACGCAGAATGCCTGTAAACAGACAACATGCGAGCATCCCACAGACCCACATCAACATTTTCTGCAACTCGCTCTGTAACCCGGAAAACATACATGTTGATCTGCATGTCTCGACAACATCCGAGTGTGAGAGTGGGTGTGCGTGCGCGTCCTTTTGTCTCTCGTTTAATTATATCATGAGAGTGGAGGGCAGTGAGACGAGGGTAAGGGGAGGGGTGAGGGACGATGGGTGAGGGGAGAGGAGTAGGGACTAAAACTGCAGTTTGTCACTCCAACTCTTTAGGTCATTGCGAGTGGAGTGCTTATTTCTTTGTATGTGTTTTTCTTCTTCTTTGTTCTGTCTGTGGCATTTATTTTCTCGGACTTGATCATTGCGTCTATCAAAGAAAATTGAACGCTATTAGAGGTAATTACCATATTAATAAGCCAATTAACTAGCATTAAAAGTAAAGGTGAAGTAGACGGATGCAAATGAATGAAACGATAAATGAACATTAGATGTAACCTTACCTCCAAAATAAGACTTTCCACATATACCGAGAAAAACAAAAAAAACATCATAATTCTCAAACAAAGGACAAAAAAAGCGCAACAAAGACAACACTGGCAACACATTCCCATCAACATAAGTGCCAGCCTGCGGGAAGCGAACGGAGCTCTCGTGAGTCAACAAGAGAGCCAGGCGACGCGAGGCACGGCCCGCCCTTCGCCGCAGCCGCAGCCGCAGCTTCTTCATCCTTCGTCACTCACTGCTGAGGAGGGAAGGGGAGGGGGAGGGGGAGGGGAAAGGAGGGAGGGTTAAGGGGAGAGGGAGGGGTAGGGGAAGGGAGGGGGAGGGGAGGGGAAGGGAGGGGGGTAGGGAGAGGATGGGAAGGGGAGGGATAGGGGGAGGGGGAGGGAGGGGGAGGATGGGAAGGGGAGGGATAGGGGGAGGATGGGAAGGGGAGGGATAGGGGGAGGGAGGGAGGGTTGAGGGGAGAGGGAAGGGGTGGATGAGAAGAGGAGGGAAGGTGGGGAGGGAAGGAGACGGAAGGAGGGAAGGGAAGGGAGAGTGGAAAAGGAAAGGAGGGAGGGTAAGTAGAAACGGAAGGGAGGGAAAAGGGAGGAAAGGAGGGAGGTTAGGGGGGGCCAAGGATCGAAGGAAGGGGATAGTGGAATAGGAAGGGAGGGGTGAGGAAGAGAGAAGGGGACGGAGACGAAAAGGAAAGAGGGAAGGAAGGGAAAACAGAAGTGTGAAGGGAACGGGGGTGAGGAAACGAAACAGAGAAGGGGAGGGGATAGTTAGGGGAGAGGGAAGGGGGCGGAAGAAGGTTAGAGGGAAGGGGAAAGGAAGTGGGGATGAGGTAAGGGGAGAAGAGGGGAAAGCAGGGA
>NW_028234432.1:2137783-2140283 GCF_977035675.1 Penaeus japonicus | reverse complement strand
CCTTGGATCTTTTCCAATAGTTTGAAAACTTGCGTTCTGACATCATAAAATAGTTTTTGTCATAAAGCTATGATGTTGCGCAAATTGATAAAAGATTGAGTAGAATCCGTAAGCAGTTTAAAGATATTTCAGACAACCACTGCGATTCATATTCCGACGAACGGATAACTGTGGGTGGATCACAGAATACTCGGCTAATGTAGTGTCACAGAGACATGAAACAGAAACTTACGCGTTCTGGAACTGATATTACCGTAGGAACATCTTATATCAGGCACAATATCACCTCATTTATTTCCATAAAGTCATTCGCGTATTACAGCCAAAATAACTTTAATTTCACAAGTTCAACAAGTGTTTACTTCAGCGACAAATTCAAAACTGATCTGAAATTAGAGGTCAGTTAAGAAGATAACAACATCAACACCAAGTACGATGTTGTCATCGACCCAAAGGAGACGACGGATGCGAGTGTTCCATTGTTCATGACTCGCAAGAAAGAAAACATTTTGGACATTCTGAGTGACAATGTAGCCTGTCAGGAAAAAGTGTCGAAGCTGGATCCTTTAAAGGACTTTACGTTAATAATGAGCTAAAATATTCAATCGGAGCATTTCGAAACTGCCGAGCCTCCGGAAGGTCGGTCGTCAGGCGATGAGGACCTAACGGTCTCTGTCGAAGCTGCCGAGCCTACGGAAGGTTGGTCGTCAGGCGAGGAGGACCAAACGGTCTCTGTCGAAACTGCCGAGCCTACGGAAGGTCGGTCGTCAGGCGATGAGGACCTAACGGTCTCTGTCGAAGCTGCCGAGCCTACGGAAGGTTGGTTGACAGGCGATGAGGACCTAACGGTCTCTGTCGAAACTGCCGAGCCTACGGAAGGTCGGTCGTCAGGCGATGAGGACCTAACGGTCTCTGTCGAAACTGCCGAGCCTACGGAAGGTTGGTCGACAGGCGATGAGGACCTAACGGTCTCTGTCGAAACTGCCGAGCCTACGGAAGGTCGGTCGTCAGGCGATGAGGACCTAACGGTCTCTGTCGAAGCTGCCGAGCCTACGGAAGGTTGGTTGACAGGCGATGAGGACCTAACGGTCTCTGTCGAAACTGCCGAGCCTACGGAAGGTTGGTTGACATGCGATGAGGACCTAACGGTCTCTGTCGAAACTGCCGAGCCTACGGAAGGTTGGTTGACAGGCGATGAGGACCTAACGGTCTCTGTCGAAACTGCCAAGCCTACGGAAGGTTGGTTGACAGGCGATGAGGACCTAACGGTCTCTGTCGAAACTGCCGAGCCTACGGAAGGTTGGTTGACAGGCGATGAGGACCTAACGGTCTCTGTCGAAACTGCCGAGCCTACGGAAGGTCGGTCGTCAGGCGATGAGGACCTAACGGTCTCTGTCGAAGCTGCCGAGCCTACGGAAGGTTGGTCGTCAGGCGAGGAGGACCAAACGGTCTCTGTCGAAACTGCCGAGCCTACGGAAGGTTGGTCGTCAGGCGATGAGGACCTAACGGTCTCTGTCGAAGCTGCCGAGCCTACGGAAGGTTGGTTGACAGGCGATGAGGACCTAACGGTCTCTGTCGAAACTGCCGAGCCTACGGAAGGTTGGTTGACAGGCGATGAGGACCTAACGGTCTCTGTCGAAACTGCCGAGCCTACGGAAGGTTGGTTGACAGGCGATGAGGACCTAACGGTCTCTGTCGAAACTGCCAAGCCTACGGAAGGTTGGTTGACAGGCGATGAGGACCTAACGGTCTCTGTCGAAACTGCCGAGCCTACGGCAGGTTGGTTGACAGGCGATGAGGACCTAACGGTCTCTGTCGAAACTGCCGAGCCTACGGAAGGTTGGTCGTCAGGCGAGGAGGACCTAACGGTCTCTGTCGAAACTGCCGAGCCTACGGAAGGTTTGTCGTTAGACGATGAGGAAAAAACGCTTTCTATTGAGACTACGGAAATAAATGACTATGAGGATGAAGACAAAGGTTTGCAAATCTTGATCTAAAGCTAATTCAAAGAGCCAGAGTTCCTACAAGATTAGGCCAGGAATGTGTAAACGGCGAATGATTTTGTAATTAGATATATGCTGAATTCCCAGCACCAAAAGGATTTTGACAGCTTATTAGAAGACGGGATGAGAGGCATTTCAAATTACCTCACGAAATATAAAGTAGTCATGAATATCAGCAAACCTATTAAATAGATAAAAGCATTAAGCTCGAACATTCGGAACCATTTACTGGAAAATAGCTAAAAGGGTGTGTCTTTGAACTTCTTGAAATTGATCCTGAGAGTCGAGAATACAAGTCTACCCATCTTAAAATATATGGCATCACAAAAGCTAGATTTTTCCAAAGCTCTCAAACAGAAAGAAACCGCCAGATACAATATTATCAAGTCATTCATCCGTAGCAAAAGGTATTAACAAACCCAGCTTAGCAAGCTTCGCTTTGGAGAAAAGCTACCTATCAGTGTTGCCAAATATCTCATGCATAACCACCGGCAACA
>NW_028234432.1:2125283-2132783 GCF_977035675.1 Penaeus japonicus | reverse complement strand
TCAGTATCAGTTATAATCACTATTGTTATCATTATCACTTTATAGATAAAATTTGTTTTGCTGTTTCCACCATCATTCTTATTATTACCTTTGTTACTGCTGTTATCTTTATTGTTATTGTTAACATCATTATCATTAACATTTATTGTTATAACTATCACCATTACTGTCATTAATCTATTGTTCTTATCAACATCCTCACGTTATTATCATTGACTTATCATCATTGCTTACATTATCAAACTGAATAATTTCATTATGCAATCATTATCATCATTTTCTTTATTGTCAGAAGTATTTCGCTAATATCAGTATCATTATTACTATAAAAAAATCATAGCTATAATACTCATTATCAATGTTATTTTCATAACTACCGTTGCTGTATCATCACCGTTGTTATGAATATCGGAACATGATGCTCGCATGATAGTGTCACCATACATTATCCCTTGAAACGTCGTTGTTATTCTTATAAGATATCATTATAATCCAAAATCTCATATTTGCATCATCACATTTATTTATTTTGTTGTAATAACATCACTGGCACCATGTCCATTATACTTGCCCGTGTTAATAATGGCAGTTATACTTGTTCATCTACTCACGTAAAAAAAAAAAAAAAAAAAAAAAAAAAAAAAAAAAAAAAAAAAAAAAAAAAAAAAAAAAAAAAAAAAACATTGTAAAGAGCGGAAACGAACATGGTATGAGACATTAGAAACTGAGAAAGGGGGAAGACTGGAGGCAAGATGATAAACCAAAGAGAAGGGGATGTACAAAGAAGAGTGGAGGAAGCGGGCGATAATGATAACTATAAACACTCGAGTTTGTCCCAGTGCCAAGAGAGGTTGAAAAGAAAGAGAGAGAGAGGTGCCTCTGGCTCATCTAAAAGTTACAAAAAGAGCGTATTATATATGCATATATAGATTTACACACACACACACACACACATATATATATATACATACACACATACATATACATATATATATATATATATATATATATATATATATATATATATGAAAAAGATGGTAGAATGCAGTAATGCATTTTAATACGGAAATACAAATTTTACCTCCCTAACCGAGACTCGATCCCGGGTCGTCAGAGTGACAATCCCGGCTACTAACCCAATAGACTACGCGACCCATTAAAAGAATTGTAAAATTTGTATTTCTATATCAAAATGCATTACTGCATTCTACCATCTTTCTTCCATAGATATTACCTCAGTAACCTGATTTGTGCCTTTAATATCTAATTCATTGCTGCCGAGTGCCCGCGGGAATTGTCTGTAAAACCTCGCTATCGCTGCTCTGCTAAGAGCATATAGGTAATTTCCATGATGGTTGTAAGGCATCTGATTAGACAATTCTCTTAGTGGGTCACGTGGTCTATTAGGTAAGTAGCCGGGATTGTCCCTCTGACGACCCGGATCGAATCTCAGTCAGGGAGGTAAAATTTGTGTATATATACATATACATATATATGTGTGTGTGTATGTGTGTATGTATGGTAAATGAATAGATGAATAAATAAAGGAATATATATCTGTGTATGTGCATGTGTGTGCGTGTGTGTATGTGTACAGACACACACACATATATATGTATGTATATATATATATATAAATATATATACATGTATATATATAATATATATACATATATATCACACAAGAAGCAAGAATTTTTTTTTTTCGAACATCGAAGCAAGAAGCGTGTGTGGAAATTTCTTCCAACAAATTTCGTGCTAATATATTTAGAGGCATGTAATGGATTAAGCCACACAAATCTTTTTTTTTTTTTTTTTCCTTTAACCAACAAAATGGATAGACCAGATCTGTATCTTTATCCTAAGTTATACACAAATGACATAGATACCTTATATATTATAATATATAATTAGATATAGCCCTTAAGGTACACGAGTTATCAATATATATATTTTTTAAATGAAAATCCTAAAGCTGCATAAATGTATTCAGATGTCACGATTTTGATACACGAACATTTCTGAAAGCGTAATACCAGTAAGAAGGGGTCAGAATTAATGAAAAAATAAAATAAGAGATAAAATATAAAAATACAAATAAACAAAAGGTATTAACAATAAAGATGATCAAATTACTGTATATCATACTTGTACTTAAGAGTAACAGAGAAAAGGTCAGATTGTATGTTGCACATTTTAATAATGAATTACAATGAATATGGGAGACCACCAACACCAAAACAATCAATAACTACGCATATTTGTAACCCCACCTGACCCCATTTTCTCACGTCTACTTGAGGCTGACAGGCGCTCTCAATCTGCTCCTCCAATCTTTTTTTTATCTTTATTTCCACCTAATGCCACTAAAGAACCGTGTAAATATTTAGGAAAAGTCTTACAATCTATGTGAGATTTTTTTTTTTTTTGTTCGTTAATTATCATACGCGCCAATTCGTTTTAATGAGGCAGTTTTGGCTCTTATAGTAATTGGTCGCTGGGGTTTAATTGTTCACTAAGTCTAATTGTCGTGCTCGCCTGCCAAGCTGACTTTGCTTCGACTGGGAATTGCTGAAAAGTATTTTTTTTTTCTCTCTTTGAACGCTTCCATATTCACGATTTGTTACTTAGCATGTGTGTGTTTTTTTTTTGTTTTGTTTTTTTACCCCGAATTCAGGATTTCAGGTCCCAGCTTTACGAACGGGTCTTTAATATAGAAGGAAAAAAAGGTCCGAGTTGGCTATCACAAAACTTAAAAAAAAAAAAAACACAGGGCGATTGAAAAGTCCATCATTGGCAAGTTATTACGCTGTTTACCATAGCAGTCTCATAAGAGAAATCCATTACAGAAAAAAAAACACACGACAGACCGACCGTGGATTGAATTTTTACTAAAAAAAATTGACCCATGATCATCAACACAAATCCATTGGCGGGAAAATTGCCGTGGACGAACACACACAAATATGGCTTTGTTTTCCCTCGCTCTGTTCTTTTCTTCTGCCGCCGCTCGTTACTGCACGCACGCACGCACACACACATACACACACACACACACACGCACACACACACACACACATACATACACACACACACTCGCAAACACACACACACACACACACACACACACACACACACACTCGCACACACACACACACACACACACACACACACACACACACACACACACACACACACACACACACATACACACACACACACACAGACATGAGCATATACGTATACTGCAAAATGAAAATATCAATTAGGCTAATGGATTGCGAAGTACTCCCTGGCGAAATTTAATGGAGGTAAATTTCTGTGAAGCGTTTGGTTTTGTGATAGAATTGTGACAAATACAGGGATGGTGTAAAGTGGGCGTGTTACTCAACACGATTGGATGGTTCAGTAACACACGTGCTAATTGACCATATGTTGATGACTGTGTTAAATGCAGTCAAATACGTTAAGTACATAAAGCATGGGTGTGCATGTGTGTATGTATATATGTGTATATGTATATATTATATATATATATATATATATATATATATATATATATATATATATATATATATATATATATATATATATGTATGTATATATATCATATATAGAAATATATATGTATATATATATATCATATATAGAAGTAAATATATATATGTATATATATATATATATATATATATATATATATATATATATATATATATGTGTGTGTGTGTGTGTGTGTGTGTGTGTGTGTGTATGTATCCACAAATTCTCATAGTCTAGTATGAAATAAAACAATTGGAATCATAAAGCATTTATTTCAAAACAACTACACACTGTCTGCATTAGGCATGATTCTTCAATAAACAGTATATGAATGATAGAATGTAAATAGCGAACACAATCGGACGGACGCCACAATATCATGACTGAAATGTTGGGCGGAATCATGAAGAGTGAATTTTCAGTTATTTTAGGCACGTGCGGTTTCTTTACACAAAATGCAGATACAAATTTGCGCGCACACACACACACACACGAATGCACGCACACACACACGCACACACACACACACGCACACACACACACACACACATATATATATATATATATATATATATATATATATATATATATATATAGAGAGAGAGAGAGAGAGAGAGAGAGAGAGAGAGAGAGAGAGAGAGAAAGAGAGAGAGAGACTTGTATGTACACAAAAGTTTTCGTATAATATGCCTATATGTGACCTTCATTAGAATATATTCACTTCTCATTGGTTGTTATCATTGGTTATGGTAGTGACGTTTAGTTGCCATTCGTAAACCACAAATATTTTTCTTTGTAAATTAAAAGCGGTTTCTTAGAACGAAAAAAGCAGATATTACAACAAACAGGTAAATAACGGGATAACAACCCCCCAGAGAGTGCCAAAACATGATCAAAGTCCGTGTTTCTTTGGGTCATCGAAAACATTTCTTCAAAGCTAGTGGTCATTGGGCTGTCACGTCTCATGAGAGGATGAATAAATAATGTATATCAGATAAAATGATTATCTAACAATATATCGAACTAGCAATAAAACCAAGGATACTAAATGTGTATAATAGGCAATCAATAGGATTGCGAGAGTTGTAGAAGAGACCATATTGGGTCGCGATGAAAAAAGTTTTGAAGAGCTCCAATCCAGAGGTTCGGACACGCTGTCTCAAATGACTCTCAACGCCTATTTCATTTACAAATCATGTTCGCAAACAATCATGGTGAGGATGCGAAAGAATACTTGGCTTACTTTTAGATTTTTTCAGAAGAGAATCGATACTAGGAATACGGTTAAATAAAAGTCTATATAACTTTCAAGAAATCCAAAAGGAATATAATGGCGTGGATGCAACACCGAAATGACGGCCATATTGGCGGCCATATTGCTCGTGTCCAAATCTGTGCGTACGACTTCTGTTGCCACCGTTGTGCAATCAAAGAAAAGAAGACTGAAATCTAAGGAAAAAATAACTTTTTTTTAGCAGAAGTGGTTACCCTTCTAGGTTTTTCACAGAGTGCAGAACAAGATGATTCACATCTTACTAGGTATATTATTTTACAATCATTCTCTATCTGCGCTGCCTTCGCTATCACTTTTACCTTCTTTCCGTTCAGCTGCGTTTTTAGACCTTCTACAGGCAGATGCATCGTTTTGGGGTCCGAGATATCTCCCCATATTCAGGAGATTAGTCAGCAAAAGATTCGCGAGCCGCGTAATGGCCTCCATTTTTTCGCAGGCCTGTGTGTGCGCATAGATGTATGTGTATGTGAAAAAAGTACGCACACACACATACACACACATGTACACATGTATATATGTATATATGTATATTTCATATATATTATATATATATATATATATATATATATATATATATATATATATATATACATTGAGAGAGAAAAAAAGAGAGAAAAAGACATATAGATGGATAGAGAGATAGAGAGAACCATATGCATTACATCATAGCTTGTGTCAGCGGATATATCTATTATAAACTTTTCTCAGTTTCAGTTCACTTCATGAACCTACAATACCGAAAATAAATCTCGGTAACAACGACCTGTGTGTGTAACATTTTCAAACATCGCACATTTCTCGCAAGCCCACAATCAAGGGTCAATATAGTAGATTTATTGCTTTTGACCAACTCCGTTCCACCCGGGCCTGCTGTACTAGCACCCGATATACTCACACCATCGCACATAGGCCTATATCAACGCCAGGAGCAATGCGCCGGCGCCCTATAGAACCTTATCCGCTTCCCGATACTCGTTCTCCTCCAAAAAAAAGTAGTCTTCGAGCTTCCAGCGAAGCGTCTCGAAGGTCGGTCGGTTGGCTGGCTCCTTCGCCCAACACTCCATCATGATGGTGTAGAGGAGGTGCGGACACTCGCGCGGGCAGGGCATGCGGTAGCCGCGGTCGAGGGCATCCACGACCTCGGCGTTGGTCATGCCTAGGGGGAAGGGGAGGGGGAGGAAGGGAGGAGGTGAGTGCTCGTGTGGGAGGCTTATGAGAGGAGTCTGATTATTGCTCAGTATGGAGAAGGTCATTCTTATATTTCTATGTCTATGGTATTTGTGTGTGTATAATATGTATATGAAGATGTATATGTGTACGTATATGTATGTATCTATAGACCTGTATAGATCTACTTATCTATCTATCTATCTATATATATATATGTATTTGTGTGTGTGTGTGTGTTTGTGTATGTGTGTGTATATTTGTATATATTTGTATATATATATGTATGTATATGTATATACATATTCATATAGATATTTATACATATACATAAATATATATATATATATATATATATATATATATATATGTATATATATATAGTTTTTGAGACTATAATTGATATCATTATTATTATCATTATATATAAATAATTAATATATGTATATATATATATATCTATATATATACATACATACACACACACACACACCCACACACACACACACACATATATATATGTATATATATATATATATATATACATATATGTATATATATATATATATATATATATATATATATATATAAATGTGTGTGTGTATGTTTGTTTGTGTGTGTGTATGTATGTGGAGTAGTTAAGTATATCCAGCATACGAGCACCATCTCAGCATCACCCAGCCCCGTTCCATACCTGGGTACGGCGATGCGCCAAGCGTTGCGACCTCCATCAGAAAGACCCCGAAGGACCACACGTCGGACTTGGTCGAGAATCTGGAAAAGGACAAGGCCTCCGGAGCTGTCCACTTGATGGGGAACTTCGCCCCTGCGTGGGCCTCATACTCGTCCTCCTGAAAAAGGGAATCGTTTTTTTTTTCCGGCTCAGTATTGGATGGTCTGCACTCGCGATCGTCTAAACAACAACAGGGTGTGTGTGTGTGTCATTTTGTTCCGAGAGTCGAGATCGTCCAACTGGATGGTTCGATGGTTCGATCTGGATGTTTACAGTCTAACTGGATGGTTCGATGGTTCGATCTGGATGTTTACCGTCTAACTGGATGGTTCGACGGTTCGATCTGGATGTTTACCGTCTAACTGGATGGTTCGATGGTTCGATCTGGATGTTTACCGTCTAACAGGATGGTTCGATCTGGATGTTTACAGTCTAACTGGATGGTTCGATGGTTCGATCTGGATGTTTACAGTCTAATTGGATGGTTCGATGGTTCGATCTGGATGTTTACCGTCTAATTGGATGGTTCGATGGTTCGATCTGGATGTTTACAGTCTAACTGGATGGTTCGATGGTTCGATCTGGATGTTTACAGTCTAACTGGATGGTTCGATGGTTCGATCTGGATGTATACCGTCTAACTGGATGGTTCGATGGTTCGATCTGGATGTTTACCGTCTTTGGGTCGTACCAATGTATGGTTTGAGTATTTAGTATTGGAGGGTTGAGTCTGTTTAGCCCCGTCAGGTGAAAGGATGATCGAATG
>NW_028234432.1:2115283-2120283 GCF_977035675.1 Penaeus japonicus | reverse complement strand
GGGGGGGGGATGAAAGGGGGTGAAAGGGGGAGAAGGGTGAGGATGAAAGGGGGTGAAAGGGGGAGAAGGGTGAGGATGAAAGGGGGTGAAAGGGGGAGAAGGGTGAGGATGAAAGGGGGTGAAAGGGGGAGAAGGGGGAGGATGAAGGGGGGTGAAAGGGGGAGAAGGGGGAGGATGAAAGGGGGGGAAAGGGGGAGAAGGGTGAGGATGAAAGGGGGTGAAAGGGGGAGAAGGGTGAGGATGAAAGGGGGTGAAAGGGGGAGAAGGGTGAGGATGAAAGGGGGTGAAAGGGGGAGAAGGGTGAGGATGAAAGGGGGTGAAAGGGGGAGAAGGGTGAGGATGAAAGGGGGTGAAAGGGGGAGAAGGGTGAGGATGAAAGGGGGTGAAAGGGGGAGAAGGGTGAGGATGAAGGGGGGGGAAAGGGGGAGAAGGGGGAGGATGAAAGGGGGTGAAAGGGGGAGAAGGGTGAGGATGAAAGGGGGTGAAAGGGGGAGAAGGGTGAGGATGAAAGGGGGTGAAAGGGGGAGAAGGGTGAGGATGAAAGGGGGTGAAAGGGGGAGAAGGGTGAGGATGAAAGGGGGTGAAAGGGGGAGAAGGGTGAGGATGAAAGGGGGTGAAAGGGGGAGAAGGGTGAGGATGAAAGGGGGTGAAAGGGGGAGAAGGGTGAGGATGAAGGGGGGTGAAAGGGGGAGAAGGGTGAGGATGAAAGGGGGTGAAAGGGGGAGAAGGGGGAGGATGAAGGGGGGTGAAAGGGGGAGAAGGGGGAGGATGAAAGGGGGTGAAAGGGGGAGAAGGGTGAGGATGAAGGGGGGAGGGGAATAGGGAGAAGAGTGTAGGAAGTAAGAAAGGGAACAAGAAGAGGGGGGAGGGTGTGGGAGGGGAATGGATGAAGAGGAGGAGAGGGAAGGTGGAGGGAAAGGGAGTTTGGATGGGTGCGTGGAGGGGAAGAGGGGAACAGGCAGAGGGGAAGGGGGGGGGTGCGGGTAAAGTGCTTGGAAGAATGGGGGAACAGGCAGAAAAAAAAATGTGGGGGCGGGACAGGCAGATAGACAGATTGGTTAGAGGAAGTGTGGAAGGGGGTGTAGGGGGGGGGTGAGAGAGAGAGGGGAGAGAGAGAGAGAGAGAGAGAGAGAGAGAGAGAGAGAGAGAGAGAGAGAGAGAGAGAGAGAGAGAGAGAAAGGAAAGAACAAAACAAAAATTTTTTAAACATTTGTTTAAAAAATTTAAGCCTTTTACTCCCCAACCAAATTTTTAAAATTCGGGCCCCCCCCCCCCCTCTACCTTGTACCCTCCCCCTCTCCCCCCCTCCCCCCCATGAGTCATGAGTCGTGTAGGGATTCATTCACTCGTGAATTTTGTCATCCCAGTTAAGTGGAACGGAATGCGCTGTACGGGACTCCTACAGTTCCATGTTACTCCCGATAAGTATGTTATTCCTTTGGTGGTAGATTGTTTCCTTTCGAAATATACTTCTTGGTGTATTTTTTTTTTCTTCTTTATGTTCTCCCTTTTCTTTCCCTGGTCTCTGATTTAGTGATTTTCTATCTTTCTATCTTGGAAAGAAACCTGAATCCTAACTAAACAAGACCGATAGATAGATAGATAGATAAATAGGTAGATCGATAAACAGCCTTCGAAGAAAACGTGTAAAAAAAATATAATCTCCAGTAAAATCGAAGTCGAATTTCAGTCTATAGCCACCGTACCAAATTAGTGCTTAAATGGCTGGGATTACTTAACACGACGATACACTCTTGTTCTGCTCGAGACTGACTTATTTCAGTTCATTGCTTTTTATTGCTTTATTCTTATATATCTGTTTTATTATTCGTTTCGGAGCTTTTAATGATTCTCCACGGAACTCTAATTGGGAATTACTACTCTGATTAAGGAGTATCTATACACTAATTACGATCATTTATTCCTCGTTTCGTATCACTTTTGTCTCATCATTATTTTTTATCTTTCCACCCCTTTTTCTTTTCATTTCCATCTTTCGGTTCTTTAATGATTAGTTCAAGATTGATTTGATTAGGATTAATTATTGTGTTCCTAAATTGCTTTATAATCTATAATTTATGATTTCTACTAAAAGGATTTACTTCATCTTTCGTTCTTATATCTTATCCTCCTTCAAATCCTCTGCCTTTTTTCGATCTTATAATTTTTTTCATATCCTTTCTTCTCCTCCTCTCTTCCTTCTTTATCCTTCTCCTCGGTTTCCTCTCTCTCCCTTACTTCTTTCTCCTCTTTCTCCTTCTCCTCCTCTTTCTAATTCTCTTCCTTCTCCTCCTCTTGCTCCTTTTCCTCCTCTTTCTCCTTCTCATCCTTCTCTTCCTCTTTCTCCTTTTCCTCCTCTTTCTACTTCTCTTCCTTCTCCTCCTCTTTCTCCTTCTCCTTTTCTTTCTCCTTCTCCTTCTCTTTTTCTTCATACTCCTCCTCCTCCTCCTCCTCCTCCTCCTCTTCTTCTTCAATACGCCTCTTCCATCTTTATCTATCCTAGATAAAGGTTCTCCTTCTTGCCCTAAATTCTCCTTATCGTGTTTCTTCTTCCTTCTTCTTCGTATCCTCCTCGTCTTCTTCTTCCTTCTTCTTCGTATCCTCCTCGTCTTCTTCCTTGTCCTCCTCCTTTTATTTCTTCTCTTTCTTCGTCTTCTTTCTCTTCTTCTTCTTTAACTCCCTTCTTCGCCTTCTCATTTTCTCATCTTCTTCTCCTTGTTTTCCATCTTCATCTTCCTTCCATCTCTTTTTTTTCTTCATTCTTCTCCTAATCTATTATGTCCTCATCCTCCTCCTCCTCTTTTTACTACAGCTCTACCCCTCCACCTCCACCTCTACCTCCACCTCCACCTCCACCTCCACCTCCACCTCCACCTCCACCTCCACCTCTACCTCCACTTTCACTTCCACCTCCTCCTGCTCCTGCTCCTTCTGCTCCTGCTCCTCCTCCTCCTCCTCCACCTCCACCTCCTCCTTCTACTCCACCCCCACCTCCACCTGCTCCACTCTCCACACCCATCACTTCTCTCGCACCACAACCTCCACCCCCATAAGATAAAAAAAAAAAAAAAAAAAAGACCACATCATGATATATCAACCAAACGAGGCTCAGTTGCCTCTAACGGCCACTCAACGACCACCTTAGCGAACGTGCGTGCGTGCGGGCGGGCGTGGGTGTGGGCGTGCGTGGGTGCGTGAGTGAGTGAGTGAGTGAGTGCGGTCGTCCGTGCTCGCAGACGATATTCACAGGAGATCAAAGTTGCAAGACCCACTGGAGTGGAGGTGTGTTTGTGTCTCGGCCTCGTGCTTTCGGTGCTCCGTGATGGCTCTGACCTTTTTTTGTGTCGTGTTTTGTGGGTCGTTGGGCTCGTTTGCGCTCTTGGGTTGGGGGTTCGGTTTCGCTCTTTGGATTTCTTTTGTTTATTTGGGGGGTTTGTTTGTTTTTCTTTTTTTCTTCTTTGTCTCTGCTTCTGTCTCTCTTCTTCTTCTCTCTCTCTCTCTCTCTGTTCCTTTCTCTCTGCTTTTTCTCTGCTTCTGTGTCTCTTCTTCGTCTCTCTCTCTCTCTCTCTGTTCCTTTCTCTTTGCCTTTCTCTATACCTATCTCTCAATTACTACTCCCTATTACTCTCTCTCTCGGTCTTCTCTTCTCTTTTCATCTCTTCTCTTCTCTTCTCTTCTCTTCTCTTCTCTTCTCTTCTCTCTCTTCTCTTCCCTCTCCTCTGTCTCTTTTTTCGCTCTCTCTCTTTCCTCACTATTTTCTCTGTCTTCTCTCTCTCTCTCTTTCTCTCTCTCTCTCTCTCTCTCTCTCTCTCTCTCTCTCTCTCTCTCTTCTCTCTACTCTCTTCTCTCTTCTCTCTTCTCTCTCTTTTCTCTCTCTTTTTTTTCTCTCTCTCTGTTCTCTCTCTGCTCTCTTTCTTTCTTTCTCTCTCTCTCTCTCCTTAGTATCTAATTCCTCTATTGATTATAATTTAAATTTTCTGTAAAGTGTAGTTTTATTACTATTGGTATTATTTTATCATCATAATTAACATTATTACTTCCATTATCATTATCATTATTATTTCTACCATCATCATTATCACCATCATTATTATCATTAATTCTATAACCGATGATATCATTGTTATCTTCACTATCAAAAAAAAAAAAGAAAAAAAAAAAGAGAGAGAGAAAAAAAAAATATATATATATATATACATATACATATATATGTATATATATATAATCAAAGAATGAATAAAAGAAATCCATAAACGATAAAACAAGACAAGAAAAAAGAAAAAGAAAAAGAAAGAAAAGGCAACCCCACCCACCCGGCCGCATCGTCTTGACCGCGACCTTGACAATCTTGTTCCAGAGTCCTTCGTAGACTTCGCCGAACTGGCCTGAGCCGAGGCGCCTCTGGAGGTCGATCTGCTCCTTCGGGATCTCCCAGGCGTCGCGGGTGTTGTAGGAGAGGCCTCCCGTGTCGGGCTTCTCCACCTGGGGGGAGGGGGGGGAGGGGGAGAGAGGTTAGTAACATGTATGTGGTTGTAGATCTGTGTGTGTGTGTGTGCAGACACACACACACACATATATATATGGAAGGAAAACACTATATATATATATATATATATATATATATATATATATATATATATATATACATATGTTTAATATATATACATATATTTATATATATAAATATATATATATTATATTATATATATATATATATGTATGGATGTAAGTATTATAACATATATATATAAAAATTTTTATATTATATTATTATATTTTATATATATATATATTTATGTGTATGTATATACATATAATTATATATTTATATTTATAAATTTATATATGATGTATATTATATATGTATCAATGTTTATATGTATGATATAAACCATACATACATGATAGGTAATATAAATACATACACACGCACACCACACACCACACACACACACACACTCGCCCACACACACCATAACACACACACACACATTATATAT
>NW_028234432.1:2100283-2110283 GCF_977035675.1 Penaeus japonicus | reverse complement strand
AGGGGGGAGGGAGAGATCGAGGGCGAGCTGAGGCAGGGGGGGAGGGAGAGCTGAGGCAGGGGGGAGGGAGAGATCGAGGGCGAGCTGAGGCAGGGGGGGAGGGAGAGATCGAGGGCGAGCTGAGGCAGGGGGGGGGGAGAGATCGAGGGCGAGCTGAGGCAGGGGGGGAGGGAGAGATCGAGGGCGAGCTGAGGCAGGGGGGAGGGAGAGATCGAGGGCGAGCTGAGGCAGGGGGGGAGGGAGAGATCGAGGGCGAGCTGAGGCAGGGGAGGGGGAGGGGGGGTTGGTGGGTGGGTGGTGACGAGGGGGAAGCGAGGGAGGGAGGGAGGGAAGGAGGCAAGGAGGGAGGCAAGGAGGCAAGGAGGGAGGGAAGGAGGGAGGCAAGGAGGGAGGGAGGGAGGGAGGGAGGGAGGGAAGGAGGGAGGAAGCGGGAGGGGTTAGGGAAGGAGGGTGAATGAGAGAGAAGGGGATTGGGGGAAGGGAGGGGGTGTGATGGAGGTAGAGAAGAAATGAGAGATAGAGTAAGGGAAGAGTTAGAGAGAGAGAGAGAGAGAGGGAGGGAGAGAGTTACAGAAAGAGAAAGAGAGATAGAAAGATAGATAGATAAATAGATAGATAGAGAGGGAGAGAGAAAAAAAAAGAAGAAAAAATTAGCAAAGAGGAAGCACAGAAAAGCGAATGAATAAGAGAGAGGAGTCCCATGTGTGCCGATGGGCCCAAAAGCCCCATGGGTATAAACCACTTCCCTGTTCTTCCACCCATCTTCCTCTCATGCAATCTTGCCCAAGTTGCTTCCGTCTGACAACCCCTCGCCCCCCCCCCCCTCTTCCCCTCCCCCTCTCCCCTCTCCCCATCACCCCCAAGCACTGAAGGATCCCATTCTTAAATCTAAGACCCGAAAATATGCAGGAGAAAGCAGAAGGGAAAAAAATGAGAAAATGTTGATATGAAGGGCCCACTTTGGAGGGGGGACTAAAAAAAGAAGAGCGTTCATAAAATCACGCACGCATATAAATTCTCGAATTTGAATAAAGCTGATCACGACCACGGATGCTGATCTGAAAAGAGGATTTCCGGCAATGGCTGGGATCAAAACGATGAAAGCAACCTGCATATGCACTTTGCCCCGTATTGCAACATATGCAATAGAGGGAGAGGCAGAGTAAAAAAAACAAAAAACATATATGTATTTATAGTATTGTGTTTGTATTGCCTCATAATGGCCATGGTGTTCTGTTGTTGTCCTGCGTTATGGAGGATACGAATAATAAGCTTAATGGAACTTGTCTATTTTGCTTATATTATGGTACGGAATGAAAATATATATGTATTTTTAAATTCTAATTGCTTTTGGAATCATTTCCTGCGTTGTTTTAATTATTAGTAAAATGGCTGTTTCTTGGGTTCATTTATATTGACGTTGCACTTAATGCATCACGATAATCATCACGAGGGAGGGGGGCGTAGGGGAGGGCGGGGGAGGCCGTTTGGGAGGTACTGCAAGGGGGGGGGAGGGGAGGGGAGGCACTTAGTGGGGGGGGGCGGGCTGTGTCACGAGGATGGGAAGCACTGAAAGCAAAGGAACTTCTGCTTTAAGGCAAACGAGGGGGGCAGGAGGAGGAGGAGGAGGAGGAGGAGGAGGAGGAGGAGGAGGAGGAGGAGGAGGAGGAGAAGGAGGGAGGAGGAGGGAGGAGGGAGAGAAGGAGGAGGAGGAGGAGGAGGAGGAGGAGGAGGAGGAGGAGGAGGAGGAGGAGGTGGTGGAGGAGGAGGTGGAGGAGGAGGAGGAGGAGGAGGAGAAGGAGGAGGAGGAGGAGGAGCAGCAGCAGCAGGAGGGTAGGGAGGGAGAAGATGGCGTCTGAATGAGGGAGGGGCGGGGAGTTAGAAGAAGCATATGTGATAAAGGAAGGAGAATCTAAGAAAATAAGAGGATTATGGACGGGCATACGAAAGGGTGGTAATGAAGTCAAAAAATGAATATGAAAAGCGGAGAAGAAAAGAAAGTTCAAAATAGAGAACTTATTCCACTAAAAAGTGAAGCGAAAAAGTGCCAGAAAGTACCTTTATTGATATCAAATAAGGACTAACAAATCGATATAAAATCAAACCATTAAGTACAAAAACGAAAAGAATAAAATGCATATGAAATGATTAAACATTGTGTGTGTGTGTATATATATATACCATATATCATTAATATATATATATATATATTCTATATATATATAAATTATATATTTATATATATATATATATATATATGTATCTTAAATATATCAATATATATATATATATATATTATATATATATTAAATATATATATATGTTTCTATGTATATATCTTATATATATTAAAATATATATATATTTCTATCTATACATTTTTCAGATATACATAAACATATACATATACATATACATATACACATCCACTACAATTCCATACAGACTACATTTACGCATAAATTTATTACGTACAAAATGTATTTAGTATGACATTGCTTTACATCGACTTCCTAACACACGACACAACCAGTCGATAAAGTGGAAGAATGTAAACAAAGAAGCTCGTTAGCAACGCACGGCTCAGCTTGAATGCTCTTGAGGTTGGCCACGTAAGACGCCGGAATGTAGCCGCTGAGTCCCGTGACGCTGCTCCGGGCGAACCACCAGTCCTCGGAGCACTTGTTCACGACCTGGGGGAGGGTAGCGGCGGAGGCGTAGTGGAGGGCGGCACGGGGAACGGTGTGGGGGAGAGGGGGGGCGGGAAGGGGGAGGGGAGGAAGATAGGGGGGAAGGGGGGGGGAGGGAGAGGGGAAAGGTGGGAGGCAGAAAGGGGGGAGGAAGGAGGGGGAGGGGAGAGGAGGGGAGGTGGGGGAGGGGAATTGGTGGGGGAAAGAGTGGGGGGGGGGGGAAGGGGAAGGATCCAGGGGGAGGGGGGAAAGGGAGAGGGGAGGTGGGGGGAGGGGAGGGGAAGGGAGGGGGGGAGGAGGAAAGGGGAAAGGGGAGAGGGGGAAAGGGGGGGAGAGGGGGAAAGAGAGAGAGGCAAGGGGGAAGGAATGAGAGAGAGGGGAGAGAGAGAGGGTAGAGGGGGAGACGGAGAGAGAGAGAGAGAAAGATAGACAGGCATAGAGCGAGAGTGAGAGAGAGAGGGAGAGAGAGAGAGAGAGAGAGAGAGAGAGAGAGAGAGAGAGAGAGAGAGAGAGAGAGAGAGAGAGAGAGAGAAGCGCGAGGAGAGAGAGAGAGAGAATCAAAGGAAAACACACACATAAAACGAAACTAAAAGAAAAATAAAAAATAAAAAAATAAAACAAAGAAACCAACCAACCGACGAAAAAAAAAACGAACACAACACACACAAAATCGATGTGATCGTGGCGTCGGAAGCTGGGTCCTTTTAAATAGATAGATAAACATATAAATAGATAGATGGAGATATAAACATTTAAATAGATAGATAAACATATAAATAGATAGATGGAGATATAAACATTTAAATAGATAGATGGAGAAATAAACATATAAATAGATAGATGGAGAAATAAACATATAAATAGATAGATGGAGAAATAAACATATAAATAGATAGATGGAGAAATAAACATATAAATAGATAGATGGAGAAATAAACATACAAATAGATAGATGGAGAGATAAACTAATAAATATATAGATGGAGAGATAAAAATATAAATAGATAGATGGAGAGATAAACATATAAATAGATAGATGGAGAAATAAACAGATAAATAGATAGATGGATAGATAAACATATAAATAGATAGATAAACATATAAATAGATAGATGGAGAGATAAACATATAAATAGATAGATGGAGAAATAAACATATAAATAGATAGATGGAGATATAAACATTTAAATAGATAGATGGATAGATAAACATATAAATAGATAGATAAACATATAAATAGATAGATGGAGAGATAAACATATAAATAGATAGATGGAGAAATAAACATATAAATAGATAGATGGAGATATAAACATTTAAATAGATAGATAAACACATAAATAGATAGATGGAGATATAAACATTTAAATAGATAGATAAACACATAAATAGATAGATAAACATATAAATAGATAGATGGAGATATAAACATTTAAATAGATAGATAAACACATAAATAGATAGATAAACATATAAATAGATAGATAAACATATAAATAGATAGATAAACATATAAATAGATAGATAAACATATAAATAGATAGATAAACATATAAATAGATAGATAAACATATAAATAGATAGATAAACATATAAATAGATAGATAAACATATAAATAGATAGAGGGAGAGATAAACATATAAATGGATAGATAAACACATAAATAGATAGATAAACATATAAATAGATAGATAAACATATAAATGGATAGATAAACACATAAATAGATAGATAAACATATAAATGGATAGATAAACACATAAATAGATAGATAAATGTATAAATAGATAGATGGATAGATAAACATATAAATAGATAGAGGGAGAGATAAACATATAAATGGATAGATAAACACATAAATAGATAGATAAACATATAAATAGGTATAAAAAATAGATAAACAGATAAATAGATAGATAAACATATAAATAGATAGATAAACATATAAATAGATAGATAAACATATAAATAGATAGATAAACATATAAATAGATAGACAAACGTATAAATAGATAGATGGATAGATAAACATATAAATAGATAGATAAACATATAAATAGATAGATGGAGAGATAAACATATAAATAGATAGATGGAGAAATAAACATATAAATAGATAGATGGAGATATAAACATTTAAATAGATAGATGGAGAAATAAACATATAAATAGATAGATGGATAGATAAACATATAAATAGATAGATAAACATATAAATAGATAGATGGAGAGATAAACATATAAATAGATAGATGGAGAAATAAACATATAAATAGATAGATCGATAGATAAACATATAAATAAATAAATAGATAGATAAACATATAAATAGATAGATGGAGAGATAAACATATAAATAGATAGATGGAGAAATAAACATATAAATAGATAGATGGAGATATAAACATTTAAATAGATAGATAAACACATAAATAGATAGATAAACATATAAATAGGTATAAAAAATAGATAAACAGATAAATAGATAGATGGAGAAATAAAAAAAAAAAGTTTAAGGAGAGATAAAATAAAAAAGATGGGGAGGAGAAATAAAATAAAAAGATGAGGAAGAAAAATAAAAAAAGAAGAGGGGGGAAATAAAAATAAAAATAGAGGAGAATAAAAATAAAAGATAGAGGAAGATAAAAATAAAAGAAGGGGGGAGATAAAATAAAAAAGATAGAGGGAAGAGAAAAAAAATAAAAGATAGAGGAGAAATAAAAATAAATGGAAGAGGGAGAGATAAAATAAAATAAATGAGGAGAAATAAAATAAAATGTAGGGAGAGATAAAATATAAATGATTTTTAGGATAAAATATAAAAAAAAGATAGAGGAGAGATAAAAATAAAAGATAGAGGGAGAATAAAATAAAAATAAATAAAAAGGGGGGAGAAATAAACTATAAAAGATGAGGAAGAAAAATAAAAAAAGGAAAGAGGAGAGATAAAAAAAAAAGATAGAGGGAAAAAATAAAAAAATAAAAAAATGGGGATGGGAGATAAAATAAAAATGGGATGTTTTAAGAAAAAAAATAAAAATTTTTTTTAGAGGGAAGTAAAAAATAAATAGATGAGGAGAAATTTAAAAAAAATTTGTTTTAAGGAAAGAAATAAAAATAAAAAGATAATAAAATTAAAAAATTTTAAGGGAAAAAAATTTAAAAAAAATAGATTTTTAAAAAAATAAAATAGATAGAGGAAAGAAATAAAATATAAATAATAGATAAAATATAAAAAAAAAAGGGGATAAAATATAAAAAAAGATAAAATAAAAAAATTAAAGAAGATAAAATATAAATAAAAAAAAGGAAAGGGGAAAAATTTTATAAATAAAAATGGAGAAATAAAAATAAAAGATAAAATAGAAATAAAATAAAAATGGGAAAAAATAAAATAAAATAAAAGGAGGAGAAATAAAAATAAATAGAAGAGGGAAAAATAAAAATAAAAGATGAGGAGTAAAATATAAATAAAAGAGGGAAAAGAAATAAAAATAAAAAAAAGGGGAGAAATAAAAATAAAAGATAGAAAAAATAAATAGATAAACAGATAAATCAGTGAATGAATCGATAAAGAAATTACAGCCAATGACATGACCTTCCCATTGGGCGAGGGCGAGAACCACAACTACGCCCCTTGCAACATGAGCAAGACCACACGGCCCTCTCACACAACGCCAGCAAACACCCGAACACAATGGAAGTCTAAAAACAACCTCAGTGTTTGCAAGCGGGAGCCCTGCCTGACTCGCCCAAGCTGAGCCGGGTTAGCTGCATCGGCGGCTGTCGCTTCTCATCAACTACACGGCTCTGATGAGGTCATTTCCGGGTTATGTGGCGTCCGTCCGTGCCCTCTCCTTCTCCCCCTTCTCATGTCATTTCTCTCCTCTTCTCTGCCCCGAACCCTCCCCGTCTTCATGTTTCTTCCTCCCCTTCTCTCTTTTCTCATGTCTCTTCTCTCCCCTTCTTCCCCTTTACATGTTTTTTTCTTTTTTCCCCATCTTTATGTCATTTCTCTCCCCTAATTTCTCTACTTACGTCACTTTTCTCCCCTTGTCCCCCTCTTCATGTTACTTTCCTCTTGTCCCCCTCTTCATGTTTCTTCATCCCCTTCTCCTCCTCCTCATGTCTGTTCCCTCCCATTTCTCCCCTTAGCCATGTCTCTCTTCATTGTCATATTACCTCTCTCCTCTCTTCCTTTTTCGTGTTACTTCTACCATCTCCTCTTCTCCTTGTTTTCTCCCGCCTTCCATGCCACTTCCCTCCAGCCTTTCCCCTCTCCGTGGCTCTTTCCCTCGTCTCTCCCTCTCCCTTTATCCCATGCCCTTTTAACCCTTCCTCATGCCCCTGTCTCCCCATGGCTTTCTCGTTATCTGTGTCAACCGCTCATCCTCTCTCATTCTATTTCACACTTCTTTGTGCTTCATTCTTCTCTATGATTGTGCTTCTTTTGCCTTTTCTTTACCTTCATTTTGTTTCGGGTTTGAAGTTCTTATCTACTTGCAGTACACAAACACCCACATACACACGCATACACACACACACACACACACACACACACACACATATTCCCTTCCTCCCTCCCTCCCTCCCCTCCGCTCCTTCCCTCCCTTTTCACTTCATCCCCTCTCCTCTCCATCTGCCTTCCCTCTCTCACCTTGTCGCCGAGGTGTCATCCTGTGATCCAGCATCCTCCGCGCCCCTGCCCCCCGTCACCGTTCGCGGATCGGAGGGCCGTTGAGAAGAGGACCGACCGCTGCCGTAGTGCGCCGCAGGAGCTCTCGGTACCGCCCCCGACGCCGCCCCTGCCTCTGTAGCCCTCGTAGCCGCAGCCGCAGCCGCAGTAGACCCCCGATCCGACGTCGACGTGGCTCCTGGGTTCTCTGTGCAAGGGGAAGGAGACGGATGTCTGAAGCGTGAAATTTTGGATACATGGGGACGTGGAGAGGTAGGGAAGGGAAGGGGAAGAGAGAGGGAAACAGAGTAGTAAGAGGAAAGAAAGAGAGAGAGAGAGAGAGAGAGAGAGAGAGAGAGAGAGAGAGAGAGAGAGAGAGAGAGAGAGAGAGAGAGAGAGAGAGAGAGAGAGAGAGTGTGTGAGAGAGAGAGGGAGAGAGGGAGAGAGAGAGAGAGAGAGAGAGAGAGAGAAAGGGAGGGAGCGAGAATGAGAGAGAAAGAGAGAGAAAGGGGGGGGGAGAAGTAGAGAGAGAGAGCGAGAGAGAAAGGGGGAGGAGAGAGAGAGAGAGAGAGAGAGAGAGAGAGAGAGAGAGAGAGAGAGAGAGAGAGAGAGAGAGAGAGAGAGAAGAAGGGGGGGGGGGAAGAATTAGAGAGAGAGAGACGAGAGAGAAAGAGGGAAGGAGAGCGAAGAAGAGAGAGAGAGAGAGAGAGAGAGAGAGAGAGAGAGAGAGAGAGAGAGAGAGAGAGAGAGAGAGAGCAGAGACAAAGAGAGGAGGGGGAGAGCAAAAGAATAATAAAAATAATGATAATAAAAGCAGTAAAAGGCAATATTGAAAGAGGAAAAAGAAATTCCGATCGTTTAGCTCTTGGTAAAAAAAAAGGTGTTTCGTACCTGGAGCGGCGTCACCTTTATTGCAATCTTTGTATATATGTGCGCAGTAAGGCGTGTGCAAATGTGTGTGCAATGGAAAATGGTGCTTGCCTTTGTGTCTACGTGTGTGCGAGTGTTTACGTATTTGTGTGTATATATATTCATATACGTGTGCATGCATGCTACTTTGTATGTTAGTGTGTTTGTATCTCTCTCTCTCTCTCTCTCTCTCTCTCTCTCTCTCTCTCTCTCTCTTTCTCTATCTATCTATCTATCTATATATCTATCTATCTACGGATTCACTTGTCTCAATAAACTCGTCAAAGTCAAAAAGTCTATCTATCTATCTATCTATCCATCTATCCATCTGTCTGTGTGTGGGTGCTTACGTGCGCGAATATCGTCAACACTGTCTCTTTTGTCTCTCACGTCTCCAACGCTTCAGTTTCACTTTCCAAGGCTATAGCCTATAGTTTGTTTCCATGACTATAGATTATAGTTTGTTTCCATGACTATAGATTATAGTTTGTTTCCAAGGCTACAAGCCATAGAAGCAATTGAAAAAGCGGGCTACTCTCTGGCTTAGCTGTGCATCCTCCGCCATTATGTACCCGGAGTCTCACAAACCCTCATATATGTATTTATTAACACACACGCACACACACACACAGAGCGAGCGAGAGAACGAGAGAGAGAGAGAGAGAGAGAGAGAGAGAGAGAGAGAGAGCGAAAGAGAGAGAGAGAGAGAGAGAGAGAGAGAGAGAGAGCGAAAGAGAGAGCGAAGAGACCAGAAGAGAAGAGAGAGAGAGAGAGAAGAGAGAAGAAGAGAGAGAGAGATAGAGAGACGCCCCCACAGGCGAGAGAGCGATGTGAGAGAGAGAGAGAGAGAGCGAGCCAGAGCGGCGAGAGAGAGAGAAAAGAGGAGAGAAGAAAGAACGGAAGAGAGAGTGAGACGGAAGAGAGGAGAGAGAGCAGAGAGAGAGAGAGAGAGAGAGCGAAGAGAGAGAGACAGAGCGAAGAGACGCGAGAGATCGTAAGATGGAGAGTCGAGAGAAGAGAGAGAGAGAGAGCGCGACCAGAGACACAGACAGAGAGAGGGATAGACGAGAGCGGCAGAGAGAAGCACACCCACCCACAAGAGCGAGGAGAGGAGAGAGAGAGAGAGAGAGAGAGGAGAGAGAGGAGAGAGAGAGGAGAGAGAGAGAGCGAAGAGAGAAGAGAGAGAGCTGAGGAGAGATAGGAGAGACAGAGAGAAGAGAAGAGAGAGAAGAGAGAAGAAAGACGAGACGACAGAGTGAGAGGAGGAGCGAGAGAGAGAGAGAGAGAGAGATGAGAGAGAGAGCGAGCCGCGAGAACGATGAGAGAGAGAGCAGAGAGATCGAAAGAGAGAGAGGGACCAGCAGAGAAAGAGAAGAGAGGAGGAGAGAAGAGACACACCATAACCCACCACACCCCAAGCCAGAGAGCGAGGATGAAGAGAAAGAGGAGGAGAGAGAAAGAGAGAGAGAGGAACCAGCAGGCTAGAGAGAAGAGAGAGGAGAGAGAGAGGCGAGAACGATGAGAGAGAGAGAGAGAGAGAGAGAGAGAGAGAGAGAGAGAGAGAGATGAAATCGAGAAGATGAAGGGAAAGGAAGCCATGCAGAGAGCGGATGAGGAGGAGGCAGGCAGGAGGGAAGTGTTATTTGAGTGAAATCTCATCCAGCTTCATTTCCTGGGAAAGGAGGAAGGGGGGAGAGGCAAGAGAAAAAGGGTCAGTGAAATGAT
>NW_028234432.1:2090283-2095283 GCF_977035675.1 Penaeus japonicus | reverse complement strand
GGCCATATTGATCACTCTACTTCCCCAATAAGCAGACTTTATTAAACGGAAGATATCATATCTACTTATAAACGAAACCGTTGTAAGAATCTATTTTGATATATAGGAATCAAGACATCAATATGTGCATGTCGTATGTAGTGCGTCAGCTGGTAAAGATGATTATGGTGATGATGATGATCATTATGAATGATAAGGATAATAGTAGCAATAATGATAGTCATGATAATAATAATAGTAATAGCAACATCAACGTAATTATATTAATGGTAACATTAACAATGATAAGTTATGATGCAGATGATGATAATAATGATGATAATGATAATTATCATAATCATAACAATAAAGATAATGATGATAATGATAGTGGTTCTAATGATAAAGATAAGATAATATTCATATCAACAAAAATATACAGCCAATAATGATAATGATAATCATGATGATGATAGTTATGATAGTAATGATAATGGTGATGGATATTATGACAATTATGATAACTATAATTATAATTATAATGATAACAATGATGATGATAATAAATGTAACAATGATATTAATAATAACGATAATTATGATAACGATAATGATAATAATGATAATGACAATACTACTAATAATAACAATGATGATGATAATGATAATAAGAATAAAGATAATGCTAATGATAATAAAGATACATATGATAATAAAGACAGTGACAATAATTGATGAAACCGATGAATCGAGAGTTAAACCCAGAGCTTAGCAACAAGATCAATTAATCATCAACTCATCAAATATAGAGCCATTCCCAAGTGCAGAATATTTCAAATAACATAAGGAAATCAGAATGCCCAGAACTAGCCAAATGAAAGCATATATTCAGTACATTAATACAGCTGCATATATCCACTGGCAAATTGATGCATATGGAAACGATAAATTCCAACTGCAGAAAAAATGGCGCTTGCATAAATCCGAAATGGTTATAGATTATATGATTCTATCGTCATGCGACCTGAACAATGTTAGCTAACAGTATACAGTATTGAAAAAAATATATATAGACTCCTTTTGGTTTGTGGTTTGAGTTCATTTTTAAGAAAAACAACAACAACAAAAACAGTACTGGTATTAATGATAATGAGAGTTATGTTAGTAAAAACGATGTGTGTGATAATCATAATGTTAATGGGAATGATGACTCTAACGATGATATTGATAATGAAGATGAGACTAATGATAGTCATTATGATAATGATGCTAATGATAGTCATAATTATAATGACAGTCATGATAATAATGATAGTCATGATAATAAAGATTAATAATGATAACAGTAATAATGATAATATTGAATCATGAAAATGACCATATTACTAATGGTGCAAAAAATGCAAAACATTAAAAACATATTTTTCCATATGATCGGTCAAAAGCTTGAACATAAATGTACTGGAGTTCAGAATCCACGAGTCAACTGTTCAGTAATAATGTATAAACTTCACAGGACAAAGGGAAGAAAAACGAGGGGAAACTTTCCGAAACATTTATCAGTTATTCGGCCAAATATTCACCAAATGGAATGCCATCAATTAATCACGTGATGCAAGAGGGACCCGGTTTGGAACCTTCCCGGGTTTAATAATTCATCAGGCTATCTGTCTGTCAGTCTCTCACTCCCGCTCTATGTATATTTACCTTTTTATTGGTTTGCTTCTCTATCGCTTCCGTTCTTACTTTATTTTTATCGCTATTTATCTGAGTGTCTGTCTTTCTATATATTTATGCATCTGCTTTTCTACCCATCTACCTCGCTATCTATTTATCTGTGTGTGTGTATGTCCTTCTATTTTTTAAGCATCTATTTATACTCATCTACCTCTCTATATGTTTTTATCTATCTATCTGTGTGTCTGTGCATGTGTCTTTATCATATTCTCTCTCTTATTTCTAACCTTATATACTTTGAAAACAAAAAATATCTTTGGGCGAAAAGGAGAATGCAAATGGATCGAAGAAAGTAAAGTAAAGTGGAGCATATTACTTTACTTGACTTTGGGAACAAACTATAATGACCACAAGGCAATAAAGAACAATATATGGAGACTAAGAAATATCGTGGGTTATTAACTTATCATTTGCGAAAGAAATATGAACGTCAAAGTCCACAGATTTGCTCAGACTGGATTTAATGAAGAACTAAATAAAACAATACCAATACCTAATACATAAACTCGCCTTCTAAATTCGTATAAGCAATATGACTATTCTGCGGCTATTAGATAATGGATGATAAGTAATGAATTATAAATAGACAGCAACTTTTATGACAATGCAAGTTAACAGGGACTTATCCTTGTTGAAGCCATTACAGCTAGAGCGGCGGGTCAATAAATAGACGCCAGTAGCCCCTTTGTGCTTCAGAAGCTACAGATAGGGATGTGTGGCCTGAGGCAAGCGGAGTTCGAGACCACAGTCATGAACATATCACGAAGGATTTCCATTACTTGGAAAAGATCTGGCGGTAAGTGTTATTCATACAGCAATAGTCGATATGATTCAAGCTTGAATACTAAGGGTTTTGAGCTGAAAATGGCGCACCAATCACCGCTTTCCTTTCTTCGACATACTGTCTGATCCTTCAGCTAGTGACGCCTCAGGTCTCCTCATGATGTTCCTCTGACAGCACACCAGTCGACCCACACGCATTCCTGTCGATTGCCATGCACAGGCAGCAACCACGCCTCAGACAGCGGCTGTCACTCCCCGCCTGGAGGTAACAGACGACAAAACATTTCCCAGCGAGAAAGCCCTATTTCAGTCTGCCATTTGCGTGGATGCTTGTACGGGAAAATAACAGTGACGTGATTGTTTCCCCTCATCCAGAGTCGGGGAAGTTGCGAAGTTGACAGACGTGGATGACGTGTCGTTGCATTCATTCTTTTACGTCATCGATAAAAAAGAAGAAATAAAGCTCTTTGCGGCGAACGCTTAATAGAGGTTTTACAATACAATTCTACACCAGTAACTATAGCAACGATATTATCAAGAATTAAAATATTAATGCGATGACGATTGAAATAAGAATAGTGTAAACAAAGAGGAGGATATCGGTAATGACGAAAAAAACAAAAACAATTACAAAAAAAGGCTATTGGTACCACTACCAGAATATAATTAACAAGAAAAATATTCGTGTAATCAAATGGCAGATATTGATACTAATAAAGCTAACACCATGAGGATAAAAATAGCAATGATAGCAATGATGATATCAAAAGTGATGATAAAGATAATAGTAACAATAATGACCATGATAAAGATGGCGATAATAATAATGACGATAATGATAATAATGATAATAATAATAATAATAATAATAATAAAGAATAATAATAATGATAACGACGTAAAAAATGATGATGATGATACTAATAATTATAATGATAGCAATAATGAAGATAAAATCAAGAACAAGATCAACAGTAACAATAATGATAATAATAGAAATAATGATAACGATGATAGTAATGATAATAATGATATTAGTAATAACAGTAATAAGTAATAATTTTCTACTATTATCTTCATTATCAATAATGTTATCATTTTTTTTAACATTGTCATGATTATCATTAAAGCATTATCACTTTCATTATCATTATCAAAATCACTATTATAATGATAATCATATCAACACAGTAATGATAATAATAATGATAATAATAATGATAATAATAATAATAATAATAATGATAATGATAAAATGATAATAATAATGATAATGATGATAATGATAATGTAATAATGATGATAATAAGGGTGATAATTATAATGATGATAAGGGAGATAATCATAATGATAGTAATGATACCAGGAAGAATAATAATGATAATGATATTAATGGTAATAATTAAAAGACAATGATACTAGTGATGAGGATGAAAATGATGATGATAATGTTAAAATTAATATCAATGATAATAATAGTAATATAATGATAATAGTAACAATACTAGAACAATCAATAATAATAATAATAATGACGATGATGTCAAGTATAATGATAATAATGACGATAACAACGATAATGTTAATAAAAATAGAAATAACGATCATAACAATAACAATAATGATAATGATGATGATGACGATGTTCAAAATAATGACAATTATGATGAAAATGATAACAATGATAAGTGTAAAAAATGATTATGAAAAGGTTAATGCTTATGATAATAATAATGTTAATAACAGTAATGATAATATGGGTAATGATGAAAAGGATTATAACGATGAGAATGATGATGATGATTATGATAATAATATCAGTATTAATAGATATAATGATAATAAGGGGATTAACAGTAATGGCGATACTGATAATAATAACGATAGAAATTATGATTATGATGGTAATAGTAAAAAATAATGATTATAACAATAATAATGGTTATAATGATAATGATTCTTACCATAAAAGTGATAATTACAATGATAATAACACTGTGGAACAAAATTTTGAATTTAGTGAGTCTTTGGTCAGTGAGTGTTATTCCCAAGTGCCCCTGCCCAAAAAGCAAAGGAAATGACTAATATTCTCTTCAAAGTTTGCCACTGTACCATTACGTCATCCGTCTCCCAGTGCCACACGGGAAAGAATTTTCGAACCTTCTAGGCGTTAGCGAATGGGAAAATGGCAGTTGCTATTCAAGGACAGAAATCGTGTTGGATAGTGTAATAATTATTATTATCATAATAATTATAATAATTATAATAATGATAGGGATGATATCAGTAATCGTAATAATAATAATAATGATGATGGTCGTATAGAGGATAATAACGATAATAACAGCGATAATGAAAATAACAACAGTGATAAATAAGGATGCAATAAGATAACATTCACGTCTCAATGCACGTTCAGACACACGAAATAGCTTATCAGTTCATCCGCAGTGAGTCATCTACTGTTACGTAGATGATTTAGATTTGAGTAACTGTGAGAA
>NW_028234432.1:2057783-2070283 GCF_977035675.1 Penaeus japonicus | reverse complement strand
AAATGCATCCTTATTGGCACAGGGGCACATTGTAGACATTGTGGGCATGGTTTGAGTACTTTAGAGCAAGAGGTCGGCAACTTGCTGTTATGACATTGCTCTCTAAATATATTGCTTGCTAGAAACTGTGGATGAGTGCCATTTGAGGATCTCTTTCCTACTGGTGCTAAAAGAAAGTGGTGTCACCTAGGTTTTGGAAATTAGGTGTAATCCATTTTGCTTAACATTATAGTAATTATAGTTATTATGACTGCAAGTGTTATCATCACTCACTCATTACTTATAGCACACTAGAATAACACAGTGAATGAAAATCCCTGGACATCATGCATGTCATCATGCCCATTATCAGGCCAGAGGTCCTGCTTTATGTATGTCATGACACCTGTCTGCATTGCGTTAAAACATTCATTTGAATAGTTAGTCAAACACTGAACATTATTTATTTATTTTCTTAATCTATGCATGAGATTATATAATGTCAGTAAGTGTTAAATAATATTCACTTAAACTTTTAAAACATCCATTGAAAATTAATTCAATTCCTTTAACCTGTTAATGTCAGGTGACGTGATAGCATGTCATGTGGTGGCTCGGGAATTTATATCACATCATGGCTTTCCGTATGACCGGCACGCTGGGTGATAGTGCGCATAACAGTCAGCTGCGGCCAGAGCGAATGAATGCCCTGAGGTATTAGGCTTGCATGCTTGAAATGCCCCTGTGTTTAGATCAATTGGAGCCTAAACCATCTCGTTCTTATTGGGTTGATTATTCTTGATAATAATTTTCTCTAAATTACTAAATATGATCACTTTGTTTTTCCTCAAAGTAAAATTAAATCCACTCTGGTAAGATCCAAAATATTGTTGGTCTTTCAATTTTATTCAATGCTATCTATTTACCAGAAGAGCTTGGGGTGACAAATCGACTATTAAGGTTTTCTTTAATTTGATTAGGATAATAGTATTTGAAATATGGTACTGATCACATTTGTATTTTATTTGTATTTGAAGTTTAATATTTGAAAGTGCAGTACCAAATATATTTATACTTTATTTGTATTTAAAGCTTCATATTTGTAGTTGTGCTTGAAGATTATAAATGTGGCACATGATGTGGCACATGAATGTGTGTGACAAAATTGCTACCTGAACTCAGGTAGAAATTCAGGCAGGTAGAATTTCAAACTACAAGTTTCCTCAGTCAGACAAAAACTGGCTAGCTGCTGAAGTACTCTTATGCTATAGCTTATGTCATTTCCCAGCGTATGAGGTTTCTTGATTAAATTGCTGAACAACTGTGAATTCAGGTGTTCCATTTCAGTGAGCCTGTGAATTTATCTAAATGGAATGGTCTGTGCGGCCGCCAACTCTCCCACCCATGGTTGGGAGAGTCTGTTGTCACTACAGCACAGCCCACTTTTATTTTGAAGGGGTGGCCATTGTCTTTTTGAATATACATGCTTTAATTCCATGCTCCCTTTTACTCAAATGTTTTAACTGATTAGATTAGCTGTCACCCGCTCATTATTTTTCTCAAAATCAATATTTTATGCAGTCTGAAAGAATTGTTGCTGCCAAAAACGAGCAACAGCAAGATCAAGCCGCATGTAACAAATACTTAGAAAAATGGCATAATGTTGAAGTCAGACTGTTAACAGGAAGTCTAAAAACCAGGTTTACAACCATAAATATGAGACTTGTCATTAATGCTTATTTCATCTCCAATGTGATAATTAAGCTATCCACACAGCACCTTGATATCATATCTGCCCACAATCCCCCAACAGAAAGATTTATCTGGCCAAAGCGGCCTGGAAATCCGCAACCCTACCTGTATCATAGGTGACTTCAACAGCCACAGCACTAGCTGGGGCTATGACCAGACCATTGATGGGGAGAAAATTGAGCAGTGGACTATCAACATGAACCTCTTGTCTCCTGTATAACAGCAATGACAAGCCTACTTTCAGAAGCACCCACTGGCAAAAGGGTTACAATCCTGACTTAACATCATAAACCAGTTCCAGTGAACTATTCTTCTGACTATTCCAAGATCCCAGCATAATCCAATCTCTCAACCAGCCAAGACAAAATACATCCCAAGGTTCAACTGCCAAAATAGCAAGATGGGACACCTTCACAACTGAAGTTGAGGAAGGCATTAAGTTCGTTCCACCGATACCGAAAGCCTATCCTGAATTCAAAAACTTCATTTGGGAAACATCAAAATGAACATCCCTAGTGAATGTCGCAAACTATACATACCTGGAATAACTCAAGAATGGAAACTCCTCTGTTAAGAATACAGAGAATCTTTTGAGCAAGACCCGTTTAGCAACCTTACCATTGCCAAAGGGGAAGAGGTGCTTGAACATCTACAAGCTACCAGAAAAAAGAAGTGGAAAGAAACAATAGAAAACACTGACCTAAGGCCTAATAGCAAAAAAGCCTGGAAAACAAAACAGAAATTAAGCTCTGAAAACAAAGACATCAGTTAAATAGCAGCAATAACACCAGACCAAGTAGTCCACCAACTCAAACTAAGAACATCAGATGTGAGATCAACAAAGAATTACAGGATCCAGATGATTTTTCCCCTTTCACCTTCCAAGAACTTGACAGTACCATTAACCCACTCACGACGGGGGCATTCCAGCCTTGCATGTTACAATGCCGGGGCTCTTGAATGCATAAGCCTAAATCAGTTAAATAAACGACGCCGTATGACGTCACCCAGCGAACGGGCCTTGAATGTGCGGTACCCGTACTGTACCACCCGTCCAGAGAGGGTTAAAAAACTTGAACCTGTCGATCATGATAACATCTTAACTGACATTTCAAACATTTTGGCCCAACAGCTAGACAGTGGTTAACAAAATTCTTCAACAAATATACAGAAACTGAGCATACCCAAAATCTGGAAAAAGAGGAAGGTAGTAGCACTACTGAAACCTACCCAAAAAATTTTGCTCAATATCACTACTTTGCCACATGATCAAACGGTATGAGAAACTGATATTATCAAGAATCTTTCCAAGCATAGAAGAACAACTCATGCCAGACCAGGCAGGATTCAGGCCTGGATGTTTCTGCGTGGCCAAGTCTTGAACTTGGCACAGGACATCAAGGATGGGTATGAGCGCAAACTCATAACTGGAACTGTATTTGTAGATCTGTCTGCGGCATATGATACAGGTAATCAGAGAGCCCTTATTCTGAAAGTCACCCAGATGCTTAAAAACCCAGATGACGTCCTAAGACGTTATGTACTTTTTTGCCAAGTTCTGGGACCGGTAGTTGTATGTGATGAAACGTCAGTAATAGATCGCTAGATTGTTCTCAAATATAATCATTTTACATAATTTCTTAGACTCTGTTACTTTAGTTTAGATGTTTGAGCGTCATAAAATGAGTAATGTTTAAAAAAAATGATGTCACAGAAAACTGTGTGATATTGATGACATCATGGTAATTTCTGCCTCTTGATCAGTTGAATAAAAAGATCTGAGTTGAAAAACTATTATAAAATCAAATTTGTTTGGCCAAGAAATAAAATATATTAAGATGATAAATGAAATAAAAATTACTAATGCAATACTACTACCAATATGTTGATTACCTGTGATATCATGTCATGTCACGTCACGTGGTACATGTACATACTCATATGTACCTGTATGATTATTCATATTGTTCTTCTTTTCGTTTTGGAAAAAAAAAGAAAGATATAAAACATATTTTTTAATGCCCCACTAAAAGATTGCTTCCACTTTGCTTTGGTATTTTCACATAGAAGTGAAGAATATAGCCAAAGTTCAATAAAAACTAGAAAGGCATTACCATAACATTTCTTGAACTAAAATAACTCCTCTGAATGTGGCAATATTTTTATGTGCCTTTATATTGTAGACACATTCATTAAAACCATAAGGATATGGTTGGTGAAAAACGCTCTGAGAGGTTCAGCGCAGCCCCGCGCAGCAAGAAAACATCCCGGCACGAAGCGTCGCTCGCTTGTTATCTTCCTAGTGTAAGCAGGAGTAGGCGAAAATATGTCCTGTTGTGAATGGGTTAATGGAATCATCCTATGATCTCCACTTTTATGTCGAGATGGAAGGGAAAAAGACACATTGGCGAGACCAGTCCAATGGACTACCCCAAGGATCTGCTTTAGCCATGACCAACACAAACTGGGGAGCTGACCCACATACTCTGAAGCAAACAGCACTGTCACTCTGTTATTCATCTGCAGAATACTGCGCCTCAGTATGGGCACGCTCATGCCATGCCCATAAGATTAACCCCCAGTTAAATGAAGCATGTAGACTCATCATAGGCACACTGAAATCCACCCCTGCATTATAGTAACTGGCCACCATTGCACCACCAGACATCAGAAGGGGTGTCATCACAAAGAGAGAAAAACTCCTGCATACAACAGACTCAAGACACCCCTTACACAACTATGAGGAAGTTGGATGCTGCCTGAAATGTAGGAGAAGTTTTATGATGGTTGAGGAACATGAAAATACCAGCACTTCAGATGCATGACTTATCCAATGGGGAAGGACATCTGACCCAAACCAGTTCCCTGTAATGCCACCAATGGGAGAGGAATTTGAGAATGGGACATCCTTTTCTAGAAAAGAATGGTGCACACTCAACAGAGCATGGTGTAAAGTCGGCTGCACAGATGCTAGCCTCAGAAAAGATGGGGTTGTATAGAAAATGCAAATTATGACTGTGGTGAAACCCAAACAATGGACCACATCCTAATAAATTGTTCAGGAGGTTTAAATTGCTGTGATTCTGACCTAAGAAATCTCAGAGCCTGCATTAGCTTGGCTGAAAAATTGAATAGAATGACAGTAGCTTGGCTGAAATATTGAATAGAATGACAGTATGTTTTATTATATATGCAAGTTGTATCCAGCCTCATCCTAGTCAACTAGTTCTGCAATGGGCAAAGTTCGTATAATTGATTTAGGCCTATGTGTTCGAGAGCCCCAGCATTGCAGCCATGCAAAGACGGAACAGTGCCGGCGGGAATGGGTTAATTGTATTGATCCTTCGAGAAAGGGCAGATTTGCAGGGTCAGATCACTTTCGTATTGCATTTTCTTTTCTTTTTTATTATTATTATTACCAGCTTTTTACTCCTTCAATTATGATGACCCATTATACTTAATTCTAATTAGTATCACTTTTCTAATATATAATTTATAGACTAAAATCTTGAGATGTGGTCTGTTTTGGAAAGGACCCGTCCATGTTTTTGGATAATGTAAATCATTCAGTGGCATCATCTGTTTCATAAAAAGATATCATAATTGTGGTTTTGATGTCATAAGATTTTTCAATATTATTAATTGAAAAGTCTGTATGTTAGAAATAAAATTTCAATTGGCAGTGGGCATTAGTTTGGAAACGTGAAAATGGGAAAATTATCTGAGATCTAACAATAAACTAGTTTATCAGAAAGAGAGGTTACTGATGTTATTTGTCCATATATGATCAATTAAGATAGTAGAAATGGTGGTAACTTGGTTTGGGTGGAATGATGTACAGCACAAAAAGTTGGTGTGGAGATGTGACGCAGAGTATAAGATCTGTTTTAACCCATTTGCGCTGGGGCTTATATTTGCCTAATGCTGCTCCCGCCTGCTAGATAACAATCGTGATATCTCTCCCGGCACAGTGCTGCACTGCGCCTCTCAGAACACTTTTTACCCACTGATTCAACAGGGTTATAATAGGAGGATTTGTATTTGTTTACATTATTTTCATGTAAAAAAAATATATCTGTACAAATGGAAAACATGTTATTAGATGGAAAGATCATGATGTTATAGGACGTCATCTGGTGGGAAAGAAATATTCCCATGTGATATCTCATCATCCGGCATGAATGGGTTAAAGAATCTAGCCTGTGAATTGTCTAAAGTTAAGGTTAGACATACAGTATTCTTTCCTTTCCCTTTGATAGCTGGTAGTTCATTCATATATACAAAGAAATCATCTGCATTAGTATGGGGTCTACTAAATAATACCATTTATAATGTTCTATTGCTTTTGACCATTTCTTGACAGATAAAGATTTCAAAAAACTTTATAAAAAAAAAAAGAAGGTAATATTATCATTATTATTATTGATGATGATAATAATAATAATAATGATAATGATATTGGTAGTGATAATAGTAATGATAATAATAATAATAATAATAATAATAATAATAATAATGATGATGATGATAGTAATGTAGTCATAACAATAATAATGATAATAGTACTGATAATGATGATCATGGAATTTATTCAAGTATATGTGCATTTTTTTAGCTGCTCATTCATAACTAATTGCACTAGTCCATATATAGGGCAGGTATGTAGAAGAATTGGCAAGATCAGTTTTTTATGTGGTGAGGTAACAGTAACATATGCATAATATCTACCTCAACAGCAAAGTCTATTGTGACCAGAATAAGAACAAGCATAAGTTAAAGTGAAGGAAATGGAAATATATTTAAATAAATTAACAATTTCAATTAACAAAGTAAAATATGAATCCCATTTAAAAGAAGAAAAAAAAAGAGCAAAATAAAAAACAAAAAATGGCCAAAAAGTATATAACTAATAAGAAACAATGCCAGAGAGATGTAAAATCAAATTCACTGCTTCATAAAATTCACATGAGCATGAACAACAGAACTATAGATATGCAGGAAAGTCATGGATACTTAGATGATATTTCTATAATTACCCTTCTTTAGCATATGTCCACTAGAGCCTCCAGATCATCAGCAACTGAACTTGCCTGTGAAAACCAGCAGGTTCTCACAACTTAAATCACTGGAATTTAAAAGGACTTAAAGCCAGTCATTTAGGACAAAGGACAAGAATTTATCAATCAACAACCTGATAATGAATGAAAGAAAGATTAAATAAACTAAAGTAAAAGAAATGTAGGGTAATAACCTGTAATGAATAATGGTGGAAATAGGTGATACATTGAAGGGGACACTTAGATAACATAAAGGGTGGCCCTCTTGGGGACACTATATTTAAATTACACTAATGAGTATTATTATCATACCAAGGCATAAAAACCTTGACCACTTAAGTATGGTTTCCATTGCAGATGTGCGTCCTCTGTATGACCAGCCCTTAGAGATGAGCGGTAAAAGAGACCGTAAAAAGGTGGAGAGGTTTGTTCAGGAGACTAAGAAAGAAGAGCCAGAAGCGTCAGGGAAAGGCGCAGCACTTGGGGACATTCCATACATCAATGCCATGATCATGGTAAGACAACAGCTAATGCACATCTCTGTCAGTACTTTGACATGGGCACAAGGATGTGAGATATACCATTATGAATCTTCTTTTGGTATGCAGAAGAAAATAAATAGCCATTAATAAACCATCTGATTTCAGAAAATGCAAGTAGACGACCTAAAAGTTTTACACAGAGTGGCATACAGTCGACCTGGAAGTGGAAATGAGGTGAAAAAGAACCTGAGGAAATTTAATGGCTTCCCATTTACGAAAGAAGACAAAAAGTACAATTTGAAATTAAGTAATGTAGAGAGGTCAGTATCTCATATTGCTGTTGATGGATTCCAACTTTGCTGAATACCCCCCCCCCCCCCCCCACACACACACACACACACACATTCTTGCTCTCCCTCTTTCCACACCCTCCTTCCCTCTCTATCTCCCCTCCACTCCTCCCTCCCTCCCTCCCTGTTTTTCTCTACCATCCACTCTGTATTATCATCTGTACATATTTGTTATTAGAGAATACAGAACAAATGATGCCTATCATACTCAGCATCTCTCTCCCCTAGGATTTTGATGTCTGAGATCAAGAAGATGCTCTTGATACTGGGCTTGGAGCGTGCTGGCAACAAGGGTGAGGTTGTGGAAAGATTGATGGACTTCATGCTTAATCCCGAAGACAGGGGACGGAAACCTCCAAAAGTTACAAAGGCAAGTCTCTCTCTCTCTCTCTCTCTCTCTCTCTCTCTCTCTCTCTCTCTCTCTCTCTCTCTCTCTCTCTCTCTCTCTCTCTCTCTCTCTCTCTCTCTCTCTCTCTCTCTCTCTCTCTCTCTCTCTCTCTCCTCTCTCTCTCGTCCTCTCTCTCTCTCTCCTCTCTCTCTCTCTCTCTCTCTCTCTCTCTCTCTCTCTCTCTCTCTCTCTCTCTCTCTCTCTCTCTCTCTCTCTCTCTCTCTCTCTCTCTCTCTCTCTCTCTCTCTCTCTCTCTTTTTTTCTTTCTTCTTGTTTCTCCTCCTCCTCCCTCCTCCACCTCTTTATGTTTTTCCTTTTCTTTGTTGTTTTGATCATGTAAATATATGTATAAATATACATGTTTTTATATGTTTATGTATGTATGTATGTATGTATGTATGTATGTATATATAATATAATATATAATATATAATATATAATAGATATATAATAATATCAATATATATATATATATATATATATATATATATATATATATATATATATATATATATATATATATATATATATATAAAGTATTATATCTTTAGTAATTGTTAATTTGTTTCAGCAGACCAAAGGCAGAGGAAGACCCAAAAAGGGTACGCAAGGGAAGAAGAAAAAGAATAACACATCACTTGAGAGTGTCAAGAGTGGAGAAAGTGAGAGTGAAGAGTCAGATGAAAGTGGAGAAGAGGAGGTGGAGGAAGAGGAAGAGGAGGAAGAAAAGCCCAAGAAAACACAGAAGAAAACACCAGCAAAAAAGCCCCAAGCCAAGAGAGTGACATCAGCCAAGAAAGCGACACCTGCTAAGCGCTCAAAGGCTGTAGCCTCTGCAGACTCAGACTCCGATTCGGATGATGAGCCTCTTGCAAAGAAAGTCAAGCAGCCTCCATCGGTAAGAATGAACAAAGATTTCGTAGAACTTTGATAAGATATAGGCTCATATTGATAACCAAGTCCTTGTTATTTTATGTCAATAGCTGCTGTTACATAGTTCAAGAGGACATTGTGATATCTACCTGTTTATCCTAAATAATGCGCATAATAACATTGCCAGCTGAATACTGAATATTAGTCACATTTTCTCTGAAGTCATTTATATAAATGATTGAAATGATTGACTAATCAGCCTCATCAGAGACAAGCCAAAACACATCATAATCCTGGCTATTTCATGCAGTGATATTTTGATGTTCTTGTTAATGAAGCAGCTAATTTTTATTCAGGACCTTGAGCTGAAGGCAATGGTGAAGAAGATCTTAGATGGCGCCAACTTAGAAGAAATCACAATGAAAAGTGTTTGTCGACAAGTTTATGATAATTACCCAGACTTTGACTTAACTCACAAAAAAGACTTCATAAAGGAAACAGTAAAATCTGTAAGTATTTATTGTTCATTGTGAAATGCATCTTCTTCATAGTTCATTAGTTTTCATTCAATGATGAGAATGAAGTTAAAAACAAAAGTATGTATACTTTACAAATGATTTTATGTGGAACAAAAAATGTTAATACATATCTCTTCTTTTTCAGATTATATCGTGATCAGTTGGCACAACCATCTTCACCATAGTACAAAGTGTTCATATACTTTTTTTTTCTTCTATTTTATTTCTTTATTTTTTCTTTATATTTTTTTATAATGTACTAAAGTCAGAGATAGCTATTTTCCAAACCTTTAGCAAAATTGCTAATTTGCAAATGTTTTAAAAGATATAGTTAATTAACAATAATAGTAATCAATGTGGATGAAGTTTTGAGGCACATTTTATGCAAAAAAAGAAAATGAAACATAGATAAGGTTACTAAGTAAATTTTATAAGGCACTTTTCTTTAGAAATGAAACAAGAAAGTTGACAATGTATATGTTTTGATGTGTTTAAAGGTTGCCTCTTCTATTATGCAGATTGCAGCTAAATGAAACAAAAACCTTTAAAATGTCCACAAAGCATCAAGACTGGCACAGAATCCCTGCAAGACGGGTCTGTCGTAATAATCCATTTCATGTCTTGAGCCCATCTTGACAGTCGTTTGTAGTGTATTTGTAGGAGCGACGAGTTTCAAGAAGGCTTAATGTTATAGGCTGTGTGTTTACTTGTTTGGTTAGAGAGTGTGAGTACTGTACCTCCTCATGCTATGATACGGAAATGGTTACCTGTATTTTTGCATTTTTAACTTATTCAAAAAGACTTCATACAAATAGAAGCTGTATTTGGTAATTTTTTGAGAAATGGATAATAGAGAGAGAGAAAAAAAAAATAAAGACAGACATATGTAGTGTTCCTTTTAGGCAACTATTGGTACATGATCATCTAAAATGGAAAGAAAATAACAATTTAGAAATATCTGTTTTTTTTAAATATTATTTTGTTTAACAGCTTTCATAACTTCTTTTTTTTTTCTGATGAGCATTTCCCCTCCCCCCCAAAGTTGCAGAATAGGGAATTCAAAAAGCAAACAAACATGTATCATATTTGTTGAATGTGCCATTTTTTTTTCTCTTTTCTTTCCCCCCACTCACGTCTCCCCACCACAAGTTGAGAAGCAAAGACTTATCCAGATCACTGTACCCCAGTAGACTGTAGGAGAGACTCTTACACAAAGTATTATTTTATTTATGCATTGTTCCTCTGTTTATCACTATCAGAGAGGAGGAATCATCTTTCAAAAGAAGAAAAAAAAAAAGGAAGTAAATTCACACCAGGACAATGATTATGTTCAATATGATTAATTGAGAGCGGGAAAGAAGAAAAAAATTATTTTGTACGTCTTTTTTAAATGTGCCCGGAAGTCCGTATAAATTATATTTTTGTGTATGGTAATGCCGAATTGTTCTCTTTTTTATGTGTGTGTGATAATTATTGATATGCTTTTTGCTCTAACATCAAGTTATTGAAGAAGAATAGTAAAGATCAGGAGATTTTGAGGGATTTTTTTAGAATCTCTTGTATGAAATGTCTATTACAGCTCTTGAGGTTGTATACTTGCTTTGATTTTCTTAGTTTGACCACTTGCTTTAATTTTGATTTCATCTTGAAGACTTGTTATTGTTATCATAGGCGCATATGAGTATCACTTTGAAACTTTCATCTGTGCTACCAATTTCTTCGTTCCATTGATTTCATAAGTATTTGCTGTTTCCATTATTATTGTCATTGTTTATGATTATTATTCTTATTCTTATTCTCATCCTTACTTTTAACTTGGGCAAGCAACTGAATTCAAATTAGAAGGAAACCGGTTTTAATACAGATAATTATTTGCTAGTTTTTAATTTTAGATATTGGGCTTAGAGATGGACTAAGTAAAGTTTTGAAATTGTGTCATCTGTAATCTAACTGTGTATGACAAATCATGTGCAAAATTACATTTGCATTTTATTTGATATTGCCATAAGAAAACTGTTCACATTTAACAGCACTACATAATTTTGAAATTTCATCAATGTCCATGAAATTGTTTATCTTTTATGATGAATTATCAACACTCAAATTGAAATAATTTCTGCAATTGAAAATGGCATCTAACATCATGCTTTACTGTCAAAACTTTGTTGAAAAGTGTTATAGTAATAGCACAAGTGAGCATCTTAAACTATGGTCAGAGAACTTGGGTATTCCTGTGTAACCTGCAGAAGAGCAAAGAAAAATCAACAGGGAATGTAATCCTAAGATGAAATTGATTGATCAAAAGCAGTCAACACAATATGTAGTTTTAATAATAATATAATCAAAGAGTATACTGCAAAAAGGTAGCCTACCTTCAATTCAGCCTAAAAAGAGGGTTTTAACTGATAACTCAAAGTTTTAAGTTCTAAAATACAACTCAAAATCTCTGATCTTTTACATTTACAAATTTTACCTACCCCTTTTTTACCAGATAAGGTCATGGCAAAATGTAAGATTATTCTAATAAAGTAGGTTTTAGATATAAGTTGGTTTGAAGCTCCTCACACATTTTTAAGTTAAAGACCTCTTTTGTTTTCCTTCTTTTTGTATAGTAATTTCTTGGTCCAATGAATATGATATCCTGATAATGAACAAATGCTGTACTGTGTCTTGATATGTTCAATGTTATTTATTATTATGTTTTTTCGTATCACTTCTTTGTCAATTTTTATATACACATTTTTTTTTTTTAATTGAATGCACACTGGTGGTAGATGTATTTTTAACTTCAGATTCATGAAATTGTGAATTTATAGTAAATGAGACACTGAGCAACAGCAAGGTAGTGAGAGAGAAAAAGAGTGAGTGAGTTGGAGAGAAAGAGAGAGGAGAGAGAGAGAGTGGGAGAAATATTGACTTTGTGACTGGTATTATTTACAATTATCTATATAAATAAGTTGACATTTCCACTGCTTTTCAGTGAACTGTTTAGCCAACAAAGTATTATATTTAAGTAATTTTGCAATCTAATTTACACAGATAGTTTAAAATACGAATATGTACACAATAGCACACAGCAGTAAAAATGAGGCGAGGTCACA
>NW_028234432.1:2051104-2053604 GCF_977035675.1 Penaeus japonicus | reverse complement strand
TGCTTCAACCAAAATTGCAAGTGCTGCATCCCTGCATAATGAGTTCCTGATCGCAGTGTTTCCAGTCCATTTTCATCCCTCCCTTTTCCTGTAATTCATATTAGAAATAGTTTCCATGTCAAGCGCACAAATAGCATTAGTAGATGCCAGTGACTGGAAAGTGACAGGAAAGGATAAGAAATAAGACTGGAAGTCTGCAGGTGCAACATGCACACTCACACACACCCACAGATCCAGAACTGCACTCACTCAGAACATGGGTAACGGGTCTTTGGGAGCTGTCACTTGTTTAGTTTTTGTTAAAAAGAAAAAAAAAGTTCTATTTTTCACATTACTAAAATATATTTTTATGATATATATGTTTAACATAGAGACAGTTAGTGAACCATGATATAGTCTTGTACCTGATTTCAACAAGTGAAACTGCCTTCTGTCAAATAAATTAAAGTGTGCTCTACCATTGCTTGCTTATATCCTTCATGATCCGCCCGTATACAGACACTGATCAAAGAAAGGCAGATGCCATACCAAATTTCCTGTTATTGAACACGTATATCTGAAACGAATTATGTATGTCGAATGTGCATCATGTTTTACATTTTTGAAATGAGGAATATCTTGGAGACACACGAACGCGTGTGCTTGTACACATACGCAAAATGTCAATATACACGCAAAAATCAATCAGAAACTATTACAAACTACAAAAGTCAAATGGACGATGAACTGACTTGCTTCTGGATGACGGAGGCAACATACAGCGGATTTCAAGAGGACCAACAATTGCCCTAGTTGCCGGAAATTGAACCTCTCATTTCACAATAGAATACCTTTCCTTTCTTTGATTTACTTTGCACAATTGATGCCAAGCACACCGACAGTTGTATGAAGGTAGATTCCATTATGTATAGTATTAACCCACGAAAGCATGATTTTTAAACATTTCTTTCATGTTTACTTATATTGCTGGTTTCTACCTAAAACTGATAAATATACAGGAATTTAGTGTTTTCTTTTTAGCATTTTAGAGATTTATGATGGACCTTCAAGGATTACAATGGAAGTGTATTTGCTACCCCTACGAAAACTTAATTATTCCGTTTCATAATATAGACTTATTGTTGGTATTTTCTTTGTTACTTTGTTCCAACCCGATTCGCCTTTATTTACCCTATTTACTTACTTTTCCTTCAAGAAGATTTCATCCTGAATTATTACAGTAAATGAATTTGAAAAAAATATGAAATTTGGGTACCTTTTTACATATTGTACAAAATTACTTAATTTGAAACAAAACATAACTTTAGTGTCTCTTACATATTGTACGAAATTACTGAAAATGATTAAGTATAGATTATTTTTGTGGTATTGTGGCCAACAGGGGACATCCACGGAACTGAGCAAACAAATCAACTCCCTCCATCCCCTTGTTGTACGATGGAATGCTCATAGATTGTAGAATGGTAACTATTTCTCATATCACTCTTGTCATTCCACTAGCTTTTTTAAATATTTCTGCAAAGACTCCGATAGAGGAGCATTTCTAAATGTATCTTGTTTAAACGTTTCTGTCAGGCCTACATTTTCTTCCCTGAATAGCTCGAGAAGAGGGATTGGAAAACGAGTGTCTGTTTACCCAATCCTTCCAGGAGGGACAGATCCTTTTGCCAACATTCGAACAACCGACTCTCCCATTGTGAGACCATCTTCATGCACAGAATCTCCTCCTTCATGCAATGCCATGAAATCAGAATGCTCTCAGGAGCAGATGCACCATAACCGAATAGGTTTTCCTCTGATGAACTGTTTGAATACATGGCGACCGTAATGCAATTGCATAGCTTCATCTATTGCTCTTGTCAAGGCAAGAGGGTCAGCTAACTCCTTGAACATCTTTTTGAAGTGATCGAAAGTAAGTGGGAGTTTGTGTATTCTGTCATCTGCTGTCTTTTGTTTTTTACATTATATTTTTTTCAAAGCTGTTGACTGTCGTTCCACATTATAATCATATGAACACAAAATTGTCACAAAGACTAAAATGGGTAAAATTGGAAATAAAAGACATGTTGCATGGAGCTCCTTGGTGTTCCGTTCAAGGAACGTCCACTTTCCACCAGTTGTGATATAGAACTCGCCAACCCTAATATCAGTGACTCTATTTATCATTTGATAATGTTTACTATAGCAACAAAACTCGACATTGTGGGAAATTCATTGGAAAATGCGGGATTTCAGCTCTTTTCTTGGAAAAATATGAAAAATTGTAATGGATAACTGAAAACGCGACCTTTCTTGTAATATATCAATGACATATATTTTTTTTCCGACTACATTTCGCCCTTTATTTACACCTGCGTGATGACTTACGACCGTGACCTTAACCTTTTCCATTTCTGCCTTTGTTTCGAATCTTAACTGCAATGTGGATTATTTTATGCGTCACTCTTCAATATTGTTGCTGGTAGCTAGTTGGCAATGTAAAAGTGCGATTATTGTGCGT
>NW_028234432.1:2027466-2032466 GCF_977035675.1 Penaeus japonicus | reverse complement strand
GCCACACCTGCGCACCGAGGGTCATCCCCCAACCCACCTACCTCCTATTTTCCTATTTTTCTTGTTTTTTGTTTTACTTGTTAATTCAGTCTTAATTAATCTCCGAAGGGAAACAAATGGAGGAATGTTGAAAAGAGAGGGTGAGAGAGGACTTGCTCTTCAGCGAAGGGAATATTACGTAAAGAGAGGAAAGAAGAAGAGAGAGGTACACGTGACTGATCGATGGGGGAGAAGATGGAAGAAGGGGGTGGGGGGGGGGAGCGGGAGGAGAGGGGAGGAGAGGGGAGGGAGGAAACGCGACAGAGAAACAATGCAAAAGAACAAATTTGTATTGGAAAAGGCAAAGACGATTAAAATATATACATCGTCGTTACTTACAATGACGTATATGTAACTGAATGTATGACGGATAAAAAAACAAATGTACGAAGTGGATATAGAAAAAGCGGTTTGCAGTGACCAATATATTCAAGTAAAAAAGGTCATAAAGCAGATACAAAAACGAAACTAAAACCTCCATTCCCTTCGAGGTCAGTCCCTCACAAGATAGAGAGGACCATCAAGCATGCACAAGAATCCTCAAGAAGGTCAAGTGCAGTGCATCTGGCAGATATAGGAGCACGTGCAAGCATGCAGGAGTTATGTCGTGAGGATCACAGCTAAATCAATGTAGACCAGTGGGACACCCAGCCCCCCCTTCCCCCCTCCCCCCCTCACGCAACGCTCATGTGTGAGTGTGGGTGTGTACACACTGATGCCTGTAACTGTTTGTTGGTACAAGACTGTTGTTTGTGTATATCTATTTTTTTTATGGGCATACGTGCACATGTGAAAAAGCTACGTTTCTTTACCCGCGCATATAATCCAGCAGAGCAACACAGAAATAGTGAAAGTCTGCACGCCAGAGTGTGCAAAACATCACATCACAGTAGGTTGCCGGGGTGAGTGCTTGTCCTGCTCTGCGTATATTGGCGCCGATGAACTTCACCAGTTTTATATATACATAGATTATCTTTCTGTCTGGCTGGCTGGCTCTGTCTCCCTCTATTGTTTTTTTTTTTCTTCTTCTTCTCTTTCTCAATGGCACCATTACAGTATTTTCTGACTTTTACACATAAATTATGGAAAACTTTCCAAGTCATCGTCTGAATATTATGCAACATTCAGTAAAAGGAACAGGATTCGTTACATGTACAGCTGTTATATAACTTTATTCATAAAATAGGATCTATAAATTGAAACACAACGACACACACACGCACATTCTCCCCGTCTCTCTCTATCTCTCTTTCTCTCTCTCTCTCTCTATCTATCTATCCCTATCTCTCTCTCTCTCTCTCTCTTTCTCTGTCTCTCTCTCTCTCTCTCTCTCTTGCTCTTTCTTTTTCTCTCTCTCTTTCTCTGTCTCTGTATCTGTCTCTCTCTCTCTCTCTCTCTCTCTTTGAAATCTGTGGTGAAGTTCGTCACGTAACCGTCCCCCCCCCTCCCCCCGCCTCCCCCGCCCTCTGTTGAGCCTGCCTCCCCCGCACTGAAGAAATCAATGTTGTTTTGTTCAGAACGGTCATGAACAGTGCATCACTGCTAATCACCGTAACATCAACAAGAACAATAATAATAATAATAATAATGATAATAATACCGATAGCTAGTTAGAATGCACTCAGAAAGATGAACAAGTCTAAAAAAATAAAAAAAATAAAAAAAATAAAAAATCGAGCAGACTTATTTTCCAAGACGGATCACCCGCGAAGCCGTCAGTTTCAGCGTAGATCCACATGCTGCTCCAAATTACCTCTAAGATTTAATCAAATGGTCTCACTTTCTCCTCACAATAACTTTTCAGTGTAACTTTTCGTGCTATTAATACTGCTGACAAACAATGAAAAAACAACAGATCGTACGAGTAACAACGGATAAATCAATACTACTAGTAAAAGTACTACTAGTAATACGACAAGAAGTGATAATAGTAATGGATAGTAATAGATTTCATAGCATTAACTAAAAAGCACTCAAGAAAGCAGATATTCACCTCCCTACCTAAGAAATCTTAACCTCCCTCTAAATTCTCAACCTTAAACTACCCTAAAGACCAATTCATAGACACCATTCCTTACCGCAAATCTACCCTCATCTACCCTCAAATCTACACGCAACCCTAACTTAATCCCTCTTTGTGTTGCCCAAACATCTACTCTTGAAAACGAATTAATTCTTAATCTACTCTTAATTTAGCCCCAAAAGGCAATCCGGCGATAAATATTCATAAGGCAAAGTTAGTAACCAATCAGCCAAAAAAAACAAAAACAAACAAGAAAGTCAGAAATGAGGAAACGGCACTGTGTATATAGGAGAGATAGATGGATAGATGGATAGATAGATAGATAGATAGATAAATAGATAGATAGATAGATAGATAGATAGATAGATAGATAGATAAATATATATATATATATATAGATAGATAGATAGATAGAGAGAGAGTTAGAGAGAGAGTTAGAGAGAGAGAGAGAGAGAGAGAGAGAAAGAGATAAACTGATATAAAGAAAGATATATAAATTTATAGATATATAGATCGATCGATCGATCGATAGATAGATAGATAGATAAATAGATAGATAGATAGATAGATAGATAGAGAGAGAGAGAGAGAGAGAGAGAGAGAGAGAGAGAGAGAGAGAGAGAGAGAGAAAGAGATAAACTGATATAAAGAAAGATATATAAATTTATAGATATATAGATCGATCGATCGATAGATAGATAGATAGACAGATAGATAGATAGATAGATAGAGAGAGAGAGAGAGAGTTAGAGAGAGTTAGAGAGAGTTAGAGAGAGAGAGAAAGAGATAAACTGATATAAAGAAAGATATATAAATTTATAGATAGATAGATAAATAGATAGATAGATAGATAGATAGATAAATAGATAGATAGATAGATAGATAGATAAATAGATAGATAGATAGATAAATAGACAGACAGACAGATAGATAGATAGAGAGAGAGAGTTAGAGAGAGAGAGAGAGAGAAAGAGATAAAATGATACAAAGAAAGATATATAAATTTATAGATATATAGATCGATCGATAGATAAATAGATAGATAGACAGATAAGTGCCAAGCCAGCCTAAGCTCCCTCCCCGTCCACCAGTCCCCCTCGTGCCCATCCCTCGGCCGGATCAACCTGGGCCGATAAATCTGCCTTCCGTTGGTGCAATGCAGACCATTCCCGTCTTGTGGCCCGCGCTTCCCAATTAATCAGGATCCGTTGATTAATGTTACACGCGCGGCGGAGGCGGGCGGCGGGAGCGAAGGATGGACTGCGAAGGATCTCGGGGAGGGAGGAGGAAGGAAGATGGAGGAGGAGGAGGAGGTGGTGGATGTGGAGGAGGGGGTGGAGGAGGAGGAAGATGGAGGAGGAGGAGGAGGAGGAGATGGCTGGAGGATCTGGGGAGGAGGGAGGAGGGAGGAAGAGGGGGGTGGAGGGAGGAGGAGGTGGAGGAGGAGGAGGTGGTGATGGAGGAGGAGGAGGAAGGAGGGGGTGGAGGTGGAGGACGACGAGGAGGAGGAGGAGGAGGAGGAGGAGGGGGGGGGTAGGGTGGAGGGAGATGAGGATGACGATGACGATGATGATAATTTAATGATGATAATGATGAAGATATAGATGATGATGATAATGATGATGATGATGGCGATGATGACGATAATGATGATAATGATGATGATGATGATGACGATGATGATGATAATGATGACGATGATGATGATAATGATGATGATGATGGCGATGATGACGATGATGATGATGATGACGATGATGACGATGATGATGATGACGATGACGATGATAATAATAATAATAATGATGATGACAATTATGATATATGTATGATAAGGAGAATGAGAAGAGAAGAGCAGATAAGGATGGTTGGAAACGGGCTGGGATAAAGCGGGCTACGGCAGACAGTCTGATATAGATAATCGAAGATAAAGATACAGATATAGAAATACGAAATAGGTAATCAGCACACATTAGACATATAGCTATATCTATAACAGCTTCCCAGTATAATGTACATCTATCTATATAGCTATTTGTTTTTCGATTATCTAACCACCCGCGCATCCATATATGTCTATCACCACAAATTAAATAAGTCTCTTCTAAACAACATATCTACCTATCTATCTATCTATCTATGCATATGTATGTATATCATACAAAAAAACAAACAAGCCTTTACTCTGTATCTCCTCTTATTAAGAGTAAAAGCGACGCAAACAAATTATCGTTGTGATGAAAATATAGATTGATTAAAACTCAATAAACAAAGAAACAAAGAAAGCGATTTGCACCAAATACACCACCGAGCAATAATTAATAAAAACAATTATTGATGAAAACATCAATACCACTACCTACAACAGCAACAACAATATCACCATCACTATCAACAACAACAAAATCACCATCACCACTACCACCTTAAACAATATCATCTTCACCATCAACATGAACAACAACATGACCATTAACAACAAAAATAACACCACCACAACCACCACTATCAACAATATCACCATCACAATAAGAACAACAAAATCACCACCAACAACATCACCAACATCACCAACATCATCACCAGCAACAACAACAACAGCAACCACCACCCAACCAATCCCCGACCGAGGCCTTTATCACGCCAAGGCAATCAGTGTTGTCGTAAAGACCAATCAAAAGGCTAATCTCAAGGCTTGGTCCGGAGTAATTAAGATTTCTACTTGCGGTCACGAGAAACCTGCCGGGCCGGTCGGAAAGAACTGTCGAACGCACCTGGGAGGGAAGGAGGAGGAGGAGGAGGAGGAGGAGGAGGAGGAGGAGGAGGAGGAGGAGGAGGAGGAGGAGGAGGAGGAGGAGGAGGAGGAGGTGGGGGAGGGAGGTGGGGGAGGAGGAGGTGGTGGTGATGGAGGAGGAGGAGGAGGAGGAGGGGGATGAGG
>NW_028234432.1:2019966-2022466 GCF_977035675.1 Penaeus japonicus | reverse complement strand
GAAGGAATAAAAACTTGGGCTATGGGATGTTATATGTGTGATATATTTGCATACTGATCCGTTAACCAATAGTGATTACATTTTCTATATAAATATTTAATGGTTCTTTCTTCATTTCTTAAATCATATGCATTTTATTGCCATTGGTTTTATTGCCTACATTCAAAGGAAACAGACAGATGGTAGAACACAGACAGCATAAAAAGTGGGCAGACTGAAAGGGCTCGATCTGACTGCGTGCTGTCTGCCCTCCATATACTGTGAGCCTACGTATTTTTTTTTTCTTTTTTTTCTTTTACTGTACCTCATAAAGTCGCATCATTATTCATGCTGTATTGTTTCCCATTTCGTATCTCTTACCTTTGTCTTCCTATTTCTCCTTTTTTTGCTATTAGTGTAGAAACCAGTACTACTATTGGCACTATTGAGACGAATACCATTACTAATAGAAGCACTATCATAATTATTGTTTTTTTTCTTCTTCTTCTACTTACATTGATTTTCTTTACTGTCCCTTCTCTCCTACAATGAACCCCCCTCCCCCCTTAACAGAAAGACCCCTTACCCTCTTATATCCCTCTTCTCCTTTCGAAAGAACCACCCCAATGTCCATCTTCCGCACAGTAATGGCCAGACGTCATCATTATCATCTTCATCATCATCATCGTCATTACCATCATCATCAACCCCCCACCTACCCCCCCTACCCCTTCCCCTGCCCTCTCTTCCAAGATCTAAGAATGTTAACACGCAATGGTTCGTTTTCAACTTCAGTTTCTTTTTAAATATAAATTTCTTGAACTCATTTTCGTAATCACATTTCTTCCATTTTTATCATCATTATTAATATTATGATGATTGTGATTAAAAATACTAATATCGATGGGAATAGAAAATACTCTGTTTGGATGGATTGATGATGATATATTGATGACTGCTTGAGAAGAGAGAGGAGCAGAGATAGAGAGAGAGAGAGAGAGATCCCCCCCGTAGAGAGAGAGGAGAGAGAGAGAGAGAGAGAGGAGGTGAGGAGGAGAGTGAGGAGGAGAGATACGAGTGAGAGTTGAGAGAGAGAGAGGAGAGAGAGAGAGAGGAGAGAGAGAGAGAGAGGAGAGAGAGAGAGAGGAGGCGAGGAGATGTTTTGAGAAGATGAGAGACTGAGTCCGATCTCTCGAGAGAGAGAGAGAGAGAGAGAGAGAGAGAGAGAGAGAGAGAGAGGAGAGAGAGAGAGGAGAGAGAGAGAGGAGAGAGAGAGAGAGAGAGGAGAGAAGAGAGAGGAGAGAAGAGAGAAGAGAGAAGAGAGGAAAGAGAAGAGAAAGGAGAGAAGAGAGAAGAGAGAAGAGAGAAGAGATAAAACATAAGAGATAAGAGATAAGAGATAGAGAGATAGATTAATGGATAGAAATATAGAAGGATAGAAAGATAGATAGATAGAGAGAAAGAAGGATTTAGATAGAAAGATAAATAGAGAAAGAAAGAGAGAAAGAAGAGAGAGGGAGACCCCTGGGTCAAAGGGAACAGGTAATCAGACAGTAATGACATGTAATGAAGACAAACACGGCCTCCATACATAGGTCAAAGCACCAAGGGTCAGAGGAGGTCAGGAGAGGTTCGATATCAAGACAAAACCTTCTATTTGTGTCGCAACACTAAGGAGCCTTCTGTGGGAAGAGGTATTTCCATTTCCCATAATTCATGCTAATGATTTTACCTTTTAAATATTTTGCTTTCCTCGTCATTTTCCATAATTCATGCTAATGATTTTACCTTTTAAATATCTTGCTTTCCTCGTCATTCTCTCATATATGTAATGATATTATTTTTGAATTTTTTGCTTTCTTATTTAGTCCTGACTAATACCTACTGTGCCATAAAAAAAAAAAAAGTGTAAACAAATATTAAATAGTGTTCATTCTATTCCCCCTATTTTGGGCTGAATTAATCTCACCTTTCGCATCGGTTTAATATTAACAACAATAGCGCTGTTGTCAATGCTATTACCATAAGGGTGAGGACAGTCGTGATTAATGAAAATGAAGATTAATTGCCTGGAACTTAATTAACGTAGCGTAAAAAGGGTATTGGAAATTCTTCTCTCTCCGAACAAGTGTATAAATAAAAAGCGAATGATATATTTATTTATTTATTATCAACTTGATTTTCTTTCTTTTTTTAAATTAAGAAATGTATGATATATATGGGAAGAATGAATGAAATAGAAGAGAAGAATGAATAAAGTTAATGAAATAAATAAAGCAATATGATGATCGGGGATATACACTAGAGTGTTGATAAAGATGATGGGAGAATGGACTTAAGGAGCAGCGGGGAATAATAAGGAGAAAGGATAGGCGGGAATGAAGGAGGCTAAGGGGAGTCCGAAAGGCAGAGCACAAAGGAGGGCCGGGGAGGGGAACGGAGGAGGGAGGGGGGGGGTAAGGGTTATTCTGTTCCCGACACGATTTTTCTTCCTGCCTGTCATACACACAGACATGTATAC
>NW_028234432.1:1938611-1943611 GCF_977035675.1 Penaeus japonicus | reverse complement strand
CGATGATAATAATGATGATGTTAATAAAATAGTAATGATGACAATGATAATAATGATGATGTTAATAAAATAGTAATGATGACAATGATAATAATGATGATGTTAATAAAATAGTAATGATGACAATGATAATAATGATGATGTTAATAAAATAGTAATGATGACGATGATAATAATGATGATGTTAATAAAATAGTAATGATGACAATGATAATAATGATGATGTTAATAAAATAGTAATGATGACGATGATAATAATGATGATGTTAATAAAATAGTAATGATGACGATGATAATAATGATGATGTTAATAAAATAGTAATGATGACAATGATAATAATAATGATAATTATGGAGATGAGGAGCAGAAACAGGAGCAGCAGCAGAAGGAGTAAAACGCCCTATGACTCGTTGTGCAGTTTGTCTACTCCTACTCTGTTTATGTATGTAATCGTTCAGTATGTATCTATGAACAAAACACATTCGTATCACCACTTTGGTATTCAGGCAATAACACACAAACAAACACTCACATACACTTAAACCCCAGTCAACAATAGCAATAGTTCCTCCCCTCTCACCCCCCTCCCCCCCGTCCTCTGCATCTGGAGAGGCTGTCACACTTAACCAGCGTCAGAACCCACACGCTGACAGGGAACAGCTGGTAAGATAGAAGAAAAAGTTGGAGAGAGAGAGAGAGAGAGAGAGAGAGAGAGAGAGAGAGAGAGAGAGAGAGAGAGAGAGAGAGAGAGAGAGAGAGAGAGAGAGAAAGAATTATAAAATAGGTGAGTCTCTCACTTCCTCTACACCCTACCCTTTTCTCACTGTCCTTGTCCTTCTTTAACTCTCTCTCTTTCTCTTCCTTCTCTCTCTCTCATGATAATGATAAATTAAATTATTATAATGGTAACACTACTTCTACTACTAGTAATTATTACACTTGCAATGATAATGATAACAGACACACACACACAAAGACTTACACAAAACACAGACACATACGTAACGATTATGACAATAATAATGACAAAGATACTATATATAATACTAATGATTATGATAATGATTATGGTAGTAATAATAGTGATAATGATAATATTTGTTATTATTATCATTATCATTATAAACAGTTAAAAATAGTCACTGTGATAGTATTAGCATAAGAAATTGTGAAAAGATTGTATATTTCTACAATATATATGTTGCACCGGTGTACTGGGTCCGCCTAGCCTCGCATGCCTCACTGGTTGGAGTGTACTTTATATCCTTGAAGAGACTATGTGTACTTTGTGCAACATAGCTCCTAGTATCTGACCTTCTGCGTTTTCTCTCTTCCACTGATGTGTGTCGTCATACTTTCTCTGAAACTTATAGGAGGCTGGGATTTCGTGCGCACGAGAGGAGGAGAGAAAGAAAGAGACGACCCTGCCCACGGTTCGGTTCGAGTGATTCTCCAGCCTTATGTTAGCACACGGTCTACAAGGTGGTCATCCGCATATAGCGAAGTTCTTACGGATACTCGGAGTCAGGGCTACACGTGGCTTCCACATGTGTTCATTCTAATGTTGGCTGAATTACTACACGAGGATCATGTATACTTTTTCAAGGTATCATATATCTACAAGAGGTTAAGTTAGGCGATCCCGGATATATGAAGTACACGAATACCGAAGGTCTACGCTGTCAGAATGTAACATTGTTATGCATATTGCCATAATCTTTACGGTGCTCTGTCTGTCTGATATATGTTTTTTCTCTCTCTCTTTCTCTCCACCTCACCTCTCTCTCCCTGTCCTCCCCGTCCTCACATTGCTATGAATATTGTCATAATCCTTACGCCTCGCTTTCTGTTTTTCTACTTCTCTCTCCTTCCCCTATCCCCCTCTCCTTCCCTGCTTCTCTCTTTCCTCTAGTCTCCCCTCCCGAAAATGGAAAAGAAGAAGGAGGAGAAGAAGAAGAAGAAAAAGAAGAAAAAGAAGAAGAAGAAGAAAAAGAAGAAGAAGAATAAGAAGAAGAAAAAGAAGAAGAAGAAGAAGAAGAAGGAGGAGGAGGAGGGGGGGGGAGATGAGGAGGAGAGTAAGAGTGAGCTTGGTGAGTGAAGTATGACGTCATCGGTATAGATATGTACGTATCCTGTTGGTATTTATGTCACGACATGCCACATGCAAGACGAGTTAGATTTCCCGAAGGGAGAAGGGAGGAGAAGAGGAAGATGCTGAAGAATAAAGAGAAAATAAAGGACAAAATGATAAATAAGCGAACTTTGTGGATAAGGGTTGGGAATTTATAGAGCCGGAAGATATAGGCATACAATAAGAGGAGAGTGCGAATGTTTATAAATATAGGAATGCTTATAATTTCTGTATATAATCTAAGTGTATATCACACGCCCACTCACACTCACACACACACCATTTTCCTCCTTGTGTCTTGAGGATCCTACTTCTCTTCGCCCGCAGTTCTTCCTAAAAATCGCAAGATAAGAAAATTGTGTGAACTATTACATCGTGAGGTCTTATCGGTGTTCGGCAGGTATTAGGAGATCACGCCAGCTAGGGGAGAGAGAGAGAGAGAGAGAGAGAGGAAGGGTGTGTGTGTGTGCGTGTGTGTGTGTGTGTGTGAGAGAGAGAGAGAGAAATCGGGGAATGGATAGATAGAGAAAGGAGAAAGATATATATATGAGTGTGTGTGTGTGAGAGAGAGAGGGAGAGAGAGAGAGAGAGAGAGAGAGAGAGAGAGAGAGAGAGAGAGAGAGAGAGAGAGGAGGGGAGGAGGATATAAAGAAGCATTGGATTGTGTTTAAACATCAAAAGCGAAATTACAAAGGAAAAACGAATTAGGAGGACCTGGTATCGGCTATAAGTTTTGGTAAACAGGAATCTCTCGAAAGTGTAGGATCCTTCCACAAGACACAGTAGCCACTTGAGGTCCATTCATCTCACTAGCAAAAAGATGCCTAATCGATATCGACGATGGTAGTTGACGGCTTCTTGTCTACCGGTCATGTGGAAATAATAGACTTAAAGTCGGACCAAACCTAACCATACAAACCATAAAGAAGGTTGGCTGTTTAGAGAATGATGTCACACGTCAAAAGGCGACATAAAACGACAACAAAGACGACATTACGAAGACTAAGCACGCGTCTGTAGACTACAAACCCTACACAAGCCCGTTGAAAATGAGATGTTTATCCTACCCATCTAGAGAGCTGATCCTACTCGACGGAACGCAAAAGCGAGCCGAGGAGGTCGTAACAAGTTTGAACTAAGGAGAAGACTGTAGGACCAGCCTGGGTACCCTGGACCACCGTAGAAGGGCAAGGTCTCTCGCCGTGATATATTATGGCCAGGATCAGCATGCGCCGCTTTTGGAGGACTGAGGCAACGCTGGCGATGATCCCAGGGACTGCCAAGCGTCTTGATAACACCTCGGATATGAATAGGTAGCATCAACACATCGCCAACGCTGTGTGTGTGTGTGTGTGTGTGTGTGTGTGTGTGTGTGTGTGTGTGTGTGTGTGTGTGTGTGTGTGTGTGAGAGAGAGAGAAAGGGCAAGGGATAGGGAAATGAGAGTGAGAGTGGAATGAGTGAGAGGGAGAGGGAGACGAGGCATACACACATGCATACAGAAAAAAAAAAAAAAACAGAGGTATACAAATATAAACAAAAAGCCAAACAGACAGACAGAAGAGAGGCAAAACAACAGGCAGTGAGAGAGACCATGCGAGATAGAATCAGACAGACAGACAGCCACGTCGGTCTTATCCGAGCGCGCTACCATGGGAAATCCCCAAACAAAACCTTGGGGTGAGACTTATTGATTATGGAATCGTGACCACCCGAGCAAACATACGCAAGGGAGAGGGGAGAGGGGAGAGGGGGGGGGGCAGTTACGGGAACTACCCACGAGAATGGATGGAAGTTAGGAGGAAGGGAGGGAGGAGGGGGGGGGGGTGAGTGGATAGAGGGATGGTGGATGGATGGAGGGGTGGGTGGACGGTGGGAGGGAGGGACGGGTGGATGGAGGGAAGGAGTGAGAGATAGAGAGTTGAATGGGTGGATGGAGGGAGTGGGTGGATGGTTAGATGGAGGGAGGGGTAGAGGAATGGATGGATGGATGGATGAGTGATAATAACAGGGTTAAGATGGAGTATGAGAAGCCGGAGTAGAGAGAGAGGGGGGGAGAAAGAGAGAGAGAAGGAGAGAGAGAGAGAGAGAATGAAGGAAGAAGAACAGCGAAGACAAGAAGACACCAACTCGATGAAGACGATGACCCCAGAGATGTAAGCACATGCAGATAGCCTTGTCATCTGACAGGCCAATTAACTCATATGAAGTGCTTAGTTTTCAACAAACAAACAGACACAAAACGCGTGCTTGATGAGAGGGAGAAGATAGAGCTGAAGAGGATCTGTTTGAGAGTAAATAAGGACTTCGGAGTGAGAAATGAAGGGCGGAAAGTGTAAAATGAGGGAGTCGGGATGTGAAGTGAGAAGTAAGAATGAGGGTGTTAGTGAGGTAGACAAAGCTGTGTATGAGACGAGAGGCTCCGGGAGAAGATCTAGACTGTGAGAATGAATGATTGAAAATACGTTTGGGAACACGGTAGCTGACAGGGCATAATCGAGATGGCAAGTGTTATGATGAGAACAAACAAACGGAATCAGGAAATGCATAGTCGAGAAGGGATCTTAGACGCACACACGGACACGCACACGCACACACACACATATACATACACATACATATACACACACACATACACCCACACCCACACACATACACATACACACACGCACAGTACACGTACAGATGTATCACATATACCACTGAATCACCTCACCTTAATAATACATTAGGAGAATGTCGATATTGTGTTCCGTGGAGCGAGTTGTAACCTTGAGCGGGGGAAAGCGGTTTATCGTACTGCAGTAGTTGCATGAAAATACTTTTGATTTTCTTCCAGTGTTGTTTTGAGTGCCATGGGTATGACGTTG
>NW_028234432.1:1928611-1933611 GCF_977035675.1 Penaeus japonicus | reverse complement strand
ATGACAATTACATAAAGAGGATGAGGATGAGGAGGAAGAAGAAGGGAACGGAGAAGAAGAAGAAGAAGAAGAAGAAGAAGAAGAAGAAGAAGAAGAAGAAGAAGAAGAAGAAGAAAAAGAAGAAAAGAAGAAAAAGAAGAAAAAAACAATAAGAAAAAGAAGAAAAAAAGAAGGGGAAGAAGAAGAAGAAAAAGAGAGAGAAAATTAGAAGACGAAAGAGAAGAAATGAAAGAAGAACAAGAAAAAAGATAAGGAAAAGGAAACGGAAAAGGCAAGGGAAAAGGAAATGAAGGAGAAGAATAAGAATATAAAGAAGGAGAGGAAGAAAAAGAGAATAAAGATAAGAATATTAAGAAGGAGAGGAAGAAAAAGAGAATAAAGATCAGAATATTAAGAAGGAGTATAAGAAAAAGGGACGAAAGAGTAGGAAGAGGAAAATGAAAATAAGGAGACGAAGGTGAAGTATAAGAAAACGAACGAGAAAGAACATGAACAACAACAACAAGATACGAAAGAGGAAGGAGGTGACTCTAAGCGAAGATCGCAGATATCGTTTGCTCGAGTGTCTTATCACAATTCGGAAGACAATAGAATGCCAAACAACATGACTAATAAGGTAATGCGGGCGGGGGGTGGGGTGGGGGGGGAAGTGGGAGAGGAGGAGAAAGGAGGAAGAGGGTGACACGTGACATTCCTTTGGTCTTTTGTCCTTTTTATCTTCTTCCTTTATCTGTTTTCTATTTATTTCTATTTCCCTCTATTTAATTCGGTTATTCTACTTTGTTAGTCTAGTCGCCTCGGGTTTAGGTCTTTTTAGATTTTAATTATCGATTTGGTACTTTTTCTTTTATTAAAGATTTATATTTCGGTTGATTGCCTTTATTCTGGTTGATTAACCTTCCTTGACCTCAATTTATTTCAGTCTCGACAACCCATTTCATAGTTGAGTGTGTATAAGTGTGTTATCAATTTTTTATTTATTTGCTTATATCTTATTTGTTTGTGTGTGTGTATGTGCGTGGGGAATATTGGTGTTTGAATAGGTATGTACACATTTTTTTTTTTCACATGGACGGTTTAGTCTCATTTCTATTTAGATATTAGGTTCATTCAGTTCCCTTGCGGTTGGTTCCACGCAGTCTCGCAAGCACCGTGACGAAAGGCAATCAATCACAGGACGTGTTGCAGGGAATTGAGTGGGATTCGCTTAAGCGTCTTTCTCGTATTCGAAATCCTCCTCGGTTATACGGATCCATTGGCGAAGTCTTTGCTATTGTTATTTTGATTGATTTGTCAGAAGAATCTCTGTCTGTCTGTTTGTCTGTGTGGGTCTCTCTCTCTCTCTCTCTCTCTCTCTCTCTCTCTCTCTCTCTCTCTCTCTCTCTCTCTCTCTCTCTCTCTCTCTCTCTCTCTGGATCCTTTTTTTTTTGTATTGACGTTTTGTATTTGGAATTTAATTTGAGGAAGATGTTTTGGGGGATAATGGTGGATGTATGCATAATTAAGATCCAACAAGCCATTAAACACAAAAATGTATGTAGATTCGGGTGTGCCCCCACCAACATCTACCCCCCCCCCCACACTCACACACACAACAATAACAATACCAAGAACAAAATGAGACTAACACAGGCGCACATACTCGTATTCACACCTACACCTCACGGACGCACACAGTGTTGGAACCTTACCTATACTTCATTCATTGCAGTCCGCTCTCAGGTCTCACTTTTATCGCACTTGAATTTATAAGCTTTCTGCCTTTGAAAGTCATCGACAGCATTATATTATTTTAAAATCACCAGCTTAAAAACAAGTTATGTTAAATAGCTACGAATGCAGAGAGAAGAAGGGAAGAGGAGGCGGAGGAGAAAGAGGAGGAGGAAGACGAAAAGGAGGAGGAGGAGGAGGAGGAGGAGGGGGAGGAGGAGGAGGGGGAAGGGGAGGGGGAGGAGGAGGAGGAAGAGGAGGGGAGGAAGAGGAGGAGGAGGGGGAGGAGGAGGAGGAGAAGGAGGAGGAGGAGGAGGGGGAGGAGGAGGAGAGGAGGGGGAGGAGGAGGAGGAGGAGGGGGAGGGGGAGGGGGAGGAAGAAGGAGAAGAGGAAGAAGAAGAGGAGATTGAGGAGGATCAGCAACAGCAGCAATAACAGTAGCAGGAGAAAGAAGAGGAGAAGGAGGAAGAAGAAGAAGAAGAAGAAGAAGAAGAAGAAGAAGAAGAAGAAGAAGAAGAAGAAGAAGAAGAAGAAGAAGAAGAAGAGGAGGAATAAGAAAAGAGAAAATATTACTACTACTAATCATGATAATATCCCGATGTTGTACAGGGTGATGGTCGCAAAAGCACTGATGGCAAAAAGGATATTCGATAAGAAGGGAAAGGCAGCAGGTGATTAGATTGGTGTCATAACAGAGTGGGAGTTGGAGAGGGAGTGGGAGTGGGAGTGGGAGAGGGAATGGGGGTGGGCGTGGGAGTGGGAGTGGGAGAGGGAGAGGGAGTGGGAGTGGGCGTGGGAGTGGGCGTGGGAGTGGGAGTGGGAGTGGGAGAAGGAGAAGGAGAGGGAGTGGGAGTGGGCGTGGGAGTGGGAGTGGGAGAGGGAGAGGGAGTGGGAAAGGAAAAGGGAAAGGGAATGTTAAAGGGGAAAGGGAAAGGGAGAGAAATAGGAATAGGGTTAGGGAGAGGGAGTGAGAGAGGAGAGATGGGGGTGGGGGGGGGTCAGAGAGAGAGAGAGAGAGAGAGAGGGGGAGGGGGGGGAGGTAGCTGCCAGATGTCAGCAGGAAGTAGCGGCTATGAAGGTCTCCGAGATGTTTTCCTGGTAAAATGACCTTTAAGGCCGCTCAATTTTCTGCGTGTTATTGATTTTCATATCATTATTGTTTTGTACTTTATGTTTCTTCAATTTGTATGTATCTTTATCCATTACTCTTTCTATCTTTCACTTATTGTCGCTGTTTTATAATGATAATAAAAGCCAAGAAAGTTGTTTGCTTGACAGGTAACAGAGAAACACTTGTAAGGATATAAATATTAGGGCAAGTGTGTTGCACAGGTGTAAGTTGTGCCCACGTGGATCCTTTGTACCTGATGATTTGGCTTTATGTTTAGTATTCATTCATTTTTTTCCGTTCTCACGCCTGTGTGTGCATGTACATGTATGTTTATTTATGTATGTATGTATTGCATACACGTACACACACACACACACACACTCGTTTGGCTCTCCTCTGTTCTTGTAACATCATTTCATTTAGTTATATTATTTACTCGTGTCTTTTTGTGCTTGTACATGTATGTGTGTATAGTTATGTATGCATTCCCTACACACACACAAACACACACACACACACACACACGATTCTTGTTCCCTTATGCGTCTCTGGCTTTTCTATGTCAGTCGTAACCACTCTCAGTCAGGTGTGAACTGAAACCACTTATTACACGTGTCCTTCTCCACCTCTAGATGTAGGTCATGTGAGTGGAACTATGTGTTTTACATGGTTGTGGATCAGATCCATATGATATATGTATAGGTACGTATAGACGTTCACACACACACACACACATACATACATACATATCCCTACATACATACAGACACACACACACACACACACACACACACACACACACACACACACACACACACACACACACACACGTATGTATGGTCTCATATTTTAGTGTATAGGTATGCGTGTTTGTGTGTCTATTAGTGTGGGTAGAAATGTAGGTGCTTGAACGTGTGCAACTGTGCATGTGTATGTGTGTGTGTGTGTGCATGAATATGCTTCGTCAGCGAGCGGGGACAAAACAGCTGGGTGAGAGTGTTGTTGGAAACACCCGGTATTGAATGCTGAAGCCCCACACTGCTCTGCCCCACCTCCCCCATCCCCCCCCCCCCTCGTTCCCCACCTCCCCCATCCTTGTGTCCCCCGAGATCCCCCCAACACCAACCCTATCTTGCCTTCCCCTATATCCCTTTTCCAAACCCTGCTGTATTCATTCCTTTCTTGGGGCTTTCTGTTGTACCTAATCAACTCTCTCTCTCTCTCTCTCTCTCTCTCTCTCTCTCTCTCTCTCTCTCTCTCTCTCTCTCTCTCTCTCTCTCTCTCTCTCTCTCTACCCCATCTATCCGCCACACCTTTTCCATGGGCCTCAGTCATCAATCTTTAACTCCCTCCCTCCTTCCCTCCCCCTTCCGCTCTCTTCCCTATCTCCCCCCCCCCTCTGTCTCTCTCTCATTCATTACTCACTAACTCTTATTTCCATTCTCTCTCTTTCTTTCTCGTTTTCGCTTTCTCTCGTTCTCACTCAGACAGAGAGAGAGAGAGAGAGAGAGAGAGAGGGAGAGAGAGAGAGAGAGAGAGAGAGAGAGAGAGCGCAACATCAATACGTGAATAAGGATTCTCTAAAGTGGATGAAATAATGTTATCTCGATGGAGAGAGGCTGCTTCGTTAACTGATTATCTGAAGGACTGAATGAATGATCTTGAAGTTGGTTCTATTTTGCAATTGTCTGTCCATCTAAGATATCAGATAAGAGCAGATGAGACTGTCCCTTTTTTTTTTTTAAATAAGAGATTGGCTTAACCATTCACTTCATTTTAGCCGATGCATGTATGTCCACACGGACTCATGCGCGGACTTACACACAGACACACGTACACCCACTCACGCACGCGCATAGTTAAGGAAATGACACCCATCCCTCCCCGCCCAAGCATCTCTTCTTCATTATATGTAAATTCACTCCCCCGTCCCCAATATCCTACCCCTTCCCCCCATCTCCTCCCCCCACCCCAACACGTCCTGGCGAGAGGCGGGGTATAACTCAACTGTTTTGTTCGTTAGAGGCACGCAAACAGAAATATAGATGCTATATACGTAAGGATGGGCAGGCAGACAGATAACTCGACACATGGATAGACATGGATAGACACAGGGAGAGAGGTCACTCGATATAGAAATTATTATATATAAAACGGATGTACATACAAGTAACACAAC
>NW_028234432.1:1918611-1923611 GCF_977035675.1 Penaeus japonicus | reverse complement strand
TTATTTATCATTTCGCGGAAATAGTAGCGTTTTAAGACATGATTGGATGTGAATGATAAACGTTACGGTTTGGTAAAATATTCATACCCAATGGTAATTGACACGTAAATTTGTCCACTTCAAGAGACAGAAAGGAAAAACAAAAACAAAAACAAAAACAGTAATATAGAGATAATTTATATTTATTTTGCTCTGTTATGAAGTCTTGTTTATTTAAGTGAAGTGGCGTCTTTCGGCATCACTCTCCCCGCCCCTTCTCCTACTCCTCTCCTCCCCCCAACCCCACCGCATCCCAACCCTCTCTCCTCCCCTCCCCTCCCCTCCCCGCCCCAGCTCTTACTTCTTGGCTCCTGTCTGTTTACATCGTTGTTTGTAAACAGTGCTAAATTAAGGAATCTTACGGCTATTAAAAAGGTGTTGGTTTGTTTGCATATACTTGACTCCTCTAGTGGTGTGCGTGCCTCTCTCTCTCTCTCTCTCTCTCTCTCTCTCTCTCTCTCTCTCTCTCTCTCTCTCTCTCTCTCTCTCTCTCTCTCTCTCTCTCTCTCTCTCTCTCTCTCTCTCTCTCTCTCTCTCCCTCTTCCGTCCTCCCTCCCCCCCCACTCTCTCCCTGTCTCTCTTTCTCTCTCTCTCTCTCTCTCTCTCCCTCTCTCTTCTCTCTCTCTCTCTCTCTCTCTCTCTCTCTCTCTCTCTCTCTCTCTCCCTCTCTCCCTCTCTCTCTCTCTCTCTCTCTCTCTTCCTCTCCTCTCCCTCCCTCTCTCTCTCTCTCTCTCTCTTTTTTCTCTCTCTCTCTCTCTCTCTCTCTCTCTCTCTCTCTCTCTCTCTCTCTCTCTCTCTCTCTCTCTCTCTCTCTCTCTCTCTCTCTCTCTTCCTTCCTCCCTCCACCCACTCTCTCCCTCTCTCTCTCTCTCTCTCTCACTCACTCACTCACTCTCTCCTTTCTTCCCTCCCTCCCTCTCTCTCTCTCTATGCAAGTGTGTGTGTACGTGTGTATGTATGTGAGCGCGCGCTAGTATGTAGTCCTCTGTCTTTACATATCTATGCCCCGACACAATAAGCTTACGCATGTGGATGTATTTTCCGTCCTCATCCCAACATACAAATCACTAGCATTTCAACTACTCCCCGAACGGAGACCATGGATACAGAAGCAGCATGTTGCAAGCTGTTGCAGTGATTTTTCCCCCTTGCTGTTTATCTTTCTTTGTTTTTATATAAATCAAATGTCTCTTAAGTTGCAGCTTCGTGTCGGAAATTAGATACTATGTGTCTTCTTGGATAATGGAGTGTGAAAGTGTGAGGGGAGGGAGTGGAGAGAAGGGAGAGGGAGAGAGGAGAGAGGAGAGACGAGAGGGGAGAAGGGTGAGGGGAGAGGGAGAGAGGTGAGGAGTGAGGAGAGGGAGAGAGGTGAGGAGAGAGGAGTGGGGAGAGGTGAGGAGAGAGGAGTGGGGAGAAGGGAGAGGGAGAGAGGAGAGACGAGAGGGGAGAAGGGTGAGGGGAGAGGGGAGAAGGGAGAGAGGTGAGGAGAGAGGAGAGGGAGAGAAGTGAGGAGAGAGGAGTGGGGAGAAGGGATAGGGGAGAGGAAAGGGGCAGAGGGAAAGAGGAGAAGGGAGAGAGGGAGAGAGGAGAGGAGAGAGGAGGGGAGGAGAGGGAGCGGGAGAGAGGAGAGGAAGGGAGGAGAGGGAGAGGGAGAGGAGAGGGAGAGGGAGGAAGAGGAAGGGAGGGGAAGGAGAGAGGAAGGAGGGGAGAGGAAGAGGTGGAGAGGGCAAGAAAAGGGGAAAGAGGGGGAGAAGGAGGAGGGAGAGGGAGAGAGAGAGAGCAAGAGAAAGAGGGAGTGGAAGTGGAAGTGGAAGTGGAAGTGGAAGTGGAAGTGGGAGAGGGAGAGGGAGAGGGAAAAGGAGAGAGAGAGAGAGAGAGAGAGAGAGAGAGAGAGAGAGAGAGAGAGAGAGAGAGAGAGAGAGAGAGAGAGAGAGAGAGAGAGAGAGAGAGAGAGAGAGAGAGAGAGAGAGAGAGAGAGAGAGAGAGAGAGAGAGCAAGTTTCGTTTTTTAAGCCATTCACATTCAAGTAAGAATTAATGAAAACCCCCAGCCACGAATCCCAAACCTGTCAAATGGCACTTTGATCGTTAATAATTCGCAGACTTGTACATTTATCACCGCCAGTCACGTGACGTCACAAGAGCAAGATTGAGTTATATGCTAATCGAGTCACTTTATCACTTAGATATGAATGACTTGTTTATTTCAACTAAGATTTTTTATATATACACCCGTCCTTTATATCCTCTATGTCCGAAATGTGGAAAAGTATCTATTTATTGTTTTTGAACAAGAAACACGAAAAACAACAAATAACACAGCCACTTTTTTGTTACTCATGTCTTTTTTAGCCTTTAAGCAAGTCAAATAGTATTCTTATATTTTTATTTTCTGTTTCCACATGTGTATATTTATACATTTGCATGGATGTGTAAGAGTGTTTGCACTGGCATAGTAAGACATACAGGACGCACACGTTTTTATATCTAAATTGATACCACGGACGATTTTCCCTACTTGTATATGTTCTTCAGTTTGTGTGTTTCTTGAAGCTCAAATTGCATTCGGTATAATATGGTAAGGGTAATGATATCAACAAAATAAGTAAGACAAGAACTGGTGATAGAAAATTATATCAATAAAATATTGTTAATAATGATAATGATGCATTAACAATGACGAAAATGATATTAATAATAAAGAGTAATAATATTAAAGGTTATAATGCTAACAATGTACTATTTATAGTAATATTAATTTAGTAATTATAATGATAGAGTGATACGAATTTTAGTAATGAAAGGGATGACAACAATGATAATCATAACTTTGTTAACAATGACAAAATGATAATGAGGATGATTTTTATGATACTGATAATTACGACAATAATGCTAATATTGAATATGATAAGGATAATGGTGACGAGGATGAAAATGATAACTTAATCATCATCACCATAAAAATGATGATGATAATGATAACAGAAATAATAGTAGTCATAATAAAAAAATATACTGATAATCATGATAGTGATAACGATGATGGCAATGGTGATAACAATAACAATGCTATAGATACTAATGATTACGATAATCATAACAAAAATAATGATGAAAATGACGATAATTATAGTAACAATGGTGTTTTATTCATGTAGAAGGAATATAGCTTCACGCAAAAGACAATGTAAGGATTCATGCGATCGGAGGAGTCCTTAGTAGTTAGTTAGTTAGTCCTTAAGGTCGTAGTTGTAGCAGGGAAGAGAGGGACTGTTCCTGGTAGCGTCTGGACTCGACCTGTCTCTCTCTCTCTCTCTCTCTCTCTCTCTCTCTCTCTCTCTCTCTCTCCCTCTCTCTCTCTCTCTCTTCCTTCCTCCCTCCACCCACTCTCTCTCTCTCTCTCGTGGGGTACAGTCTACAGTCACGTAACAACACGGTTTGATTCAACATGGGCGTCCACCAATGGACGTTCAGTTTTAAGCTCTTGCCAGACTAGGTCGACTTCCCACCAAGTTAAGACGAAGACGCTTAGTGAAGTATTTGGCTAAGCTATGGCCGCCATTTTCCAAGCCCGTGACTTGCATCTTAATTAAAGAAAACCGAATGTTTTTTTTTTATTTGCCATGTCCCCTATATAACCATAAGAACACCCACCACCTACAACACCAACAATACCCCAAACCACCATCCCAACAGCAACAAGAACAACAATACCACCACCATCACCACCACCAACATCTCCAACACAATCACGAACCGCCGAACATATCCCGAACTCCTATTCTCTGGCGAACTTCAAGCAGGTGTCGATGTCGCCACCACTGGGTGTCAAGGGAATCTAACCGGAAATGACTTCACGGGGAAGTGGGGTGGGTAAGAGGAGAGGAGAGGGGGGGGGGCGACTTGGCGGGAAAGAGAGGAAGAGGGGTGGAGTTGGGATGGAGGGGGAAGAGGAGGAGGAGGAGGAGGGAGGAGGAAGAAGAAGAAGAAGGAAGAAGAAGAAGAAGAAGAAGAAGAAGAAGAAGAAGAAGAAGAAGAAGAAGAAGAAGAAGAAGAAGAAGAAGAAGAAGAAGAAAAAGAAGAAGAAGAAAAAGAAGAAGAAGAAAAAGAAGAAGAAGAAGACTAGAGAGAATATAAAGAAAAAAGGAGGAAAAGGGGTAAGATAAGAGAAGAAATCCAAGAAGAAGGAACAATAAAAAAAGTAAAATGCATATAATCACAACAGGAAAGGAAGAAAGAAAGAAAGAAAAAATATCAGGAAGGGGTAAAAAGGGGGAAATTGTAGCTAAAGATAAAGGAAATGAACAAAAATACAAAGATTAAAAAGAAAAGAAACGAAAGAGAAAACGAAAAAGAATAAGGAGACAGGAAGGAAATGTTCCACTAATCCCTCTCACAATATATTGCGAGTAATAATGATATTAATAATAATCATAACAATAAAATGATGATAATGACGAGGGTAATGATAATGATGGTTATGATAACAATGTTTCTAAGGTAATGATTATAATGATGAGTATTGTAATAAGGATGTAATAGTGATGATAAGAGATAGATAGATAGAGAGAGATAGATAGAGAGAGAGATACAGAGAGAGAGACAAACAGATAGATAGATAGAGAGATTATGAAGAAAAATAAAACATTCACACACACACATAGCAGCAATAAAAGCACAATCAGACAGCCCAGCAAGCAACAGTAAAAGCACAAGCAGACACCCCAGCAAGCATCAGGAAAAGCAGACAGAGCGTCCGTAATGCCTGTCAGGGCATAAAGTGAGAAGATAGTTTCCGATATCCCATGAACAGCGTAATGGCCGCCATCGCACAAGGTTAATGTCGGTCTGCTCCTTCTGACGGAGGGAGGGCGGGGAGGGGGGGAGGTTAAGGAGGGGGGAGGGTGATTGGAGGGAGAGGGCAGGTGGAGGAGGGAGGGAAAGGGAGGAAGTAGGAAG
>NW_028234432.1:1846111-1848611 GCF_977035675.1 Penaeus japonicus | reverse complement strand
GCAACGATTTCTGAATTACGCGCCATAATTTATTTCTTGTTCGGACGCGTTTGAAGGAACTATATACCCTGCACTGGGTTCATTCTCCCCCTCCCCCTCCCCCCCCCACCACACACACACACACACAATTCTCCCCCCTCCCCCTCCCCTCCCCCCCGCGAATCACAAAAGCATATTATGATTTCGGCAAAGGTAAACACTCGGCATTAATTTACGGATCTAACACCGCCCGCTCTAGGGATTATCGGTAAGCCCCCTCGATCAATCATGCAGGAAGATTAGTTAGGCAATGTGTGTGTGTGTAACTAAGGACTTTCTGGCTTGGAAATCCATATCTCAATGTTGCTTGGTCTTATGCTCTGAAGAAAAAAAAAGTATATTATTGACATCATTTCGCATATTCTGTTCACGGATATAAGAAAGAACAGGGAATATATGCAATTTAATATCAATTTTGTTGCAAGCTTTTATCGATAAGACAACATAGAATTTCTTACGAGAACAATCCATACTGATGGTGGTTACAATTTCTCCCACTGAATAAATCGTAAACGTTGACGTAATACACTACATGACGTAATCCGATAGTGAGTCATATCGCCTAGGAACTCGACATGTACCCATGACGGAAGGAAACAATTAAAGCAGGGAAATGGTCTTTGATGATAATTACGACACATACCAACATCATTTGAGAATTCGTTTGTGTGTGCGGTGATCAACCATCGCATAATAGGCATTGTAAAGAGAACAACGGAAGCTGATAGATGAATTATCGTTTCGCAAATATTAATTCTGGAGAATATAAGGCGCTTACTTACGCACTACGCCCGAAAAATCGGTCAACCTCCGCTCCGTCTAATGAAAAACGAGGCAATATTATTGCAAAGGAAATGACCACCAGTTGCTTTTCCTTTTTTTAGAACTCAGCAATATTACTGGATAAAGAAAGGTATTCGAGAAATATTTGACGACTCTCAGCAATATCATCATACTGATAACGGTATTGTGTTACATACCATAATAATGATAATAATAATGATAGTGATAATGATAATGATGATGATAGTAATAATAATGCTGATAATAATTATGATAATAATGAAAATCATGATGATGATAAAGATGATTATAATGCTGATAATAATGCAGCTATTAATAATAATAATGAGGATGATTGTAACAATAATAATAGTAATGATGATGATAGTGATAGTGATAACGATAAGGGTCATAGAGGTAAAAATCATGATGATTATAATAATGATAGTGATAATATTGTTAAAATGTTAGTGCTATTAATGTAAGGATGATAATAATAGCGATAATAATAATAATAACGATAATAATGATAGCAAAGATAGAGATCATTGTGATGATGATAAAATGCTGATAACGGTTATAATGAGAACAGTAATTATGATAATAATACTAATAATGATTACCATAATGATGATAATAATACTAATAATGATAACCATAATGATGATAATAACAATAATGATAATGCTGCTAATGATAATGATAAGGATAGTAGTAACAATTTTACTATTACTACTACTGCTACTGCTAGTGATATTGATTATATTATTAGTAAACATAATGGTAATATTAATAATAATAATGATGATGATGAAAATGACAACAACAAACAACTGCAACAACAATAACAACAACAACAACAACAAAAACAGCAACAACAACAAGGATAAATAAAATTGGTATCAGTGATTATCCTCAACATCAACTACTAAAGGTACTTCCACGTCGTCCTTTCTAGTCAGAATTCAACTTCCATTAGTCGTTTGCTCTTGCATATTCAACGGTGACGTCAGTGCATATTGTACTGCACTGCACTGACAGTCTGCATTTGTTTCCCCTGAAAGGCTGTTACGGTATGGACAGTCAGTATTGTTGCTCAATATATTCCACCTTTCTGGGACAACAAATGATGTTCGGCTGTCGTATGCATTTGAGCAGTGCATTGTGCAGCGGTTGCATGACTGTTGATTTTGTGTTGAACTGACTTTATGTATTTTGAAAGATCTATTCTCAGGCCAATAGGTGTGGGTAGCCAGACAAACGGGCTGTCACTGTGAAGTATGTGACTTTTTTATCTTTTTTTTATTGGTTGACGATCCATAGTGATTAAACTCTGTATTTAATGGATAAACAGATAATATACTCCCGGCTGCCATCTATACTACAAACATTCTATATCCCCACATACATATATATATATTATAATTATATATATATATATATATATTATATATTATATATTATGTGTCTATGTATATATATGATATATGATTATAGGCCTACGTACCCACACACACACACACACAATCACATACAGACAAACAAAGTAGATAGATTAATAGGTAGATAGAATCACACATAAACTTATATATCTATAGAAACATATGATAATGATATCTATATATATATATATGTATATATATATATATTATATATATATATATATATATATATACAT
>NW_028234432.1:1796072-1801072 GCF_977035675.1 Penaeus japonicus | reverse complement strand
AAGATAAATAGATTGAGAGTGAGAGAGGAGAGAGAGAAAAAAAAGAGAGAGAGAGAGCGAGAGCGAAATAGAAAGATATACATAGAGAGAATGTTAAACAGAGAGAGAAAGAAAGAGAGAGACAGAAAGAGAGCGAGAGCGAGAGAAAGAAAGAGACAATGACAGAGAAACAGAGATCACTCTCCGCCTTCCACAGTGAATGTTAGGCCTAGCAACGGGCCTGTGATCTATGAGTCCCCTTAGTTTACATTCCCGACAACTTCAGAATGAACAAATGCTGCTCAACACACGAAATCCCACTTATCTAAGAGAACAGCTCAAATCCATTTTAAAGTCAAGGCAATAGGATTAGTAAACTGGCTATCTATGTCTTCCAAGTTGTTACACAGAGGATTATAACATGAAATTAATTACTTAAGTGAACAAATTACATAAAATTCCAGTTTTAATGAGTAAGAAGAAAAAGTAGGGTCGGGGTTGAACTCATAGGGTACTAGTAAAAATATTTTATTTTTCCAACACATTTCCCAAATTCCCGTGCCACAGAACACGGTGTGCATATATGAATATAAATGAATATATATATATATATATATATATATATATATATATATATATATATATATATATATATATATGTATATATATATATATATATATATATATATATATATATATATATATATATATATATATATATATATATGTATATCTTTTTTTATATATATATATATTTTTATTCACACACACACACACACACCCACACACACACGCACACACACATTATATTTATATATATATATCTATATATTATATAAATATATATATATTTAATATATGTTTGTGATGTGAGTGATTGTGTGTGTGTGTGGGGTTGTGTGTGTGTAGGTGTGATGCGTGGTGTGTACACACACACACACACACACACACACACACACACACACACACATATATATATATATATATATATATATATATATATGTATATATACACACACATATATATATATATAAAATATATATATATATGTATATATATATATATATATATATATATATATTTATATATATATATAATATATATATATATATATATATATATATATGTATATATATATATATATATATATATATATATATATATATATATATATGTAAATTTATGTATAACATATATATATATATATATATATATATATATATATATATATATATATAGAGAGAGAGAGAGAGAGAGAGAGAGAGAGAGAGAGAGAGAGAGAGAGAGAGAGAGAGAGAGAGAGAGAGAGAAAGAGAAAGAGAGAGAGAAAGAGAGAGAAAGAAAGAGAGAGAGAGAGAGAGAAAGAGAGAGAGAGAGAGAAAGAGGCAGTTGCCCCACTAGTGTCAGAATTAGCCAGCCCATTTTTTGGTACTTCCGTTAGATGAGCAGAACATGAATATAAAGTTTTGAAGATTTTCATCAATGTTTACTTTCAGCACAGATGCGATTTCTAAAACTAGCCACTCGCGACGAGCGCATGACCGTATCTCATGGGAGAATCGATTTTTGTGGGTTTTAACATATCATTAGAGGGGATAGAAGCACTCAGGATTCCTCTGGGATATTTCCATGTTTCCAGGATGTTTCATTGGCCGAGCATACACAAATTCACCATTTTGTTGGCATACACCAAAACACTAAGATAAATCAATAATACAGTAAGGAACACAGAATTACATATAGAATATTGAACATCAATTAACCGTCAAATTTTAGGATTGACGATGTAGGTTCTAGCTTTTTTCTTTCTCTGATTAGTCGGAGAATGTCGATGGTTCTCTACTACCCGGAGGATGTTTTGGATTCGACGTCTCTGTGCCTAGAAATTCGTGAGCTCACTTGACACCTCTTTCAGCTCCGTCATCGACAACTGACAAGCTTTTCATTTTCGTCTAGCCTGAAATGAACATAGAATCTGATCCCATTGCTCACTTGGCATGGCAAGGAATCCTCAACCCAACCTCATGACCGTGAAAAAGGACCACGAGTCCTCTCCAATGAACCGGTTAGGTTAGGTTAGGTTAGGTCACCAAGAAGTTTTGTTCCTCTTTCGCCATGTACGAGTTTTGCCAGACGTCCCTCCGTAGCAGCACCACCGAGTCCCCATAAGCTTTCTATCCCAGGGAAGTGAAGCGATTTCAGGGGGAGTCCAGTTTGACTTGATCTTATCCGCGGTTGTGCTTGCTGCTTCAACTTTATGTTTCACTTTGAAAAAAAGGAAAGATTCGTCACTGAACTATAAAACCAGAATGTTCATTTGCTTAGATATCCATTGGTGATGATATTGACATACCATTTTATGGTAACCATAGATCGTAATAGTGTGATTGAAAAATGCATTCAAATTTCAATGTTCCATTTCCAATATATGACTAACCTGTAGGCTGTAGGATAGTGCGAGTTAACAGCAGATGTGTCCCCATGACATGCAGACATCAGAGAGCGCAGACCAGCTGTAGGTGTGATCTCGTTCCTTATAAGTTGTTGATACTAATCCCCTTATGTGACATCTCAGGAGTGATCCCAAGAGCACAATCATCTTCTTTTTCGTCTTCCTCTGAGTGATATTCCCTGGCGATGAAGCCTCTGCAAATCGTTTCATTTCTTTCTGAAATCTCCTCTTATGCAGCTCGTTGGAGTCTCTCACCTTCCCAAACTGGAGTAATCTCGTCCTGACAAGAGTAATTAGCTGCTCAGTCGGTCTTCATCAGTTCCATTTTTTTCGACATCTCTTTTCCCTTTCTCACTGTCTTCCATTCTCTTCTCAACAGCTCTCGGCCAGAATGGCTTTGTCTTCTGCAGTTTTTTCTCTGAGGTCCTTCACCTTTGGGCTACATCTTCTCCTCTCGGGATTCAGCTTCCTCAAACTCTCATACTCTTTGTGAAATGATTCAACTTTTTCAGCCATCTGCTTTTCCGCAAGAGATATGACATGAGCTTTCCTGTGATGCGCTGTCGCCTCCCCAACAACTGCAGTTGACGCTGCCAGGGTCAACTGAACATTCTTAGTCACATCCTCCATTCTCAACTTCTCCGAATGGACCAGATTACAAAGCAAAATATTATTGTAGGTTGTCAATCAAGTGCCAGTGATGCTCCGATGTTGAGAGCCTCGAGTCTCTGGCAAAATGTCCAAACGAGTATCAGAACTTGTTGTTGAACTGGTTAAACGTAAACAAATAAAAATACATGCAAGTGTACAGCAGATATTGAGGTGAATGGATTTAAGATGTTACAACATGTCGCATACCACGAATTCATGTCAAGCAAGGAGTGCACTGTGCAAGAAAGATGGTCGTTACAGTTTTAGGGACTGTGTGAAGCTTAATCTTTTGTGCAATATGCATTTTTTGAGAGACATCTATCAGGTAATTATGTTAATTGGTCACAAAATTGTCTCGAGAGGCTCTTCTTAGAAATCGAATTTGTGCTAAAGGTAAACATGGATCAAAATTTTCAACACTTTGAAATCAAGTGATCTAACTGATCTAACTGCAGTACCGAAAAACGACCAGATCGGAGCTTCTAATTTTCTATTCCAGGGGGCAACAACAACACCCTAACATATATATATATATATATATATGTGTGTGTGTGTGTGTGTGTGTGTGTGTGTGTGTGTGTGTGTGTGTGTGTGTGTGTGTGTGTGTGTGTGTGTGTGTGTGTGTGTGTATATGTATGTATGTATATATATATATATATATATATATATATATATATATATATATATATATATATATATCAGGAAAAGTAACACCAGCGTAGCTACGTACATCATCTTTATTACTCAAACGTTTCGAAGTTCACTAACTTCATCATCAGTGCTAAAAATAGACAAAAAAGAACCGTTAATACAGAGCAGATTAGCTTAAAAAAATAAATAAAAAAGTAACAATGGTTCAAACAAGTAAAAGGCTAAATAAAAGGTAAATATTACTAAAAAGGTAGTTAACACTGTAAAAATGGTTAAACGAACACTTATAAAAATGGCGGTATAAGAAAGATAAAAGGTTAACGTGAAAAATATCAATAAAAATATAAAATATAAAAGCGAGTTGTAAACAGTAAAAAACACAAACTAAAATGATTACAAAACACAAGACCAATAAATAAGAAATCTTACAGTTATAAATCTGGAATCATTGAGTGTGTAATGGGATGGCAGTTGTTGTGTTGTTTAGCTCTGGCTTCATCCTCGAGATAAACAGTGATTCCAAGATGATGAGGTTAAGTCTGTGTGAGGAAGAGGTTAGAATTTGGAAATCCTTTTGTGTGAGTGGATGCCCAGTGGAATAGCAGTGTTCTCTAATGGCAGATGGTGATGGTGAACTTAGCTGAATACCTGTACGGTAAGATTTTCCCATGTGCTCAAGGATACGGTGCTGTAGAGGACGTGTGGTGCTACCCACATATCGAGAGTTACATCTCGAACATTTAAACTGATATACAACACATGATTTAAGAGCAAAGGGCAAAGGTACCGTTTTGTTCAGAAGAGTACGCATCGTAGTGTGTGTCTTAAAGATAAATCTAAAGTCAACTTGAGGGAAATAATCTTTGAATATATTCTGCAGTTCCTTTCTTATGTTTAAACTTAAATGTCCAAAATATGGCAATGTGACGTAACAAACATCTTTAGTAGCCGTCATAACAGGAGTAGGAGGGGAGTGTTTCTTGTTCAAAAATCTTCTCAAGACTCTGTAGAAAATTTTGCTGGGGTATGAATTTTGCGTGAAATAATTATGTAGGAACTTCATCTCCTGGTGGAAGCTTACGTAATCTGAACAGATATTGTAGGCTCTGTTGATTAGTGTAGAGATACTGTTTAATTTGAAAATCTTGGGGGAATAACTAAAGTAGTTAAGGCCCAAACCTGTAAAAGTTGGTTTTCTATAAACTGATGTTGAGAAACAGCCACTATCATTTGTTATGAGGGTGTCTAAAAATGGTATTGTTGAGT
>NW_028234432.1:1788812-1793472 GCF_977035675.1 Penaeus japonicus | reverse complement strand
CTTGTCTGTTGGTCTCTCTCCTCCCTCGCCCTGTCTGTCTGTCTGTTTCTGTCTTAATTAAACTCTATCTTTAGGTCTATTTTTGTATCTGTCTATCTCTGTTTCTCTGTTTCTCTCTCTCTCTTTGTTCTCTGTTTCTCTCTCTCTCTCTCTCTCGCTATTTCTCTCTCTCTCTCTCTGTTTCTCTCTCTCTCTCTCTCTCTCTCTCTCTCTCTCTCTCTCTCTCTCTCTCTCTCTCTCTCTCTCTCTCTCTCTCTCTCTCTCTCTCTCTCTATATATATATATATATATATATATATATATATATATATATATATATATTTCTCTCTCTCTCTCTTTCTCTCTCTCTCTCTTTCTCTCTCTCTCTCTCTCTCTTACTGACTCCCTCTCTTTCTCTCCCCATTCCCCCCTCTCTCTCTGTTTTTCTGTTTCTCTGTTTGTTTGTCAATACATGTGATAGATGGACAGGTTGCTATTGCCGTGCGACCAAGGCATTGTACAAAGATCTATATGTGAGTATATGTTGTTCATACACAGAGGAAATGGCACTAAAGGAAGAAGATAGGCGAGCAGAAAAGGAATCTAATAACATAGAACAATAAGCAACAGGTCCACAGCAAACATAGTGGCAGTATTCCAACCAGTACTAGATCTGATCAGACACAACAACCCCAAAAATAACATTAGCAAAAAAAAAGATAAAAAAAGATAAAAAAAGAAAATTGTTGAAATGATAAAAAAAAAACGACCAACAATCTGGCGAAAGTATAGTAACTTACAACAACCGCTAATCTAACAAACAAAACATTGCATCCTTGAGAATATGCTTGCCGCAATATGTTTTTAAAATATTCAGCAATTCGATCACACTCGTACATTTACTAGAAAAAATGAAAGTGATTATTAATCCTCCATTTTTTATCACTGGCTTGCTTCTGACAGGAGATTGGTTATTGATATTATGTCGCTGTTTGGTTGGTTACTGAAGTTTATGTACCGAGTGTCGGTTTTTAGATGTAAAACTATTTCCAGCCCAAAAATTAGAAAGGGCTGTATCTTGATTGGCGACTATAAGGGATCATCGCTCTCCTCTCGATCTCTTTGCTAATTTCCGCCCTTCTTTCCGTTCTTTTGTTTTTCTCTTCCCTTTTTTTCTACTTTTTGTCTCCCTTCCTTATATTCTTTCCTCCACCCCTGTTTTACCTTTTTTTTTTTGTTTTTTTCTTTCTCTTTCACCTTCTCTTCTTTCTTTTTTTTTTTTTTTACTTTTCCTTTTTTTCTTCACTCTTTCTCTTTTCTCCTCTCTCCATGTCTTTCCTCTTTTCTTTTCTTTTTTCTTCCTTACTCTCTTTGTGGTCGTATCGGCGCGGGGAGGGGGGGCGTTATTGCGTTCCCTCCTTTTATAGTTACTCGTTTTCACTATCTCTGCCTCCCCTATTATCAACACCTTTCATTCTCTCTTTTTGCACCTATTTAACCCATCAACCCTCTCTCTCTCTCCCTTTCCTTCACTTCCACTCTTTCAGATTCTTACCTTCTACTTTTTGCTCTTTTCATTTTTCATTTCCGTTCCATCGTGTTGTCACTTTCAGTGTTTCCTCACTCATATTACCCACACCCCTCCCCCCCCCACTCCCCTCCTTTCTCACCCATCTCTCGGCTCCTACCACAAAAAAGGGAAAAAAAAACAACAAAAAAAAAAAAAAAAAAAAAAAAAACGAAAAAAGAGAAGAGGGAGAGAGAAGAAAAAGGAGGATATGAGGGGCTTACTGCCTGTATACTGAGCAGGAGATTTCAGAGAAGACGAGAAAATAACGAAAAAAAAAACGAAAAGAGAATAGAAGAGAGAAGGAAAAAGGAGGATATAGGCTTACTAGACTTGATATCTCGAGCAGTGAGATTCTGAAGTGACATCGAAAGCTCTAAGACGGGCTTTTCGGACAAGTTATGAAGAGATTCAAAGGACATTATGAGGAAAGGAATGAATACATTTGTTTCGTGTTGGGAGAAGAAGATAGTGGGAGTATATATTATATTGAATTTATTATTTTATATATATATTAGTATATTTATTATATATATATAATATATATATATATAGATATAGTGGAGAGAGGAGAGAGCAGTAGAGGAGGAGAGGAGGAGGAGTAGTAAGAAAGAGAAGAGAGAGAGTAAAGAGTATAAGAGAGCGCAACGGAAGAGAAATGTTAGAAGAAAGAGGGGGAAAGAGAAATGAGAAGAGAGAGGGAAAGAGAGAAGAGAAAGAGAAAGTACGAAAGAGAAAGAGGGAGGTAGAGAAAGAGAAGAGGAGTAAGAGAGAGAGCAAGCAGAAAGGAAAGAGAGAGATAGAGATGAGATAAGGTTAGAGAACCTAGAGATAGATAGTATAGATAATACTGGTAGATAGATAGATAATAGATAGATGATTGAGAGAGAGAGAGAGAGAGATGAGAGAAGTTAATGAGAGAGCCGAGAGAATCTGAGAATTAGAGATAAGAGGAAAGAGAAAAGAGAAGAGAGAGATAGAGAGAGATAAGTTAGAGATAGAGATAGAGATAGAGTTATCCGGACTATCTCTCTAGTATCTAGACTATCTCTCTCTCTATGATAAGGTTAGATAGATGAGGGTAAGTTATGAATAGGAGAGAGAAGGAGAGGAGAGAGAGAGAGAGAGACGTTGCTACATGTATAAAATGTAATTTGTAAAGCAATTCATTAAAAAGTTAGCCAGAGTTTGGGCTAGCTGCTGCTAGCATATTGCATTTTGCTAATGATATGTTGCATGAGGGCACTGTGTGTGTGTGTGTGCTAGCTGGGATGAATGGCCTTGTAATTATTTTATAAAACTACTCAATTATCTCTTGGGGTCAAACATTATTCTGATACATAGGCAAAAATATATTTATTTACACGTTGTCGGAAATACTTAGTTTACCATTTAATATTATTTGTATAGAATCACACCACACCACATAGCACACAAAACAACACCAACAACCAAACCATTACACAACACCACAACAAAACGACACACACACACACACACTCACACAAAACACAACACGACACACAACTACAAATCACACAAACAAACTACATCACACACACACATAACAACACACACACACATGTAACTCAACAAACCACCAACACATTGCACACAACAACTATCACAAACACACAAACACAAACACATAACACAACACCACAAACAAAACAAGATCACACACACAATGACACACGGGCGTCACAACCACAACAAACAAACAAACAAGCTACACACAATAACAACAAACACACACACAAAACACACACACACAAACACAACAACACTTCAACAAAACACACATCACAAACAACACACATCTCACACTAACAACAAACAACACAAACAACAAAAACAAACACAGTAACAACAACAAAACACACAAACAAACTAAAACACACAAATCAATTATCACAAACAGACAACCTCACTGAAAAACACGTGATCGTTGTTCGAGCGTATAAGAACGAAGGCCTCACTTCTACTGTGATGCAGTAGGTGACACGCGAGGTGTCATAATCGTCTATTTTGAGCTTTATCATTTCCTTCTATATTCTCATCTCCCTATCTACTTTGCCATTCGCCAATTTACCTACCCTTTGCTCACTATCTGTCCGACTAAAGAGCCGTATTTTTCTTCACTGACTACCATAAAGGATTTGGACCAAGTGATCGTACGTAACAAGTGGGTCTATTAAGATGTGCTGTTTGGAGACTCTTTGGGTCAGTATGTTATTTTTTTGTTTTTTTTTTTTCTTGTTTTAAATTTCGTTTCCTGTTTTTTTTTTTTTTCTCTCTCTCTCTCTGACCTATCTTCTCTATTCTCCTTCTTTTACTACTCTTCTTGTCTAACTCTCTCTCTCATTTGCTTCCTTACTTTCTCTCTCCGATCTCTCTCTGTCGAGCAGTCTCATCTTTCTCCTAGACATTCTTCTCATCTCTCTCTCTCTGTCTCTCTCGATCTTCTCTGTCCTCTTCTTCATCATGTTCTCTCTCTTACGTACTCGTCTCTCTGAATATCTCGGTCCTCTGCGTACCTTACTCTCTCGCCTAACACTCTCTCTCAGCTTCTCTCTCTTCTCTCGATCGCATGTCATTACCCGCACCCCCCTTTTCAACATCCATAATTCTCTCATTACTCCACTACTCATCAACCCACAACACTTCCTTCTAGCTCACTCCACATCTATTCTCTTACAACCCATTCATCATCTTACCTCATCCTACATCATAAAAATTCTCCCTCCCTCCTCAACTCACACCTTGAAACTCTCTCTTACTTACTTTACTTACTTGCTTTCGTTTACTGCGTACTTAATTATCTCCTCTTCTCTTCTCCTCTCCTCCTGCCTCGCCTCCCCAAGGGAAATACAGAGAAGGGATTTGGCCAAGCGAGAATATGTGTACCTTTTAGGGTACACATGGAGGGGAGGAAGGGGGGGGGTTGGGGTGACGAGTACGCAGAAAAGCGATAAGGAAAGCAGAATAATGAGAAAGAGAAAGATGAGAGAGGGGGGATAAGAAAAGAGAGACGACAATGGGGAAAAATGAGAGAAAGACTTGGGAATCGTAAGGAAAAGGGGGGAGGACAATAGACGGATGAGGGGGCGAGGG
>NW_028234432.1:1780958-1786212 GCF_977035675.1 Penaeus japonicus | reverse complement strand
ACATTCTGTCACTTCCTGAACTTCAAAGGATAAAAGAGACGAGAGACACGGCACAGAAGAGACGAAAAGGGAGAGAGAGGCAAACAGGATGACAAGGTTATTAAGTTTCGTCTCGGATCTTATGGATGTTTTCCGTGATGAATGAATAAGGAGAGGGAAGACAGGGGGGGTGGGAGGGGGGAGGGGGGAGGGGGGGAAATGAGGAGGAGTAACGGGTGTATTTGGAAAGTGAGTTGCGTGTCTTTGATATTGCTAGCCTATTAGAATTTTCATGGTTGGCCACAATTTTGAGGAAGTTGATATCATTATCATTATTATAATCGTCAGAATCGATTTCTCAGCATTATATTATTCATTATCGACATTATTTTCTTCCCTTCCATCAGCAAGACTGCCTCTTAGTATAAAAGAAAGACAAAAATGTAAATAATGTTTTTAGTCACATCCATAATGCATCCTTATACACACTTGCAAATTCCACCCGGGACAGAAACATTGTATTCAAATGTGCGTTGGAATCCCGTAGACTTTTCTCCGCTGGAATTTCAATAAAATGAAATTTCCATCGGGAGTCTAGTTTGAAATGTATCCTAGAAACGAGAGGCAAAGTATAGACACACACACACACACACACACACACACACACACACACACACACACACACAAACAAACACACACAAACAAACACACACACACACAAACAAACACACACACACACACACACACAAACACACACATACAAACACACACACACACACACACACAAACACACACACACACACACCATAACCCTACCACTCGCATGCACATGAGTTTGTGTTCGAGTAAAAGACTAACAACACCACGAATAGGAAAAAAATATACATTCAAACACTCATCGCCCAACAGCTGCGTACCAGCAACCAAGGACACAGCCATTGTCATAATAACTTTCACATCATTGTTATCACATGTTTATACCAATTATATATGGCAGAGTTGCTAGCGAGTGTTTACAGAATCATACAATGATAACTTTCTCTCTCTCTCTCTTTCTCTTTTTCTCTCTCTGTCTCTTTTTCTCTCTCTCTCTCTCTCTCTCGATCCTCCGCTTTCTTCCTTAAATAGAAGGTCGTTTTTGTGTAATAAAAAAAAAAAAAATAAAAATAGAAGATATCTCTGTCTCTCTTTCTCTTTCTCTTTTCTTTCTCTCGTCACTCTCTCTCTCTCTCTCTTCCCTCCTCTCTCTCTCCTCTCTCTACTCTCTCTCTCTCTCTCTCTCTCTCTCTACACACACACACACACACACACACACACACACACACACACACACACATATATATATATATATATATATATATATATATATATATATATATATATATATATATATGTTTCCTTCGTTCCTCCTGCCCCCTCATCATCCTCCCTTCCTCAACTCCTTTTCTCCCTATCCATGAGTGCAAATAAACTAAAAACTTTGTCTTGTCAGATTTATGACAAAAAAAAAAGAAAAAGAAAAAAAAGAAAAAAAAAAGAAGAAAAAAGAAACGTAATGAGAGCAAGGCGAAAAAGTTTATTAAATTAATTTGGAATTGTAATGTTTTTATTTTAGTTTTATTTTTTTTTTAAGATTAGTTTTATTGTTTTCAGGTTTGTGTGATTGGATATAGTGGTGTTTAAATTACGTTCGCAGCTGAAATGTTGAGCTACGCAGTAATATAGTTCAAAGTTCGCACTACAGAACTAAAACTCTTTAGAACACGTTAAAAAATATCGTGTACACTAATCATCCACAGTTGTCGGGGTGTAATGAGATTCATTAATTTTCTGGTTCTTTTATATTTCTATCTATTTTTTTCTATTTTTTTTTTTTTTAATCGTTTTCCCTTTCTCTTTTTTTTCGACTTTCTGGTTTGTTTGTTTGTTTAATTGTTGACTTTTAACTGCCTTGCTGTAGTTTTCTTTTTACTCTCTCTATCTATCTGTCTATCTATCGATCGATCGATCGATCGATCTATCTATCGATCTGTTGATCTGTTGATCTATCTATCTATCGATCTGTTGATCTATCTATCTATCAATCTATCTTTCTCTCTCATTAATGAGTGATGGTAATAATAATGAGGATGATAATTATAAAAGTTATTATAATAATGATGATAGGAACAAAAATAATAGTACAAATAGTGATGAATGTAGTCATATGAATAGTAACGGATATGATTATCATTATTATTATCATTATCATTACTAATACTACTCATAATGTTATCATGAATACTGTCACAAAGGCTACTCTCGTAGATCCAAACTCTATTATTTTCCTATATCCTTGGTTATCTCTTCCTCCATTAGAAATACTTCATACTTTGCATATCTTACATCTTACCTCCTTGTTTACGGATCTCGCAACCGTTTTCTTTTTACAAAAGAAAACGGGAAGAGAGAGAAGAAAACGAAGCATAAAGAAAATGGAAACGGATTCCTGTTGACGTCGAAAGCATATAAAACTAATTTTAAGCCTTTTATTTATGTCTAGCGTTGCCTTTCTATTTCTCTGTCTTTCTTCTCTGGTGGAAATCCAGTTTTGTGTCTCTTTACATTTTTTTTTTTTGGAGGGGGGGGAGAGGGGAACGGGGAGGGGTACAGTCTAAACCGAAAGAAAATGAAACACAAACACGCGTGTGGAAATACACTTCGTCGTTGATAAGAAAATACCTTGTGACTCCAATTTAGTTTCATAATAACTACGAATACCGCTGAATTTTATTGACAATTCAACAAAACGCTATCTCCATCCCCTACGAACTTTAATATTGTATGCATGATATTCAAGTCCAGTTATATATATATATGACTGTGTCAATGCTGATAAGAGCAAGGGCGCAAACACAGAAATGGCGGGGTTGATGACTGTATGATAATGATGTGTACCGATGCTAAAAGCCAGGCTCAGGTAAGAATCCTAAAAAAGACACATTAAAATTCATGAAAAAAAAACGCTCAGACAAACTAGACAACAACACTAATGTTCCTCCAAAATATCGTATCCACGGAAGGCCAACCCTTGCAACGGAAAGGGTGAGGAGCAATCGGCGTTCATTTAGTGTGTCTGGTCGTCCGGAGTATTTCAATTTAATTACCCCGGGGGATTTCCCCCGGGGGAGCTTCGGAGACATAATACAAATACGAATATCAAATGCCAAAGGGTTCATGCGGGTTCGGCTTGTTAACGGGAGGTGGTGACGGGGACGGTGGGGGGAGGGGGAGGGAGGGTAAGGGCCATTAATGGGTACGGGGGGAGGGGGGAGGGATAAGGGTCATTTGGAGAGATGAGAGCAAAATAAATGTGCAAGGTGGGAATGCATATTAGACATAAGGTTCTCAATTCTGCTATGTATTATAGGCCTATGATAATGAAGGCAGGATCCCGGAATACATAGTGTTGCCAGAGCCGCTCGCTTTCATTGCCTTTAGCAGGAATGTGATGGCTTTTCTTGCTTTCTATTACGTTGCGTTGTCTTGTCTTGCCACATGTGATCTCATTTCGTCCTTATCTTTTCCCTCCTACCCAATCCCACCCTTACCAAATCCCCCTAATCCAATCCTAACACCAACCCTACCCCAACCCCATTCCTCACCCCCAGCCCTACTCCAACCCCAATGTCTACTTTCCAGCCCTACCCCAACCCCGACCCCTACTACCCAGCCCTATCCATCTCACTCAGTCACCACAGCCCTATCTTATTCGAACCCCATGAAACTACATCTTAACCGACCACCATTGCTAACTCCCCACCCCCATTGCTAACTCCCCACCCCCATTGCTAACTCCCCACCCCCATTGCTAACTCCCCACCCCCATCCCATCCCACCCCCTACCTGATACGTTCACCGCTGCCACACTAACTTAACATACGTAGGATCATGGACTTGCGAGCCCAAAAGGCAATTTTTCTCTCTGGCTTGCTCATTTTCTCGCGGTCTCAATTATAGACCAAGAGGAAGACGAGAGGAGATAATGAGGGGAGGGAGTGGAGAGGGGAAGTTAGACACACTCACATTTACTCATTCTTATATAAAAGAGACAGAGGGACAGAGAGACAGAGAGAGACAGACAGAAAGAGAGAGAGAGAGAGAGAGAGAGAGAGAGAGAGAGAGAGAGAGAGAGAGAGAGAGAGAGAGAGAGACTGACAGACAGGTAGAGAAAGCAAACAACAGGAAAGATAGGGAAGGAGAGGAGGGGAAAGGAGCGAGACAGAAGGAGGGACGGAGGATCAAAGAGGATGGATCATAAAGCAAAATAAAGCAAAATATCATAGACTGTGTTTCTCTTCTTTCAGTTTAGCCTTTTCATGTGCACTCACGCACATACACGCACGTACGTCTACGCACACGTTTAAGAGGAGAACAAAAGCTAATGTTTTGTTTACAGTCTGCCCTTAATTTCCTGCTGGGTGGAGTGCTGCTCATGAATATGAGAGGACACCGCCCTTGTGGCCTCAGGCTTTCATTCTCTCTCTCCCCACCTCTCTCTCTCTCTCTCTCTCTCTCTCTCTCTCTCTCTGAATATATATATATATATATATATATATATATATCTTTCTCTCTCTCTCTCTCTCTCTCGCTTTCTCTCTCTCTCTCTCTCTCTCTCTCTCTCTCTCTCTCTCTCTCTCTCACTCTACCTACCTATCTATCTCTCTATCTATCTATATGTATATATATATATATATATATATATATATATATATATATATATAGTGGGATATATATACATATATATCCCACTTTCTCACTCTCCTTCGCTATAACATTTTGGTTGCGTCTGTACATAGCATTTGTGAATGGAAAGATAAAACAAAAATTTCATGTCTGTATGTATGTATATATACATATGTATATGTGTGTGTGTGTGATAAGATATGTATGTAACAAATAGAATGTCAAGGAAGGTGCTATAGATCATATTGATGAGTAAATAATATAAAATACAATAATTTATTATATCATGGATATGACAAAAATACATTCATAATTTTCTCGTGTATCCCTGTTGTCGATATGATACGCACACATGAATATTGATATGCTTCCTTACAATAGGGCTTCTCTTCCACCCGAGGCTAATCTTTCCAATCATTCATCTGTGAATTCATCCTTCCAACCGATCATCAATTTACCCATCCGAAAATCCATCTATCTACCTATGCTTCTACGCACGTCCCCATCCATCCATCTATCCATCCATTCAATCGCCTACTCGTCTATGAGA
>NW_028234432.1:1755958-1763458 GCF_977035675.1 Penaeus japonicus | reverse complement strand
GGCGGCTTCGTCTCATCAGGAAGTACCGAAGTACCCACACCTCGGCACTCTGTTACCCCCCCCCTCCCCTCCTCCCCCTGCACCCCCCCATGCCCTGCCTTATACTGTAAAATCATTCTCTCTTTTTTATGTCTCTCTTCCCTCTTACTTTTCTGCTTATTTTTTTCTTTCTTTCTCTTTATTAATCCTTTCTTTCTCTTTAATCATTTTTCTCTTTGCTTCTCCTTCCTTCTCCTTCCTTCCTCTTTTGTCTGCCTTTCCCCTCATTCTTCCTTCTCATCTCTCCTTCCCTCTTCTTCTATCTTCCTCTTCTTTCATCTGCTTTCTTCATCTTCCTTTTGTCCATTTCTCTCTCCTTCCAATTTCTCCCTACATCTCCCTCCTTCTCTCCTTTTCCTCATGCACATTCTTCTTTCATTCATACTATTCCACCTTCATCTTACTTCTTCTATCTACTTCCTCTTTCCTCCTCTATCTTCCTCCTCTTTCCACGCGCCTCCACCTACCCACATCTCCCTCCTTCTGTCCTCCTTCTCTCCTTCACCCCCCCCCCTTCCCCCCTCGCCCCACCTTCCTTACCACCTCCTGCACATAAGCGTATTTACCTTGTACTTCGCCAGTGTACCGAACACCAGTTGTTGATAAGCTGTGTAAAAGAAACATATGTTGTTTTGCAGGTGTTTTTACAATGCTTCCTTTTTAGCTCTTTCCTTACAAGTCAAAAGGACGACAGAAGGAGATGCACTGTTTTCTTTCGTGTGTATTTACGCTGGCAATATACATATATATATATATATATATATTTTTTTTTTTTTTTTATCATCATTATTGATTTTTTATTTTTCTGTGTGTCTATGTGTGTGTTTGTAAGTGGTGTGTGTGTGTGTATGTGTGTGTGTGTGTGTGTGTGTGTGTGTGTGTGTGTGTGTGTGTGTGTGTGTGTGTATGTGTGTGTGTATGTGTGTGTGACATAGAGAGACAGAGAGAGATAGAGATAGATAGACAGATAGAACGAGAGAGAGCGAGCGAGAGATAAAGAGAGAGAGAGAGAGAGAGAGAGAGAGAGAAAATTTGAGAGAAAATTTAAAGAGTTAGACGTTGCAATACCCATAAATCTTTTGCAGCATCATGAAAATTCTTTCTCTCAAACCCCACTGTACTAAGATGCCTGCATTGTTTTTCACACATTTTCTCACAGCGTTCTTAGCACATATTTCTTCTTCCTATGCAAGAATAACTTTTTTTTCTGTCCAAATTTCACAGAGATAGAATCATATTTACCAAAAGCAAATAAACAAAGAAATATAATGATTGCATTTGCAGAAATAAACATTTGCAAAGAGAGTCAGCCTAATACATGATGGAGTACCTGTAGTAACAACCTTTAGATATGAGCATTGTTGTTAGAGTTGGTAACACTGGTAGCTGGTTGTTGTATATTCTTTGTTAGAAATTGGATTGGCAACAGTTGCCATGCTATGATGCTTCAGTGTTTGTACAGTATACAATTGTTATACAGTTGTACATGTCCAGTGTGAATTAGTAGTTACACGAGTAATGTTACATTGTACCTAAATCGTGATAACAACTGTAAATTCTTTATGATAATAGATAATTACAGTAATAAGGGTTACAGCGGTTACTGATAATCATGATAAGCATAATTAATGGCAATGGTTATTGATATAGATTCAGTAATCAGTTAATGATAAGAAAGATAATGATCTTAATCATGATAACAACGATAATGATGATGATAAGGATAATGACAATAACAATGATAATAATAGTGATAACAACGACATTGCTAATAATATTGATAATAAAAATGAACACAATAATAATGATAATGATAACAATAAGGATGATCATAATGATTATGACAAGGCTAACAATAATGACATTGTTAATAATAATCATCACTACAATAATGATAATATTGATAGTAAAATTGATTATGATAATTGTAATGATGATAACAACAATAATAACAAGGATAAGATGATAATAACAATAGTAAAAATGATAATTTTCATATTGACAAATGATAATAAAATGATAGCAATAATAATAGTGATGAAATAATGATTGTGAAAGTAAGAATAGTGATAGTTTTAGTAATGATAATGATAGTAGCAATATTTGTAATCATAATGATTATCATTATAATGATAATCAGTCATGCCATCATTACAATTGCTTTTATATCTATCATAATCATAGTATTATTAGAATTATATTATTATCAATTAAACACTACCATTCACGACTATAAGTATTAATTTAATATTGTTATCATTATTATTATCATTATCATTATTAATATTATCACTGATATTAGAATTGTTAGTATCATCATTATTCACATTATTATAACTGTTATTATTATTATCATTACTGTTATCATTATTGTTATCATCATTTATGTTATTACTTTTATCATCATCTTTTTCATTATCATTATCATTATAATGGTAACGATGATAATAACAATAATGTTAGTAATGATAACAATGATGATAATCATAATCACAAGGATGACAATAACAACAATAACAATGATAATGATTATATGATGATAATAAGATAGACATGCTATTCATTATTCATAAGATTGTCATTAGCAAAATGGTTATTACAGAAATGATATCAACAACACACCCCATAACCAAGACCAGAGCCAGAAAATAACATACCTATCCCACCACCATTACAATCCGCCTCGATTGACCCCTCATGACCTTTCATCTCTTCCCCCTTGACCCTTACAGTCCGGAGGCGAGGTCAGACTGCCGCTATCCCAGGGCATCGCCGGTCACGTGGCCACGACGGGACGGTTGCTCAACATTAAGGACGCCTACGCCCACCCACTCTTCTACAAGGGCTTTGACGAGTGCACGGGATTCAAGACCAGGTAAGGAAGGAGGGGGGGGGGCAAGGGGAGGTGGAGGGAGGGAGAGACTCTCTCTCTCTCTCTCTCTTTCTTTCTCTCTCTCTTTCCTTCTCTCTCTCTCTCTCTCTCTCTCTCTCTCTCTCTCTCTCTCTCTCTCTCTCTCTCTCTCTCTCTCTCTCTCTCTCTCTCTCTCTTCCTCTCTCCTCCCCCCCCTCTCTCTCTCTCTCTCTCTCTCTCTCTCTCTCTCTCTCTATCTCTTTCCTCCCCTCCTCTCTCTCTCTCTTTCTCTCTCTCTCTTTCTCTTTCCTCCTCTCTCTCTCACTCTCTCTTTCCTCCCCTCCTCTCTCTCTCTCTCCTCCCCTCCTCTCTCTCTCTCTCCTCCCCTTCTCTCTCTCTCTCTCTCTCTCTCTCTCTCTCTCGCCTCTCTCTCTCCTCTCTCTCCTCTCTCTTTCTCTCTCTCTCTCTTCCTCCTCTCTCTCTCTCTCTCTCTCTCTCTCTCTCTCTCTTTCCTCCCCTCCTCTCTCTCTCTCTTTCTCTCTCTCTCTTTCCTCCCCTCCTCTCTCTCTCTCTCTCTCTCTCTCTTTCCTCCCCTCCTCTCTCTCCCTCTCTCTCTCTCTCTCTCTCTCTCTCTCTCTCTCTCTCTCTCTCTCTCTCTTTGGGACAGAGATGGAGATGAACAGCGGCGCTTCCCCTACAAATATCAGATAAAAAAGTGAGAGAAAGAAATATCGTCTCTGGAAGCGATATGATGACGTCAGCAACTTTGGGCTGGTGGTGTCATTTCCCGAATTTTATTTCCTCTTCTTATTTTGTGCGGCTCTTTTATCATATTAATTGGGTGAGAGAAATGAGCGGTTACTATGGATATTGCTGCTGTTATCATTGTTTGTGTTTATTAGTTTTATTATTCTTATTGACATTATCATGATAACCGTTGTTATCATTATCATTATTGTCGTTGTCCTCATTATTATTTTTGTTAATATTATCATTGTTGTCATCGTTATTATTGTTATTATTATTGTTGTTATCATTTTTATTATTGTTGTTATTATTGTTGTTATCAAAATTATCTTTATTACCATAGTTATCTTTATCATCATTATTATTAATGTTATTATTATTATTATTATCTTTCATATTTATCATTTATATTTATCAGTATTAATATTTATCAGTATTTTTGTTATTATTATTGATATTGTTATTACTACTACTGCTACAACTAGTATTATCATTGTTATTGTCATTCATGATTATCGTTATCATTATTGTTGTTATTATTATCATAATCGTTATCATTATCATCATTAGCATTATTGTTCTCATTTTTACTGTATTATGGTCATAATTATTTTTATAACATCTTTATTACCATTATCATTACTATTGTCATTACTACTACTTTCATTCTTCTACTACCACTACTACTACTACTACAACTACTACAACTGCTACTATCACTATAATGATTTTTATCATTATCATTGTTATTAACATTATTATTACTACTTATCTACTAATACTAACGATAATGACTATAGTAACGATAGTGATGACACTATAATATAATATTCTTATTATTGTTCTCATTACTTTTATCATTATTATTATATAGAGAACCTCTGCCCAATGATAAGATAATAAATAAATCACTTAAAACATAATACAAACGGTGATGTGATCCATAGAAAGATAATATTTTTCTTTACGGTTTATGCGCTATCAGTGGTACAAACGCAGCGTAAAAGCGCTATATTAGGTCAGAGCCACAGCATTTCGTTGCAATTGACACGTGCAACTAACAGACAACTGTCTTCACTCGACCTCTCTTGTCTGACCTCCTCATTCTCTTTCTTTGACCTCCTGACTCTATGAAACTTGTATACAATTATATCGCATAAACAATTGCGTGCGGTGACCTTTATATCCTATACGTGACTGTAGCGCGATTGTAAGGAAAAGGATTATCGTGACACAAAGCGTATCTCTGACCAGGTCTGACCGCTGGGTGACCTCTGGAATGCCAGGTGTGCCTTCATTGAGGTGCAGGTTGTAGGTGTCTACTCCAGACCCCCTACAATTATTATCATTGTCATAATTGTTATTATTATTATTATCATCATTATCATCATTGTTATTACTATTATTGTTACAACTATCATTATTATCATTAACATTATTATTACTATTATTATTATTATCATTATTATTATCACTATTAGTTATTTTTATTATTATTATCATTACTATCATTATTAATTATTTTTATTATTATCATTGTTATCATAAATATTATCATCATCACCATCATTATCATAATTATTATCATCCCCATCATTATCATAATCATTATCATCCTTATTCTTATTCTCATTACCCTTATTATTACCTCCATTATTATTAGCATTACTAAGATCACTGCTAATATTTTGAATAATGACATCACCATAGTAACAGCTCTATTGCTTTCCTATTGTTGCTGAATTTATCATTGAATATTGCCTTTAACATTCATGTTCTCAACTCTTCCCTTATTACCATTATTCATGACCCTCATTCCTACTCTTTCTCGCTCCTGCATCATTTACATGTTTATTCATTTCTCCCTTTTGTTTTTATTTATGTCGTGGTGAGAGATCACGCATGGCTGCCTTTTCTATGTTCGTTCTTACACTTTCTCTTTCTCTCTCTCTCTCTCTCTCTCTCTCTCTCTCTCTCTCTCTCTCTCTCTCTCTCTCTCTTTCTCTCTCTCTCTCTCTCTCTCTCTTCTCTCTCTCTCTCTCTCTCTCTCTCTCTCTTTCTCTCTCTCTCTTTCTCTCTCTCTCTCTCTCTCTCTCTCTCTCTCTCTCTCTCTCTCTTTCTCTCTCTCTCTCTCTCTCTTCTCTCTCTTTCTTTCTCTTTCTCTCTCTCTCTCTCTCTCTCTCTCTCTCTCTCTCTCTCTCTCTCTCTCTCTCTCTCTCTCTCTCTCTTTCTCTCTCTCTCTTTCTCTCTCTCTCTCTCTCTCTCTCTCTCTCTCTCTCTTTCTCTCTCTCTCTCTCTCTCTCTCTCTCTCTCTCTGTTTCTCTCTTTATCCACTCTCCCTACTTCTTCCGCTCCCGCACTCCATCTTCCATCCGTCTCTCATCCCCCTTCCCTCCTCCTCCCCTCCCTCATCCTATCCTCCTCCCTCATCCTTCCTCCCTCCCTCATCCTTCCTCCCTCTTCCCTCCCTCCCTCATCCTTCCTCCCTCTTCCCTCCCTCCCTCATCCCTCCCTCCCTCATCCTATCCTCCTCCCTCTTCCCTCCCTCCCTCATCCTTCCTCCCTCTTCCCTCCCTCCCTCATCCATCTCCCCCTCGACCCCCTCGCCCCACCTCGCCCCCCCTCCCCCCCCCCAGTTCTCAAGACGCCGCTCCCCTTCCTCGTTCCTCCCATTCCTCTTGGACGCGCGCCATGTCAGCCTCTTGGAGTTTTAACACTTTCGTTTCTTTCATGAATACCGAAGAGAGAGGGAGGGGAGGGAAGGGGGGGAGGGGAGGGAGGTGAGGGAAGGGGGAGAGGGGAGGGAGGTGGTAAGGGAAGGGGGGAGAGGGGAGGGAGGTGGTAAGGGAAGGGGGGGAGGGGAGGGAGATGGGGGAAAGGGGGGGAGGGGAGGGAGGTGGTAAGGGAAGGGGGAGAGGGGAGGGAGGGGGTAAGGGAAAGGGGGGAGGGGAGGGAGGTGGGGGAAGGGGGGGGGAGGAGTGGGAGGTGGTAAGGGAAGGGGGAGAGGAGTGGGAGGTGGTAAGGGAAGGGGGAGAGGGGAGGGAGGTGGTAAGGGAAGGGGGAGAGGGGAGGGAGGTGGTAAGGGAAGGGGGAGAGGGGAGGGAGGTGGTAAGGGAAGGGGGAGAGGGGAGGGAGGTGGTAAGGGAAGGGGGAGAGGGGAGGGAGGTGGTAAGGGAAGGGGGAGAGGGGAGGGAGGTGGTAAGGGAAGGGGGAGAGGGGAGGGAGGTGGGGGAAGAGAGGGGAGAGGAGGGAGGTGGGGGAAGGGGGAGAGGGGAGGGAGGTGGGGGAGGGGGGAGAGGGGAGGGAGGGGGGGGAAGGGGGAGGGGGGAGGGTGGGGGGGGGAGGGGGAGGGGGGAGGGAGGTGGGGGAAGGGGGAGAGGGGAGGGAGGTGGGGGAAGGGGGAGAGGGGAGGGAGGTGGTAAGGGAAGGGGGAGAGGGGAGGGAGGTGGGGGAAGGGGGAGAGGGGAGGGAGGTGGGGGAAGGGGGAGAGGGGAGGGAGGGGGGGGAAGGGGGGAGGGGAGGGAGGTGGAGGAAAGGGGAGGGAGATGGAGGAAGGGGGAGAGGAGAGGGGGTGGGGGAAGGGGGAGAGGAGGGAGGTGGGGGAAAGGGGAGGGAGATGGGGGAAGGGGGAGAGGAGAGGGGGTGAAGGAAGGGGGAGGGGAGGGAGGTGGGGGAAGGGGGAGTGGAGGGAGATGGGGGAAAGGGGAGGGAGATGGGGGAAAGGGGAGGGAGATGGGGGAAGGGGGAGAGGAGAGGGGGTGAGGGAAGGGGGAGGGGAGGGAGGTGGGGGGAAAGGGGAGGGAGATGGGGGAGTGGAGGGAGATAGGGGAAAGGGGAAGGAGATGGGGGAAGGGGGAGAGGAG
>NW_028234432.1:1740958-1745958 GCF_977035675.1 Penaeus japonicus | reverse complement strand
GAGAGAGAGAGGGAGAGATAATAAGTGAGTGAGAGAAAGAGAGAGAGAGGGAGAGAGAATAAGTGAGTGAGAGAAAGAGGGAGAGAGAATAAGTGAGTGAGAGAAAGAGAGAGAGAAGGAGAGAGAATAAGTGAGTGAGAGAAAAAGAGAGAGAGGGAGAGAGAATAAGTGAGTGAGAGAATGATACATATATATATATATATATATATATATATATATATATATATATATATATAGAGAGAGAGAGAGAGAGAGAGAGAGAGAGAGAGAGAGAATGAGTTAGGTAGATAAATAGAAAGATAGATAGATAAGAAGAGACTTTTTTATCGATTTATTTCCTGTCTGCACGCTCACATCACGTCTCGGGTTAAAACCTTTACTTATAAGAATTGACATAGAATCTACGGTTACAAATTGCCACATCGGAATTTTATACCGCATGTGAAATGGCTGATCTTTCCTTAACTTTAGATAATCATAAAATATCTATCGACGACTACTAGGTCATTATACTGGACATGTAAGTAGCAAGTATTCAATATTTTCCTCAATATATATATTTTTTCCCCTGTTCAATTCATTCTTTTGATTTCAAAAATTGAGATATCATATCAATAGTCTCCCATTTTGTTTAATTTCACTACCGGAATCTTGTGCTACATTCGGAATTATTGCACTTTCCTTAACTTTAGATATGAATTTGACAGATAAGGGTAGCTAGGTCATAATACTGCAGTTAAGACAGGTAGCATGTAGTACTATGTTTCGTTCTATTTATATATCTTACTTTGCTTGATTATTCACTTTAATCTCTGAAATCTGTATGGTAATATAATGCCACGTATTACCATAATTCACTTTAAGAATCTCTTACTGCACATGAAAGGCTTGTATTCTTTTTTAGGTATGTATGAAATATCTATGGATGTCTATTTCATTGTGCTAGACTTAGGACAGATGAATATGAAAGACACCAAGTTGCTCTCTACAGAAGCTTGTTTTGCTTAACTCATATTATGTGCAAATGACAAGAAAGGAATAAAGGAGAATTGAAGAAAAAAAACATGAAGAATATGAGAAAATGCAGCAGAAGGGAAGAGACTGGAGAATGAAACACACTCCAAATAGCAAGAGTTTAAAGAGGAAGAAATATAAGAGAAAAATAACAACGGCAATATTAATAGTAAAGACTATGATAAGATTAAAAGGAGATAGATATATAAAGTGCGAGGAATAAGATGATAGGACGAAGACGAAGACAAGAAGTAATAATGGTGATGAAACAAACTGAAGAGAATTGAAGATAGCTATAAAAAAATAAAGATAATAAAAAGAAAGTAGGAAGACCATAAGGAGACGCTTGAAAGAACGAAAGAAAATTAGGGAAGAAATAAAATCCAACAAGTAGGAGGTAAGAAAAGGAATTGAAAATTAGTTGGTGCCCCAGAAATTAAAAGACGGGGAAAAAATGGAAAGAGAAATGCAAATGTGAGACAAAGAAAAGATACTAAAGAAAGAGTAAGGAAATAAACAGTCAAAGATGTTTATAAACACAAAAACAGAGAGGAAACAAAGAAGAATTCAAATGTGGAGAAATGAAGGAAATTAAAAAAAAAAAAAAAAAAAACTCACAATATCCCAACAAGGGAATGGAGTGGTTGCACATCAACTTGTTTAAAAAGTCACTTAGCAACTCCATGCAACTGTCATAACGTAGGATTCTCTCTTGCAAAATTGCCTTTACTGAATGTCTACAAATATTTACTTTGAGGTAATCATTATTTTTTGAAAGACAAGAAATTACAGATGTATTTCCACCAACGTCCACGCACTTCATATCAGCTAAAATGTTTTCCCAACTTCCCACGTCATAATTTCCTCTTGCTCTGTTCACCTTACGCTCGGCTGGAGAGCTTTTGGCAGTCGCCTTCTTGTCGTGTTTGATCCGTGGCCTCAGAGGAGCAGTCGGACATGCGTGAGTGTGTGCGTGTACCGTGTGTGTGTGTTGTATGAGACAACGGATTAGCAGGTGCCAAAAAAAAATGGTACAATATTACTGACTGACTGATGATTCCTTTTTCTATTACTAGTTTTCTCTCTCTCTCTCTCTCTCTCTCTCTCTTTCTCTTTCTCTTTCTCTCTCTCTCTCTCTCTCATAACAGAAATAATAGAAGCAGTTGATAGTAAGTTGGAAAAAAAAACGCAAAAAGCAGAAATAGCCCTGAAAAGTGTTAATTCATATTTTCTACCACGCACTTCTACGTAAAGTCATATATATACAGATACGCTACATATATGTATTAATTGGCATGGAATTTGCTTGATGATTTTATTCTTAATCACTCGCAAATAGTATAATTCAGATGCTCCCCTGTGAATGAAATTATACACGGTCAGTGACAAAGGCATGAATTAACAACGGATATTAAGCGTATGAATATTGGCTATCATGAGCTGTTATTATATTTTAAGCCCAATAAGCGTGTGGGTATTGACTACCTTGAATCAATAATTACATATACTAATTCATAGTGCACCCTTCTCTCTAATACTGTCTATTTATCTATTCATCATATCTATATATCTATTTCTTTTTCTCCTCTGCTACCCTTCTTATTTTTTAACAGTACCTAAATTTGCAATAGCTCCATTTATGGATTACTTTTTAACATATGTTTGCATGGTGAAGACTTTTGTCAGTATAACTAAAAAAATAAATGCTCATGCCAGCAAGGAAAATATCAAGGGGTAAAAAATCTCGCCTTGTGGTAAAAAGGAATCTGTGTAAAATTATTTTTCATAAGCGATATCTCAAACTGATTATCGTATCCCTTAACTAATTGAAGCTGTAACTGTTTTTAATTGCATTGAGAAAGAAAAACTTTTACCCCATATAAGGTATTAGGGCAAGGTATATAGTGTGTGTAAAGATTTATTAGTAACATCGGATATAGAGAACAGAGAGGCCAAGATCATGTCAGCTCAGGGGAATCCAGTGGCTATAAAGGGCATTTGGAAATGGCAGTTCTTTGAGTGATCAGATGTAACTCAATAATCTGAAGTGATTTTTTTTTTTTTTTTATCTATTGGAATGTTTTCAATTTCTTTTTTTTCATAATGATACTAAGAGTGATATTTCCTTTCGTGATGTATGATGAAAATTCTCATCATAATTACTAAAACTACCGCAATATAGGTTTAGTTTAGAAACCCAAACATGAATAGCATAATTTTCTCCCGGCACCAGTATTAAGGAAAGCCTTGAATGGCACCCACCCACGGTCTCTACCAAGCACTAACTTCAAAGAGCGACCTCTGGCCCAAACTAGAGGCGGTACGGGTGTGGAGGCAGAGTGAGAAGAGGAGGGTGAACCAGCGGCTACAATGGTTCCCTGTGCCAGTATGGCTCCTTTGTGCAGTGGCACTCGCAGCCGTAAACACGTGTCTCCTTCCTCTTTTCCATCTCTTCGGGTATATTTTTCATGCATTTTGGTCCATTACGATAATGAAGAAGCCTGTTAGATTGCACATATAAGCCTCATGATATAGTGAAATACAAAAACTGACTATTACAAAAAAAATCATAACGAGTGAATGAAAGAGAGCGAGGAAGCCCTAGATATGTCGCGTGGCGCTCCCTCACTCCGAAATAAAACATGTCTGGAACAAGTAGCACTTGGTGCTGATTTTGTAGTCAAAACAAAATAGTAGACACCCCGTATCCACCAAGTTAAATAGATATCTTAAGGGAACGCCCATTACAAACTGAAGCCACATGGTGATAAAGTCTTTTGACCTGATTGAGTACTTATGCAATAAATTTGAGGTAAAACCTAATAATCAAACTTACTGGCAGAGTCTGACAAAACAAGACAGGGAACTAGGAAGCGAAATCTATCACACAAAAACATAATAGTACTATGTGCACTATATGGAATTCCGTCACTGCCTCAAACAGCAACTGAACATCCTATTGAGAACATCATGCAGCGATTTCAACCACTACAGATACTAAGAGAATATCCTCATCTCTCAAAAGGCCGGATGTGTATCGGCCATGAGAAAAACAGCCGAAATACCTACGCACTTCCTTTAGTCATGTCAGAAGGTAGTTTGTCAGAATGTGATCTCGTAGTCAAAATAGTACACGAAACATGTCTGGACGTTACACCAGAGCAAGTCCAGTCACGTCTGAGAAGGGAAAAGTTCACCGTCAAACAGCTAATATATCGAATGAACTTTTAGATACGAGAGAGAACCAAGGGATTACATAGTTGTCTGCATGTGATATTGCTTGTCATTCTCGATTCTTTGATCTGCTTTACGATGCCAGAGAGGATTTTGATCACCTAGCCGTTACGCGCCCTCTCGGGAATAGAGTTAGAGAACTGAGGGTTTAAGGACATTCAATTGATGATGGTGGTGGTGGTGGTAAGGATGCTGATGATGCTGATGCTGATGGTGGTTGGGGTGGTGATGGTGATGATGGTGAAGAGGATGATAATAATGACTATTATTGGCATTTTTATAAGGCATCAATAGCAATGATAGATAGTGACAGCAAAATAAATAAAAATAGTGATAATATTAATAACGATAATACTACCATTACAGTACTATTCCTAGCACTAGTACTACTACTATTACTATAACTACTACTGCTACTACTTCTGCATCGATGATAGTATCCATGATAGTAACGTTAACAATGATAATATCATTAATAGTGATAATGATAATGTGAAACAATAACAATAACGATACAAATAATGAGGATAGATGCAGTATCAACTATAGTGATACCAATATCAATCATGTCAAAATGTTGGTTTCGGGACAAAATCTCTTGAAAGGATTCTTGAATTGGATTTACATTGGACAAAAGAATATTGCCATAAAACACAGGTCAGGTTCACATTCTGGTAACAGAACACCCGTTCCGGATGAGCGATAGACCTTTTGCTCCAGAATCCATGGAATGAGCTAAGCGCCAATATACA
>NW_028234432.1:1725318-1727818 GCF_977035675.1 Penaeus japonicus | reverse complement strand
CAACAGTAACAACAACAACAACAACAATAATAATGATAATAAAATAACAATAATAATGACAATAACATTAATAATAATAATAACAATAATAATAACGATAATACTAATAATAGTAATAGTAGTAGTAGTAATAATAATAATAACAATAATAATAATGTTTAATAATAATAATAAAGATAATAATAATAATAATAATAGTAATAATAATAATAATGATAATAATAATAATAATAATAGTAATAATAATGATAATAATAATAGTAATTAAGTATATATACTATATACTAAAATAATAATAATAATAATAATATATTATTATTAATATTATTATAATTATTAATAATTATTATTATCTCATCATCATCATCATCATCATCATCATCATCATCATCATCATCATCATCATCATCATCATCATCATCATCATCATCATCATCATCATAGATGTGATGATAATAATGACAATAATAATGAATATGATAATAATCATCACGATAATACGATTAATAATGATAATAACAAAAAAATATATAATTATAATGATAATAACAGTAATAATGTTAATAAAAAAGGATAAGGATAGTAATGATAATGATGATATTGATGATGATAATAACAATGATAATGATTATAATGATAAAGATAATAATTATGGTAATAATAAAGATTCTTAAAGTGATATTGCTAATAACGATAATGGTAATAATAATAAGAATTGTAATATTGATAATGATGATAACGATATAATGATAATAATGATTATATCATTATTGATAAAGAAAATAATGATCGTGAAATAACAATAATGATAATAATGATATAATAATAATGACAATGATAATGATAAAAGTAATGATAATGAAAGAAAAACAATAATCATAATAACTATGATGAGAAAAAAGTTATAATTATGATAAATGATAACATCACACCACCACTACAAAGGAAAGTAACATTAAACCCAAAATTTACGCGAATTCGTTTATCAGCACTTCATGGCAAAGTGCATCAAAGTTATTATTATTATTATTATTATTATTATTATTATTATTATTATTATTTCAAACATCTATCATCGAATCACTAGCTCATCGGAACCAGCTAGCTGCGTCGGGAACCAGCTAGCTGCGTCGGGAACCAGCTAGCTGCGTCGGGAACCAGCTAGCTGCGTCGGGAACCAGCTAGCTGCGTCGGGAACCAGCTAGCTGCGTCGGGAACCAGCTGCGTCGGGAGGGGTCGGAACCAGCTAGCTGCGGGAACCAAGCTGCGTCGGGAACCAGATTCGCTGTCGTCGGAACCAGCTAGCTTGCGATGGGAACCAGCCTAGTGCGTCGAACCACTAGCTGCGTCGGGAACCAGCTAAATGCGTCGGAACCAGCGTTAAAGGCTTCGTATTATTAGTATAAACTATTATTATTATTATGGGAATTGTCCATCGCTATTATTACTATATAAATTAATATTATATACTATTATATATTATTAGTATATTATTATATTATTATATACTATTATTATTATTATTATTATTATTATTATTATTATTATATACTATTATTAGTATATATTAGTATATATTCGTATTATTAGTATATTATTAGTATATACGTGTGTAAAGCGAAGGGTCCAGTCTGGTTTAGCTCTCCTGTCACGAGCTATCACAACCTCCCTCTTTCTCACTGTGTGTCTCATATTTTTATCTTTTCGTAAAAGAATATGATTCTGATACGATTATTTTTTTTTTTCAATATCAAGATGGTATTAACTATAATCATATATAACAATCAATATGATCATATTGACAAGACATGTGTACTCCAAGTCGTATGGAGTACACAGTCCAAATGCGAATTTTTCACTAAGAAGAAAGTGATTCTAAGTTGTCAAGTTGTAATAACAAAAGTGAAATTAAGAGTCCCCCATCGAGTGATCAATCAACGTTGTTTTTGGAATAGCGTAAGTGGAGCAGTATAACAGATACTTTTAGCCTTGAACACAACTACATATATTTGATTTGATTTCATACATTACGCAACACATTTGTAAGGTGTACTGGGTGAGTTGCTGAAGGTTCATTCAACATAAACTATGCAATATCAGCGATCGTGTATTCATCATCATTTTCATTATTATCATTGTTATTATTATCATAATTATTGTCATTATTATCATCATAATTGTTATTATTATTATTATCATAATTATTATCATATTATTATTATTGCTATTATCATCATTGTTATTGCTACTATTATTATGATCATAATTATCATTTACATCATCAGTATTACCATCATCAGTATTACCATCATCATTAATATCATTATCATTATCATTATTATTATTATCATTATTATCATATAATAATAATAATAATTATTATTATTACTGTTATTATTATTATCATTATTACTATTACTACTATTACTATTATCATTATTTTTATTGTCATCATTTTTATTTTTTATTTTTATTATTGATATTATCATTAACATTATCA
>NW_028234432.1:1670318-1700318 GCF_977035675.1 Penaeus japonicus | reverse complement strand
ACACACACACACACACACACACACACACACACACACACACACACACACACACACACACACACACACACACACACACACACACACACACACACACACACACACACACACACACACACACACACACACACACACACACACACACACACCACCCACGCACACATATAATACACAAACACATTACAGTCATAATGTGGAAATCTTGCAGTGATTATAACTTATCAATATCTATATTTGTTTCAGGTTCACTACCAATGGAAAGTTATTGTCTCAGGCAACATAAATCATACTAATTTTTTATATTATTTAGTTTTGTATAATATTAGCTCTGTACATATTAAAATCAAAATCATAACACACGTGTTGATAAACTAAAATAAAATGTGGGATGTGATGTTCTTAATTGCATTTAAAGTGGATCTAAGATGATATATAAACTTGGGTCTTTTTCATGTCTCGATTTTGGAGAACTCGTATCTACATATTTCAGATGAATTGCAATCCTCTTCTCATGTACCCAGTTACATGAATGTTTGTATCGGTACAAGTCCGCACTAACATTATTATCTTTGTACAGACAAAATAAGCTTTCTCTCCATACTGTATTTTCTGTAATTAATGTTTCCAGCTTCTGGTCATGTTTTTCGGAACTAGTATCTGCCATATAGTCCTGTTATAAAATTTTCTTTCTCTCACTACTTTTCTAACTACTCTTATAAAGTCACAAAATATACATATATATTCTGTGTTCATTGTGTCTTTACCAGTCATATATACACTGTTGAGTGTGTGTGCTAATTCCCTGTTATTGCATTAGCCAAGCCAAAATAATACACATGATATATAGATGTTGAAAAATATTTTTCCCAATAAAATCATTCCATCAGTAGTTGTTTTTATTTTACCCTTTTTATGTCTTATAATTGTAAAGAAAGGAGTGAAAATTACTAGAAATGATGCAGTGAAGAAGAAAAAATAAAAGCCAGTCTAATCCTAATTGACCAAGAGAACTTACTAAAGAATGGAAAGTTTTTTTTCCAGGATATAATAGTCATATGGGCATCATAAGTTCTTTACATGAGGAATCAAATTTGAATAAATATAGTCAGGCCATTGAAATAAAGTTGAGAGTATTTGACTCTAAAGTTGCTCTTATTTCCTGGTACACACTGTTACATGGAATCTGTCTATTTTCTGCAGAACTATTTTCATCAAAGAAGTGAAGCATCGTATGCCTATCAAAGACCAGTAACTTGATGTCCATCCACTTCCTGATGACCGCGAGCATTAAAATACCCCTATGTAGTGTGTATGACATTAATCACATGGTAGTTGTATTTAATAATCTGTTCAATCTATCTCTCATGAGAATACATACACATCAAGACGGATCCAACCATACTAATAATTTCATTATACTTGAGAACAGTTCTTCTTTTGCTATTACGAAATTATGAACACTATTTATGTAGTTTGTATTCTGCTTACTTCTTATGTATTCAGTAACACTACTTTCACTTCTGCAACACCTCTCAACTACAACAGCAGAATAAGCATGTAACTAAAACAAATGAAAACATTGTAGTATGATATATTTTCTTATTTTACCATTGTACAGCACTGCTTGTAAAATAAAAACATTATTTACAATCTTCACTGAGATGGTTTCCCAAGCAAAAATTCAGTACCAGTGAAAAATTATTTGATGTCTGGGTATTATGCATAGTACAGGGGGCTGGTATGTGCTTCTCAGGATGGCTTTACCAGTGCAAGTTAACATACCAATCCTAAAGAAGTAGAACTAGCATAAAATATAACGGTGCAATACGACTTTTACACATTTTTGTGGATGTGATCAGGCACTTGGTGCTCAAAACTGAATATCAACACCAAACATAGTATGTGACGAAATGGCTAATTCCAAATTTTCTGGAGTTGTTGCATGGGTTAAGCTCTAAAGTACTCATCATAACGATTCCTTACAGGTGGTTAACAAGTTGTAAAATAGTTAAGCTAATAATAAAGTTCCAAGAAAAGCAGGAAATTCTCGTTTCCACACTCGCTCAACCAAGAAACTTGTAAATCAAATCTGAACACCACTACTCTTTAATAGATTAAGACATACTGTATCTACTTGTATAATGAACTATAAGTGTTGCCATTATTACTACGCAAAACAGAGTACATGCAAAGGGTACCCATGTGGCTCTGCTATTATCTACAAACAAAATGTATTTAATAAAATACAAAAACTCTTTATATGGATTGAATTGTTATCTGGGAGGCTGATTTTAAAAACTTGAACTGCTCTGATGGTAAGATTATTATGGTAATAATAAGTTTAAATGTACACCTTCAAATAAGCCATTGTTAAAATTCATACTTTGGTAGCTGGACTAGGTCAATACACTGTAAAGAAAGACATTGCTTCTAACACAACTGCAGATTAATTATACTATGCTAAATAAGAGAACTATGCTGACAAAAGTGAATAAAGCTCAGTTATATCAAGTGACTATAGTTAGTGTCACTACTGCTGGGGCTTTCCCAAAAGATGATAAAAAGGAATTTTCCTTTTAACAAGAGCCCTTTATGAAATACTCTAAAAAGAGCCTGTGAAATATTCATTGGGATGGGGTAGAGTCAACCATACAATGATGTGACATGGAACTTTAGAATGACTATCTGTAAACTTAAGTATTCCAGCAACACATAGGTGTAACCTCATAAATATTCAACTGTGCACCATCTGTGAGATGGCATGGTCACATACACAGGCTAAAGTAGCACTGATAGTTCAACATTAGGTAGGCTTTTGAGTCACTACTGAACATCACAATGGTGGAAAATCCACTGTGTTTCAGACTTGGACAACCCTTATACCGTGACAAAGGGGGCATTAGTGAGCAACAAGGGAGAGGAGGAGGAGGAGGAGGAGAAGGAGGAGGAGGAGGAGGAGGAGGAGGAGGAGGAGGAGGAGGAGGAGGAGGAGAGGAGAGAGAGAGAGAGAGAGAGAGAGAGAGAGAGAGAGAGAGAGAGAGAGAGAGAGAGAGAGAGAGAGAGAGAGAGAGAGAGAGAGAGAGAGAGAGAGAATGGATTGAGAATCAGAAAAGGAGTGTGACAGTGAAATCCAAAGAGCAGAAAGAAAAAAACACAAGAGATGGAGAAAAGGAAGATAACCAGGGAGAGAGAGATATGAGGTATAGAAGGAAGCAGCAAAGAGGAAGCAGGTTAAAAAGGAAGGGATAGGCCTATAAGCTCAAAACTACTGAAAAATATTTCTATATCAAGAAGTCAGTGTCAAAATTTGTTGATTGTGCAAGAGATATGATCAGCAATTCAAACACTGAACTCACACTTTAACCTCTCACAGTCCCATCAACCAATTGAGCATTACAATACAACTGAAACCTCACACACTTGCTAATCAGATCTCATAAACACACTGAGCTTTGTTTCACACTAAGCTGCATTTTTTTTACTCCAATGTTAAATGTATACTGCTTCAAACCATTATCCTTACATCAAAAAATATAAATGGTTCCTTCTTATACAGACAAATACAGACATGCTTAAACCATTTACGATTAAATGATTTAAACAAAAATTAAATGCAGCTAATACATACCACAACCTCTTGTGCTTAATGTCATTCCTCATTTACTCTTATCTAGCAAGTTTAATCTACAGGAAAGCAGTCTGCTCTCATTATCATATTTTTAGCAAATAACAATAGTACAAATGTTATAATCAGCAGTACTTTATGTGCAGTGAAAGGTTACTTAAAAATCTTATTTTTTTTATAATTTAGTTTTTTACATAAATATTAACCTATCTTCCCAGCATTATATCCAGCCTCTTACATATCAAATCTATGAGCAAAACTTTCCTTTCTTATGGGGCTGCATTTTCAACTCATATTACTGAAGAAGTAAATATACAAGTATATAAATATGATCCCACAGAAATTGGGACCCACCTCCTATAGACAGACTTGTAGTATTTTTATTACACTACTATTTACAGTAACTCATCATCACATTTTTCAAGATCGAAAACCCAATATAACTGCTCGAAAGAAAATAAATAATGAAAGGTAATAAACAGCAAAATAAGAAGACGGCTAACGCATCAGAAGCCCGATCAATTAATCACCAGAAAATGAGTTGCCATCTTTCACAACTACTTGCTTTTCCCTTCAAATGACCCAATTACACAGCTCAACTTGAATAAACAAAGGAACCTAGAAAAAAAAAAAGGAAAAATATCCCAACTTTCCCCGCAACGCATCCTCTGAACAACACCAAGATGTTCTAAATATTGAGTTTCATTACTCTCTCCCTCTTTCCTTTACCCTCCCCCCTTCCCTTCGCACTGTTCCATTGCAACAAGTCTGCACTTTATGTCGTGAGTCATCTTGAACTTGGCCTTCTCGCACTTCGTCGGCCGAATTCGGCTACTTGCGGATGGCTTGGCTTGCTTATCTATCTTCCCCATCAGCACAAGGAGGAATGCACAAGGACATCTCTACAATGCCAAGGAGTCCTCCAGGAGCTGCTTGCTCTCGCGGATGTGGGTCTTCTTGTTGCCGGTGGCGGTGGAGGCCGAGACTGGACGGCCAGCGTATCTAGAGGGATAAAGATACGTTTTGTAAATACATACTTTGAGTGAAGAGAAACAATGACTAATGGCTGCAGAAAAGAAACAGAGATAGTTGAATAATCTAATAGGAGAAATACTATGGGGAAAAAAAGGAGTAAAGATGAGAAAAGAAAAGAGTGAACAATGGAGGCAATGGGCTTATGTTAACAGAGGAAAAAGAGAAAGATAAGCATGACATAAATAACAGAAAGCAGACCTTGTTAAAATGAAGTTGAGTGTGAGAACGAAGTAATGGACATACAGACATGAAGAGAGTGAGGGAGTAAAAGGCAAACTGTGAAACTGAGACAGAGATGAGAAAAAAAAATCAAATTAATGTTTTTCACTGGGACATCAACTTCCTTTAGACTGAGTGATCCTTTTTATGATCATAATTTTTCAACTGTTTACAACAGTACCTTCAGATGATCATGCATTTATTTTAATTTAACTTAAAAAAAAAAATACATTATCTAATTATACAAAAAAGAACTAAACATAAGGAACATGCTCTGAGAATAATGGAAGAAAAAAAAAAAATCCTAGTAAGTTTCATTAAAAAATAGTAATAATAATAATACAATAGTGATATAACAAAGGACGAGACTGTAGACCTTGCATCAGCGTAGTCCCAAAGGACTTCAAAAGGTATCTCACTTTTAGAACAAGTGAGAAAAAAAGCTCTAAAAGAAATCCCTTCTCAATTCAATAACATATAGACTATAATGTTTTAAATAAAAGAAAATCTAAGTTAATCACAGCTTATAAGTGATTATACAATATATATATATATATATATATATATATATATATATATATATATATATATATATACATATATATATATATATATATATTAATTAACTATTCTGGTCTACTTCTGCATATGTTCCTTATCTTCATGTTCTTAGTTGATTCGGGAGATTTGTATAATTTTTCCAGTGATGCATTTAACTTGCAATGTAATCACAATAAAATTATATTTTTTAATGAAATGTTCAATTATATATCATTCACCCCTGCAATTATATTTTGCTTTCATCTCCATTTGAAGTATTAGAGAAAAAGTGAGAATACCACATTGAAAAAAATAAACAAATAAAAAAAAAAATTATAATAAAATAATATTAATAATAATAATAATTATTATTATTATTATAATAAAAACATGAACAGTATTAAACACAAACTAACAAAAAATCAATTAATAATCTTTTGATGTCACATACAAATATGCATAGAAGAAAATAACAATTATGGCAGCTCTTTCAACCCTAACTCATGTTACAGAAGAAAGTATCCCTCATTCTTACTCAAAAGACTAACCTAGCACGCTAAACGATGCAAGCCCTCAAATCTCGGCCTAAAACCTTGTACAACCACTCTTCTCATACCTTACTCACAGTCAGTCTTGGTACGTGCATCTATGATACATTGCCTTACTTAAACCGTGACAGTAAGATCTCGCATAAAATTAGGAAGATGAATTTCTACAAGGCAAGCAATAATGTCCCTGGATACAGAAATAAACCAAACAAGAAAGAAAGAAAGAGAAAAAAAAAAACAGCAACTTTAAAATGACCAAAGAATCTGTACGGGTAGCAAGTACTCTTATGCGAGTAGATGCTCACCTCACTGGTCGTTTAGGTTTGGAGGCTACATGAACCTGACTTGGAGCTGGGCTCTCGGGTTCAGGTGGGCCCGATGATGGGAAGAACCAAGGGAACCAATACTCGTACCAAGACTGGTCCTCTGAATCGCGCGCAATCTTGACACGCTCGCTACTGAAGGTTAGCATTGTTAGCAAAATACTCCTTAAATATCTTCACGGAAAAAGTGTTAGTTCTTTGTGTGATTTTGTTTCAATTTTAATATAATGGGACTGATTATATGCCCTCTGAATGTTATGAATTGTTACAGTAAAAGTATTCAAGACCCAAACAAAATAATGTGATTCCTCACTTCACTTTCAACTTTCTTTCAGTATTTCACCTTTTCCTCATATCACAAGCAACCAATTCATAGAATGAGAATGAGAATGAGAATGAGAATGAGAATGAGAATGAGAATGAGAATGAGAATGAGAATGAGAATGAGAATGAGAATGAGAATGAGAATGAGAATGAGAATGAGAATGAGAATGAGAATGAGAATGAGAATGAGAATGAGAATGAGAATGAGAATGAGAATGAGAATGAGAATGAGAATGAGAATGAGAATGAGAATGAGAATGAGAATGAGAATGAGAATGAGAATGAGAATGAGAATGAGAATGAGAATGAGAATGAGAATGAGAATGAGAATGAGAATGAGAATGAGAATGAGAATGAGAATGAGAATGAGAATGAGAATGAGAATGAGAATGAGAATGAGAATGAGAATGAGAATGAGAATGAGAATGAGAATGAGAATGAGAATGAGAATGAGAATGAGAATGAGAATGAGAATGAGAATGAGAATGAGAATGAGAATGAGAATGAGAATGAGAATGAGAATGAGAATGAGAATGAGAATGAGAATGAGAATGAGAATGAGAATGAGAATGAGAATGAGAATGAGAATGAGAATGAGAATGAGAATGAGAATGAGAATGAGAATGAGAATGAGAATGAGAATGAGAATGAGAATGAGAATGAGAATGAGAATGAGAATGAGAATGAGAATGAGAATGAGAATGAGAATGAGAATGAGAATGAGAATGAGAATGAGAATGAGAATGAGAATGAGAATGAGAATGAGAATGAGAATGAGAATGAGAATGAGAATGAGAATGAGAATGAGTATGAGTATGAGTATGAGAATGAGAATGAGAATGAGAATGAGAATGAGAATGAGAATGAGAATGAGAATGAGAATGAGAATGAGAATGAGAATGAGAATGAGAATGAGAATGAGTATGAGGAAAATGAAGTGAGAATGAGAATGGGGAGAATGAAGTGAGAATGAGAATGAGGAGAATGAGAATGAGGAGAATGAAGTGAGAATGAGAATCAGAATGAGGAGAATGAAATGAGAATGAGAATGAGAATGAGAATGAGAATGAGAATGAGAATGAGAATGAGAATGAGAATGAGAATGAGAATGAGAATGAGAATGAGAATGAGAATGAGAATGAGAATGAGAATGAGAATGAGAATGAGTATGAGTATGAGTATGAGAATGAGAATGAGAATGAGAATGAGAATGAGAATGAGAATGAGAATGAGAATGAGAATGAGAATGAGAATGAGAATGAGAATGAGAATGAGAATGAGAATGAGAATGAGAATGAGAATGAGAATGAGAATGAGAATGAGAATGAGAATGAGAATGAGAATGAGAATGAGAATGAGAATGAGTATGAGTATGAAAATGAAGTGAGAATGAGAATGAGAATGAGAATGAGAATGAGAATGAGGAGAATGAGAATGAGAATGAGAATGAGAATGAGAATGAGAATGAGAATGAGAATGAGAATGAGAATGAGAATGAGAATGAGAATGAGAATGAGAATGAGAATGAGAATGAGAATGAGAATGAGAATGAGAATGAGAATGAGAATGAGAATGAGAATGAGAATGAGAATGAGAATGAGAATGAGAATGAGAATGAGAATGAGAATGAGAATGAGAATGAGAATGAGAATGAGAATGAGAATGAGAATGAGAATGAGAATGAGAATGAGAATGAGAATGAGAATGAGAATGAGAATGAGAATGAGAATGAGAATGAGAATGAGAATGAGAATGAGAATGAGAATGAGAATGAGAATGAGAATGAGAATGAGAATGAGAATGAGAATGAGAATGAGAATGGTAATGAGAATGAGAATGAGAATGAGAATGAGAATGAGAATGAGAATGAGAATGAGAATGAGAATGAGAATGAGAATGAGAATGAGAATGAGAATGAGAATGAGAATGAGAATGAGAATGAGAATGAGAATGAGAATGAGAATGAGAATGAGAATGAGAATGAGAATGAGAATGAGAATGAGAATGACAAGGAGAATGAGAATGAGAATGAGAATGAGAATGAGAATGAGAATGAGAATGAGAATGAGAATGAGAATGAGAATGAGAATGAGAATGAGAATGAGAATGAGAATGAGAATGAGAATGAGAATGAGAATGAGAATGAGAATGAGAATGAGAATGAGAATGAGAATGAGAATGAGAATGAGAATGAGAATGAGAATGAGAATGAGAATGAGAATGAGAATGAGAATGAGAATGAGAATGAGAATGAGAATGAGAATGAGAATGAGAATGAGAATGAGAATGAGAATGAGAATGGTAATGAGAATGAGAATGAGAATGAGAATGAGAATGAGAATGAGAATGAGAATGAGAATGAGAATGAGAATGAGAATGAGAATGAGAATGAGAATGAGAATGAGAATGAGAATGAGAATGAGAATGAGAATGAGAATGAGAATGAGAATGAGAATGAGAATGAGAATGAGAATGAGAATGAGAATGAGAATGAGAATGAGAATGAGAATGAGAATGAGAATGAGAATGAGAATGAGAATGAGAATGAGAATGAGAATGAGAATGAGAATGAGAATGAGAATGAGAATGAGAATGAGAATGAGATGAGAATGAGAATGAGAATGAGAATGAGTATGAGGAAAATGAGAATGAGAATGAGAATGAGAATGAGAATGAGAATGAGAATGAGAATGAGAATGAGAATGAGAATGAGAATGAGAATGAGAATGAGAATGAGAATGAGAATGAGAATGAGAATGAGAATGAGAATGAGAATGAGAATGAGAATGAGAATGAGAATGAGAATGAGAATGAGAATGAGAATGAGAATGAGAATGAGAATGAGAATGAGAATGAGAATGAGAATGAGAATGAGAATGAGAATGAGAATGAGAATGAGAATGAGAATGAGAATGAGAATGAGAATGAGAATGAGAATGAGAATGAGAATGAGAATGAGAATGAGAATGAGAATGAGAATGAGAATGAGAATGAGAATGAGAATGAGAATGAGAATGAGAATGAGAATGAGAATGAGAATGAGAATGAGAATGAGAATGAGAATGAGAATGAGAATGAGAATGAGAATGAGAATGAGAATGAGAATGAGAATGAGAATGAGAATGAGAATGAGAATGAGAATGAGAATGAGAATGAGAATGAGAATGAGAATGAGAATGAGAATGAGAATGAGAATGAGAATGAGAATGAGAATGAGAATGAGAATGAGAATGAGAATGAGAATAAGAATGAGAATGAGAATGAGAATGAGAATGAGAATGAGAATGAGAATGAGAATGAGAATGAGAATGAGAATGAGAATGAGAATGAGAATGAGAATGAGAATGAGAATGAGAATGAGAATGAGAATGAGAATGAGAATGAGAAAGAGAATGAGAATGAGAATGAGAATGAGAATGAGAATGAGAATGAGAATGAGAATGAGAATGAGAATGAGAATGAGAATGAGAATGAGAATGAGAATGAGAATGAGAATGAGAATGAGACAGAGAATGAGAAAATACTCCTTAAATATCTTCACGGAAAAAGTGTTAGTTCTTTGTGTGATTTTGTTTCAATTTTAATATAATGGGACTGATTATATGCCCTCTGAATGTTATGAATTGTTACAGTAAAAGTATTCAAGACCCAAACAAAATAATGTGATTCCTCACTTCACTTTCAACTTTCTTTCAGTATTTCACCTTTTCCTCATATCACAAGCAACCAATTCATAGTAACAAAACCTTATACAAGAGTATCAAAAGCCATGCATAAACTTAAAATAATATAAAAACCAAAGAGATTGATTTTTTAATTTGTGGATGTGGAGCTGTTACCACAAAACTTCCACGTTTGACTTCTGACTTCTCCAATCTTCTTTGAAATACAAAAACATACAGAATCCTTTTCTCTTTCTAACTGTTACCATATTCTTCTAAAAAGTTTCCTCTTCCATATAGTTGGCAAGAGTTACCATGAGAAACAAACAGCCAAATCAAGCCTGTTTCTATCAATGCTGTTACATTCCACTACTGACATTTACCAGCATTCAAACAGCCTTTCAATCAAATTCTGTTATATAAAATCTGGAGAACATTTTGACTTTACCTCCTGAATCTAATGAAATGGATAATACGCATATGTGGAGTGTTTTTTCCATCTATCATCATATCAATGTCTGGTAAGATTCTCATCCAGAACTTTCACAATGCATTAGCAGAATAACAAACTTAATGAATGCTCTTCAATAACCTATCATCAGGATTTGTGTCACTGACCAATACTCATTCAAATAGTAAGATATTACAGTACTTACGAAATGTGACGTTCATGGTTCATAGCAGTGGCAATACGAGGCTGGATGTATGACCAAGCTCCCATGTTCTTGTGTTCTTCCTGTGACCAGACTAGCTCAGCATCTGCGTACTTAGCGCACTCCTTCATGACTAAGTCATATGGGAATGGTGCAATCTGAGAATGTTATAATAAAGGTTATAAAAGTTGTTTGAAAGGTATATATATTCTCATATCTTTATTATTAGTGCTCAGAAAATTGAGATTAGGTATCAGATATATATAGAGAGACACAAACAAATAAAATAAATAAAATAAGTAGAATAAATAAAATGTCAAAAACAAGACAAAAATTTGGTGTAGTAAAAAAAATATCTGGATAGATATAAACTTCCACTGAAGCCTCAACACAGAACCAGAACAGAAATTATATTAAATTACCTGTTCCACACGTGCAATAGCAATCTTCTCCTCTAACCCAGCCTCCTTGCGAGCCTGAACAAGGTCGTAGTAAACACGACCAGAGCAGAAAATGAGTCGCTTAACATTGGCTGGGTTGTTTGAGGCAGGACCAGCTTCAGGGTACATTCTGGAAAATGAGGTGTTGCATAGTAATAAAACAAAAATGTCACATATATCTTCAAAATAAAGAAGATGTTGCAGTGCAAATAGCAATTTTACAGTCAACGAAAATGATGAAGAGCAATGAAACATTACTTTATGCTGGCAACATTTACAGCATACCCTCAACTGCCCAGAGCAGTCACACCTGATCATGCAATTATTGTGCAAACAACTAGTGAAACTAAATCTACCTATACATTGTATATGTAGCTATAACATGAAGTTAAAGACAAGAGTGGGAAAGAATAATGAATAGAAAAGGACAGGATGAAGGGAAGGGAAGGGATGGATGAAGGGGAAGGAGAAGGGAATGAGAATGAGAATGAGAATGAGAATGAGAATGAGAATGAGAATGAGAATGAGAATGAGAAAAGAAAAGAAAAGAAAAGAAAAGAAAAGAAAAGAAAAGAAAAGAAAAAAGAAGAGAAGAGAAGAGAAGAGAAGAGAAGAGAAAAGAAGAGAAGAGAAGAGAAGAGAAGAGAAGAGAAGAGAAGAGAGAAGAGAAGAGAAGAGAAGAGAAGAGAAGAGAGAAGAGAAGAGAAGAGAAGAGAGAAGAGAAGAGAAGAGAAGAGAAGAGAAGAGAAGAGAAGAGAAGAGAAGAGAAAGAGAAGAGAAGAGAGAGAGAGAGAAGAGAAGAGAAGAGAAGAGAAGAGAAGAGAAGAGAAGAGAAGAGAGAGAGAAGAGAAGAGAAGAGAAGAGAAGAGAGAGAGAGAGAAGAGAGAAGAGAGAAGAGAGAGAAGAGAAGAGAGAAGAGAGAAGAGAACAAAAAAGGAAAGGGGAAAGGGAAGGGGAAAGGGAAGGGGAAGGGGAAGGGGAAGGGGAAGGGGAAGGGGAAGGGAAGGGAAGGGGAAGGGGAAGGGGAAGGGGAGGGGAAGGGGAAGGGGAAAGGGGAAGGGGAGGGAAGGGGAAGGGGGGGAAGGGGAAGACTGCAGCAAAAAGGCAAAACGCATTAACCCTAATAATTCGAACGCCCCGGCATTTGGACATTCAAGGCTAGAATTCCCCCGTCGGGAATGGGTTAACTCCAAAATCCATGTTTTGAGAAAATCGATGTTAACCCTCTCTGGACGGGTGGTACACCACGGGTACCGCGCATTCAAGGCCCGTTCGCAGGGTGCCGTCATATGGCGTCGATCATTTAATTGATTTAGGCCTATGCGTTTGAGAGCCCCGGCATTACAACATGCAAGGCTGGAATGCCCCCAGCATGAATGGGTTAAAGGTTTGGCTGCATGTATATTTCCTTTCATTGTTATCGATATACAAAACTGACCATAACTTAATTGACATTCAGACACCATGATGGTTGTATCAAAATTCGTCTTTAAATGACGATTCCACAGATACCAAATTCATAAAAATCGCATTTTTGGAGTTAATGCGTTCTGCCTTTTCACTGAAAAAGAGGAAGAGGAAGAGGGAATGGGAAAGAAAAAGAAGGGGAGATGAAAGGAGGAGGAGGAGGAGGAGGAGGAGGAGGAGGAGGAGGAGGAGGAGGAGGAGGAAGAAGCAGAAGGAAAAGAAGACAATATAAGAAGTGTTATCTTCTACTGGAAAACTTTACCTCTGGAATTCTGTGCCCTCAATCATCTCGTCAAAGGAAGATCGAGCTTCAGGGAGTCGGAGAAGGGACTTGGGGGTCATGATGATCAGTGGTTTGCGGAAGGGCAGAGCAATCTGTCGTCGCAAGATGTGGAAGTAGCTGGCAGGTGTGGAGCAGTTGGCAACCTGTATCATAAAATAACAAGATTATGTTGATAGATATAAAGATTACCTGGCAATGTGCATATCCAAAATACTAAAGAGAGAGAGGGAGAGGAAGACCTTCAACAAATATATTCACTTGTATTTTTCACCTAAATATTTCACTGAATGCAGCCTAAACAAAATCAAAACAAATCTTACAATCCAGTTGATGTCAGACAGCTGCCTGATGGCAAAGTCATCCGAGAATGGTGGAAGAACATCAGGGTCATCAGAGGTCATCTGTAGGAAGCGCTCAAGGCGAGCACTGGAGTGTTCTGGACCCTGATACACATTGCAAAATATTCAGTTAGTGATTTTAGGGAATCTTGATATCTACAGTGCAACCAGTCTCATTTGAAATTCAAGAATTTCATTACAACAATGCAGTAACCAACACAAATCACTGTGTTAGGATAAGTGGATTATGCTTAGCTATATGAATTTTCAACAGAGAAATTTCACAATAGAATTACAAAAAAAGCCAATAGTAAGCTCACCATTCCTTCCATGCCGTGGGGCAGGAGGAGAACCAACCCAGACTGTCGGATCCACTTGGACTGGCCTGATGAAATAAACTGGTCGATAATGCACTGTGCTGTGTTGTTGAAGTCTCCAAACTGAGCCTCCCAGATAACTAGTGCATTGGGGTTTGTCATTGAGAAGCCAAGCTCGAAGCCAAGGACGGCATATTCCGACAATGATGAATTGCACACTGTGTATGGGGCCTGGTCACGATACAGGTTGGCAAGGGCATTGTACTGGGACTTGTCCACCTGAAATACATAAAAAGTGGATTAAGTAAATGCAATAACTTGAGAATAAAATAAATGCAGCCTTTCAAAAGAAAATGTTTCCATTTTACTTTTGTAAAATATATATGGTATGTAAAATATGGTACACAGCATATTGTTAGCTTGTAATTCTTATCAGTTTAAAACATTGAGTTTGCCATTAATACAATGAAAACCTTTCACGTACTCACTCACTCACACATATATATACAGAAAATAGGATATATTTTTCTCTTCAATATTCTTACTGAGAAAGTTATAAAATTCAAAACACATGCAATACATAGCACAAAGAAAAAAAAAAAAAAAACTTTACTAGTCTTGTTTTCACAAAACTGCCCTCATTTGATTTTCATATTTCAATATTTTGTAAGTAATTTCTTTAATATGAAAAATAAGACAAATAATGTAATACATCAAACCAATTACCATATCTACAATAATCATTTTAACCCATTGCAGATGGGGATATGAGCTAGCTAGCCATAAGGACGGGCAATCTCTGACACTGCCGGCTAAAAATCAGAGGGATGAGGAAAATATTTTTTCCCCCACATGGTAGCCCAGACTTGCCAAATATTTTTACTTAAATCCATTACAAAACAAGGGCTTAGACTGATATTGGAAAGCTGTAGCTCTAAAACTAGTACCATTGTGTTCGTAATACTTCATGACTGTGAGTAAACTTTAAATGTGAGCAACTTCCGATGCAATGTCATATACGCATTGACACTTCTCTTTTGGGCTTAATTGGGACCGTTGTATGTCATGACACCCATCTGCAATGGGTTAATTATATGCCTAATAACTATCAGTATATATAAATAACCAAAAAATTCATTTAAAAAAAAGAAACACATTTGACATGGCAAAACAATAGGTATATCTATTATGAATTGCTAATTCAGTTTGTATTCATTGATTTACTAAGCCTCAATTCAAATAACTGAATTTAAGTTCTCAAATTTAAACATGAAAAATATGTAAGGCCAAAATACCAATTGTATATGATGAATTTTGTCCTTTCTTTTCTTTCTTTTCTTTACAATTAATATTTGTGTTGAAGCACAGAAATATTTCATACAACTTTCAAAATGCATAGAAACTGAAAAAATATATAATGATTATGGCCAAATAATTGTACGTGAATAAATGGGATCATTTTCCTTTTCTGGTAATCATATCAAAACACTAGAGTTGGAAAGATTTTATAATAATCATCCAAGTAAAATAACAGAAATTTAGTAGTTGCATTCAATCCACATGGGGAAGAAACAGTAAAAATAGGGTGAACAACTCATAACTTGCATTAATATTTGGACTTTCCAAACAATACATGCATCCAGTTAAATGCTACTTTGAAGATATATCTTGGAATATTTATCAGAAACTATTCACTTTATCAAAGTAACAAACCCATTCACGATGGCTAGTATAAATGCCTAATTCTGCTCCTGCTTATAATATAGCAAGCAGGTATAATTTCCCATCAGATTTCTCAATATGTGAAGCCATGCTGAACTTCTCAGAACAATTTTTACCCATCAATTCTAAGAGGTGACAAACCCTCTCCCCTAATGAAGTCAGGGAAGACGTGTATATAGAAGTGGAAATGCAAAGCATATATACTAACAGAACTACATACAATGTGTATATATGGCAAAACTTCATGAGTTGATAAGATATCATCTGTCGTGTCAGAAATATTCCAATGACATATGATATATCATCCGTCGTGAATGAATTAAAATAAAGAAATTGCTTTAACCTGTTTATGCCAGGTGACAAGATATCCCTTCAAGTGGTGGCAGTACTTGCCGCCAGGGATGAAATATTTATGGCTTTTCACATAGCCGGTACACCAGGTGATTGGGCATGTAGCAGTTGGTCGTGGCCAGAGTGGGTAAATTGCCCAAGGGGTTTGTGCTTGTGCACTTGAAATGCCCCGCATTTAGACCAATTGAAGCCAAAGCCACCCAATGGCAACAGGTTAAGATATTACTAAAAATATATCTTCAAACTCTTACAGTCCAATGAAAATAGTAGCAACAACAATATGAAGACACATTCTCTTTATATCAACTTAATTCAAGAATTAATATCAGAAAAACTTTCAATCAAAAAAGACAGACAAAGACAATTTTACACCAATGCAACTATTCACTGAACAATATTCACAAAATAATAAAAGAAATAAAAACATTCTTAATTGTCTTCTCAGTAACTGTAAAAAAGCACCAACAAAATTGAAGGCAAATGCAGTTACACAAGCGAATAAACACAAAGAGTTCAAACAGACATTAGGATGTCTTTGTCATCTACCAGCTTACAGATGTGTCTCTAAATGCCTGCAATACATACATCAGTGTCAAAAGAGCCAGAATTTGTTTGTTTGTTTTTTCTTTTAAACTTTTCAAACATTTTATAAAAATACCTAAATCACTCAAAATCGCTTGACACTCAGTTCACAACTCCCAAGTACAAGCATAACATTCTGTCATGCTAACAAACTGATTCTAAAGAGCTATGTAACTACTTCATGCTTGTTATTAATTACACAAGCACAGTATATGATGGCTAATGACTCTTTACACAGCTAAAGAATGTTTTATCTCTTACATGTTTACCCTACACTCTGACTACTATATCGACTATCAGTACTTCCTACTCAACTCCATAAAGCTGTACTTTATCATCACTATTACTGATAGCTTAACTGAAGAAAAATTCTTCAGAAAAAAATAAAAAGCTTTAAAATTAAAGTATATTCATAAAAGAACTACTTAAAGTATAGTGAGTAATCTTTCCTGGTTGCTTGATAGTGTAGCTTCTATCAGCTTTATGCTTGAAATCTATCCCTAACATTTTGACATCTATATAAAAAATTAATGTTTACCTCAAAGGCAAACTAAATCATCTTTATCAATATCCCATAAAATAATACAGCTGGAAATCATTCAGCTAGCATATACAAGTTCTCTTCAAGAAGTCAAAAGACTATTTTAATAAAGGTTATTGCAACCACAGATACAGTATTCTAATATGATAAAGTATAATCAAGCTATGAATGGTCAACTATTTGCAATCTCAATTTTACAATCACTTTAATCTTGAACCAAGAACAGGAGATCATAGCATACTTCTCAACACAATCAAAAAGACATATATATCCACTTATTTATAGCCACACAATCAGTTCTTAGTCATAAAATAATCGGTAATTTTTTTTGACAAACTGTCCAAATCATTACTAATGTGCTTATCATAAGCTTGTACAGTACAAAGAACTTAATTATTTACATGGTGGCAACAGCTAGTTATTCAAATAACATCTTTTGCAAATATAAATCTACTATAAATGCAAAGTATGTAAACAAATAAATCAGTAATTTAATTAGGCAATGATTACACAGCTCATAACAACAAAATGTTCAGGTTAAACATTGTTCATATTAAAAAATATGGGTAACACAAAACCTTGAACTGTACATAATTTGTACTAAAGAACCATTCATCATTACTTTACCTTCTGGTGGTGAAGGACATGGTGTCGGTGTGAGAATGTTCCTCTTTCCACATCCTGGCCTGAGAGACGAACATGGGTTCCTTCCTTGAGCAGAGAACCAAAAGCCATGGCTTCACCCAAGGCCCAGTCAGCTGTGCGAGATTCCACCATTTCCATGCGGCCTAAATCAAGGAAGAGATGCGGTTACAATGGGTCGTAAGAATATCTTTCTTTTTTCTTTTTTTATGATAAAATTATGATTACAATAACCTTAACCATCAATTCAGAGCAAACCTCCATTGTCTGCATTTAAGATTTCATTCCCTACCCTCAATACACAAGAAAACTATCCAATATTCAATGTTCAATTGATTGTTGCAAAAGGCTGCCTATACAAATCAATTTTTTTCAATCATCAACTTGCTCATAAAAAACAAAAGCCTTACTATTGAGAATACGTTGGATGCCTCTGTGGATAACAAAGTCACTGGCGTTGGGAGGAGCACTTGAGAACTTCTTGCCAATGTGCTTGAGTGTGTCCTCATGAACACCTGTGGGAGAAATCTTCAGGGGATCCTTGCCCTCAAAGAAGCCGGACCAAGGTGAGTCGATCCAATGCTTGTTGAACACCTGTGTCTCCTGCTTTGCCTCAACAAACGCAGTCTCGAGAATCTTTTCGTATTTGTCCTTAACTTCCTGTTATCATAAAAAAAATAATTAGAACATTTATATTAAAATGTGAGTGAAGAATTATTATGGAAGTTCTTGCTACAACCAAGGTCTATTCCATTTATGTACTTCAGCTGGTAGTTCTACAATTCATATACATCTTTTATTAATTGATAATTCATACTAGATGAACAAAGGTAAAGAGAAGATTATACCTTAACTTCCTCTGGGGTTACAACTCCTTCATTAATAAGTTTGTCAGCATAAAGTTCAATCACAGGCTTCAATTTGCGAATCCTCGTGTACATGAGTGGCTGCGTGAACATGGGTTCATCAATTTCATTGTGACCATTGCGTCTGTAGCACACCAAGTCAATGACAACATCCTGGAATAGATAAAAATAAATATCAAGTTACCATGAAGTGCAGAGCTAAAAGGTCATCCCAAAATTAAAACAGACAAATAAGCAAATCTAGTCTTAGCAACTTCATCTGTACTGACCTTGTGGAAAGTGCTGCGCCAATCAGCTGCAACATTGCAGACATGCATGACAGCCTCTGGATCATCAGCATTCACGTGGAAGATGGGAGCATTGACAACACGGGCCACATCTGGAAGAATGTAAACAAGAACATTAGAATAATAATAAGTTAAAACAGATGAGAGGGAGATAGGTGAAAAGTATAAGCATTCTCTAATTAATCTTTACATAATAATGCAAAAATATTTACTAAAATATAGTTAGCTTGTATTTCTAATAAATTTCAACACAGAATATTCGAAAACATACCAGTACAGTAAGGGGAGGAACGTGACATGCGGGGATCAGTTGTAAAGCCAATCTGGTTATTGACGACAATGTGGATCGTGCCATGGGTGGTGTACTCTGGGAGCTCTGACAAGTGGAACGTTTCATATACAATGCCCTGGCCTGAGAATGCAGCATCTCCGTGAAGAAGAATGGACAGCACCTAAAAGATGTAAAATGATATTCATTATTGGAAAATTATCCAAACAATTCATAAATAATCACATCATTTCTTTATCCCCTATAAAATGTACCATCTTATGATCTGATTCAGAAATGCACTGAAAAATCACTTAGATTGACTTTGATTCAATCCCCACAAAAATTAGAGTTGTATTTCTTTTGGAATATACAGATCAAAATCTTCGTTTATAATACATGAAAACATTACAATCAATTTATTTTATGTTGTAGAATACTGATACAGTTTGCTAATCTCTGCACCTGAGCATGACTAAAAATAATAAGCACATCCTTTGGGCATTTAATATTCATTGGTCATCAGTTCCATGCTGATAAATATTCTTGCTCAATTCAAGATATCAACACCGAAGATTTTACCTTCTTGCCCTCAGAGTCGCCATGGTAGAATTGCTCAGCTCTAGTTTTGCCTTGGACAACAGGGTCACATGCTTCCAGATGGGATGGGTTGGCAACAATGGCGAGACGGATGTTTTTGTTGGTCACACGATTCAGTCGCTCCTGGTACGTTCCCAAGTGGTATTTCACATCACCTGATCCCTGCAAAATCACAAAGAAAAATCAAGTATAAAAATATATTTCTCTCCTGTAGAACCAATACAAAGTAGGTGTATACATAACAACTACATGGTAATGGCACATGATATCTTGATTCTTTCGTAGACATTGGTGAAGTTCAAAAAAACATAAAAATCTCCAAAGATAAATATATACTTCGTATCCCATTGTATTACCTCTTACTTCTATAAAAAAGATTTCTTCAAAGTCTCCACGACCTACCTCATCAGCACTTTCAAGTCCTGCAAATTGGGTGAAGATGTGTTCAAGAGGCTTCCTGCACACGTTGGCCAGTACATTGAGGCGGCCTCTATGGGGCATTCCCATGACAAAGCTCTCAACTCCAAGGGAAGTGGAACGGTCAATCACCTGAAGTCGAAACAAGGTATGCTTAATTTCCACTCATAAATATTCCAAGACAGCCAGATTTATTGATAATGAAAAAGTAATTATCTCAAAAGATTAAAGTTACATTTGCACCATTGTTATTGGTTACACGAACCTGTTTCATTGCAGGGATCAAGATCTCACAACCTTCCAAGCCAAAGCGTTTCTCTGATGAAAATTTGCGGGCCAAGAATGCCTCAAACCTACAACAATAAAAGGAAAAGTTAATCACCATTAAAGAGGATTCTCACGCTAACCCATCATCTATACACAAGAGCACTGCACATCTGATGAGCTGGCTTAACCCACACAGGGGCCGTACCGCAGGTACAAAAGACCCAGTTGCCTTCAAAAGCCCAGTTGCGCCATGTCAATGAGCCAGGCCTAATATTGATTCGAACGCTCCCGCATTTGGACAATCAATGCTAAATTCCCTTCCCTTCCCCTTCCCCCGTCGGGAATGGGTTAACCAAGAAAAAATATAAGAGTTTATAATCTTTTTAAATAATGAAAATATTGTCCAAAATAATTAATCACAATTAGATTTCCATGCTTTTAAATAAATATATATAAGAATCCACTTTGTCAATAAACAAATTCAGTATACTTGAAAAACATCTAAAAATCAAGGACATCAACAAGATTTTCATACCCATGTGAGCGTGTTAATCTTGCAAGTAGGAGACGTTTCTCCAAAGAATCCATTGTCATTACACCTGGCGATTCAAACTTCTGCCGAATCCAGTTACACTGCTCTAGTGAATTGATAAACATGAATTCAACACCTGAAATGAAAAAATTCTTTTTAAATACATGATTACATATTACTTTCACAAAAGCAAAATACATTATGATCTGTAATAGTAATAATTAACCGATTGCGGACAGGTGTCATGACATACATGACGCAAGAGTTCTGGCCATTTTATTGTGCTATGAGTAATGAGTGAGTGATGATGACAAATGCAGTCATAATTATAATAAGTGCCATAATATTAAGAAAAATGGGTTTCATCTAACATCCAAAACCTAGATGGCACCACTTTCTTCAAGCACCAGCAGGAGAGAGAGCCTTGAATGGCACCCATCCATGGTCTCTAGCAAGCACTATCTTTATAGAGTGATAGTACATAGCAAGTTGCTGACCTCTTGCTCTAAGTACTGCAGACAAAGGATATGCAGGCAGAAAGAGAAGAGGAAGAGGAAGGTGACTAAAACCATGACCATTGTCTACAATATGCCCCTGTGCCAGTATGGATGCCTTTTACTGTGGCATTCACAGTCATAAGCACATGTTTCCTTCCTCTTCCCTACCTCTTCATATTATCTTCATTGTAAATGGATATATGTTTCGTATTCATTAATGGCAGTACATAAATACGAAAAAGTAAAGTTGCATTTTGTCCTCCCATAAAACAGAAGAATTTCTATCACACTGAGTATGAAGAAAATAATGAGGTGATATGGACCCTAAACTAATATTTTAGTCAATTTGCAACATTGATAGAGCCTGTGATATACAGTAAAATACACAAAAATTTATACACAAAATTTGCTCTAGCTTTTCAGAGAGTGACTAAAAGAGAGTGCGAAAAGTCAAGATAAGTTGCATGAAGCTGTCTCACTCTGAAATAAAACTTATCCTGGAGACTGGGCAAGCAAATCTATCTCCCATCCACAAAGGGTTAAAATTTATAGAGGATTGTTTTACCATTGCTATAAATATCTTTGTCAACTGTACACACACACATGTACACACACACACACACACACACACACACACACACACACACACACACACACACACACACACACACACACACACACACACACACACACACACACACACACACACACACACACACACACGCACGCACGCACACAAATAAATAAATAAATCAATAAGAAAAAATAAATAAATAAAAATGCAGAAACTCACCAATAGAGCGGCAATAAGCATTTTCTAATCTTTTGATAATCTCCTTGAGTGGCAGCTGTCCTTCCTTGCCTCCAACATAAGTTGACATAGGCAACTTAAATGAGCGTTCCATATCTTCTTCGCCTGTTTTAACAAGTAGGTAAGATCATAAGTAAAGTTGGATATACAGAAGTATAGATAATATATGCACATTTCAAATGTATCCAATTTCTCCACAAATAATAACTTTCAATACAAATATTTAATCTATGCTATCTATTATCAACATATAAGCAGAATCTGATATGTACATATATTCTCATGATCACTATATCAACAGCAAATATGTCATCAAATATTCATCATGTACAAATCTAATCAAGTTAACTGCTGGACAGAAACAAACCACAGGCAAACCATAACAGTATCACAAACATAACTATTCTCTCCCCATGCCAGGGATAAACAAACATCAGGTGATTAGTTTCTACACTTAAAGCACTTCTGAGAGGATGGGGGCAAAATAAACTGGAACTTGGCTGATGGGCCACACCTCTATTTCTGAACATGCACACATTCACTCTTATTATCTTTTTGTTCTTCTTTTTTGTCTTTGTTTGGCTTATGGCTTAAATGAAAGTAAAAGCATCATGACCACGCCTTTGACAATTCTTTGAAATAAAATATGATGTAAAGTAAGAACATAATATGTCCAAGCTCAGAACCAGAGGTTTGTCTATAGAAATAAATTGAGACTCCCTAGTTTCCCAAGGTGCAATCACTCATTGTCCTGTAAACTACGAGAGGAAGGAAAGGTATGTTAATTCCACCCCTAATAATGCAGGCATAAATAAAGAAAAGACCTGGCAAGAAAGCGAAATTAGACACCCTACATAGAAATCTACGACAGGATACAAGAGTACAAGGCATAAGAAGATATAGTAGCAAAAAGGCAAAATATTACAAAATCCCATTATATTAAAGGTTTATATCAAAAGTAACATTCCGTTGTATATCAATAGTTGATGAAAGCATCAAGAGGATAAAAAAATAAATAAATAAAAAAATTAAAATAAAAAATAAAAACATGCAACATTTCCTGACAACTGTTTACAACCAGTACCTTGAATGTTCCATAAGGAACATTATGAATTTCCTGACTGCCTACCATGATTGTAGGCACTCTCATAATTTACCATTATTTTGTCTTTAAGCATGAAATGCATATCTGTTCTAAAATAAAACAAGTTAATGAGCAAAAACAAACAAAAAATCAAATAAATACATTCTATTAGAATATGATAACCGCAATAAATTGGACAATAATTTTCTAATACAGCAAAATACATTCACTAACGATGCTCAACTGCACTAACTATAATAAACTGTGGCAATGTCTCAAAAGTCTGCATTTCTTAACAGTTTTATGTATATCACTCACATTTTTGTGAAAAACAAAAATTACATAATCTTCAAAGAAATGTATAAACTGAGTGAAATCAATTTATCTTACATGATTTTATTTCAATACTTGTCAAACCTTTTCATTTCATCAACTTGATCATAAAATGCCATATATACAGTTAAATGATACTCATATTTACAAATAAATATCAAAATCCTTGCATAATGGCAAAGCATATTCACTTGAACTAATGTGTTGAAATTCACAGACAAACAGTATGCAATATCTGGAAACCAATGATCATCATATACAATTAGTTGTCTGCTGACTCATTCCACAACTTCCTGAACAAGAAAATATAAAACTGTCACAGCTACTATTGCAAAACTCATAACACAATGATTATTTTTTGTATACTAAGGTTTGAACATGAACCTTTTAATATCAAAGGCAGCATTAAGCAATCAAAGAATAGTAAACAGACAGAATGTCGATAAAGTACCACATATGTACATTGAACCAATCTTTTTAAAGCATGACAAAATCAGAAAAAAATTGACCAGCCATTTGCAGCATGCTCCCAGATGAATAAATATAAGAGAGAAACAATAGGTTACACAGAGACAATCACAACTAACATCTGAAGAATTATGCACAACAAAGAACATTAAAAGTAAGCTCAGTCAAATGAATAAGTCTTGAATAAAGAACACTGACAAAAAGACAATTAACAATAAATTAACAAAATCAAAGGTAAAACAGAGGACATCTTAATGACTAGCATCATTACAGTGGCAATAGCAGGGCAGTGCAGCAAGAATTTGTTTTTTAATATCGTCCAATGAGCTCTTACATAACATGCTCCAAACACACTGATAATTCCAATAACTTACTCACCAACAAGGAAAAGACACATATTTGCATTCAGAACAATTCATATCATACATAAAAGTCTATAGGCAAGGCTTGCTTTTCAAAGTAGATTATGCACAAATTAATCATTGGTACTCATGATCAGTTCCAATATTTCACCTATCTCTTTTTTGAAAATGCCCAACATCAGAAAGTTACTTGAACACACACAAAGCTATTAAGGCTCTGCAGGTATTACAACAGCTAAGAAACACATCCACCAACATTCAAATTTAATCCATCTGATCCTTCTTCATCACCTAAATCTATATATGAAATGGCTCAAAATGCCCAGTGGTATATAAATGAGTATTGAAAAACAATACTTCCACAATGCATGAATATCAAAGGTTTAAAAACTGTAAACCTTCTGGCCATTTCCAAGATGCTATCCAAAATGATGCCAATCATTCTGTCACACTTCAAGTGATAGTCCATCACACTAACAATAATGTAGATTGGCATATCATACTGGCAAGAAAGACAGTGGATAGTAGATAGTGCCAATTATGCCACAAAAACACATTGCATTCAGTTGGCTTATTTTCTTGATGAAATAAAGAAAGCAATCCACCTGTATTTGCGTATGAAAATCTGATACCAACATGTCAAGATTTCTTTTAATGATTTTGTTAAGTGTAGTGTTGAACAACATGGTCATGTCTAATCTCACCAAGCTTTCTGTCCAAATACTGTATAATGGTACCTTCAAAGGTACTGCAGCTAAATGCACCATTTTTTTTTTTTTTTTAACCCCTTCACTACGGGCAGTAGAAAACGCTCCTCGCGCCGTATCCGAGCTGCCGGCGTGCGCCAAATTTTAAACGTCGCTACTGAATATGACAAGTTTTAAGCCAAAACCTCTACAAGTTTATAGCCAAAACCTCAATATAATCATCATGTGTTATATATCAAAATATGCATAGCTAACCTCTTCCCCCATATGCTTGTGACAAGTTATTTACATGGGTTGGGAGGAAGATGGAAAGAGTGACCTTGGTGGGAGGCCTCACTCAGATGACCAAAGAAAACGATTGAAATAGTATGGTAAACTAATCATAATAAGTTGTATATTTTTACATAATGTTCCATAAATAAATAATAAAATGATTGCTAGCAGGGCCCATCAGTGCCTCCCCTGGTATAAGCGAATTCCACTCTTATGAAATAAATTAATAATAATGAAAGTCAAGTAATCCATCGTATCATATCCGACCTCTATTCTGAAAGATCTCGTACAGTATCCGGAAGAAAGAAAACTCAATTCCACCAGAACTCAGCCATGACGCAATATGCGTGTCCTCGGATTTGACGCGAGCGCTGCGAGGACGCAGTATACGCGTCCTCGTGTTGAAGGGGTTAATGGATTCATTCAATCATCAAAAGCATTTGGAAATCATGATACCACCATTTTCCTTGGAAAGAACCGTTTAAACTGAATATAGCAAACACTGAAGTCATCAGCTATTAACCCACTCACAACAGGGGCATTCCAGCCTTGCATGTCACAATGCCGGGGCTTTCGAACGCTTAGGCCTAAATCAATTAAATGACTGGCACCATATGGTGCCACCCTTGAATGAGTGGTACCGTAGTGTACCACCCGTCCAGAGAGGGTTAATGCCCAAGGGCTATGACCATTTCAGATAAATTAACAGAAACAAGAAGATAAAAGCTAAGACTCATCTCCATAGGAGAAGAGGAAATCCTCACCTTTGATTGATTGACAATGTACTTATCTCCCCACTGCTGAGAGTCATGTGGCTGTTTGCCCTATCAAAATCCTGAATGAAATAACCAGAATGGGATATTCAACCTCAGATATAAACTTTATGACTGCATTCATCATTTTTATGAAAATCACACTCATTGAATTTTGTTGTCCATCAAGAATCAAACTAGAATGCATGATACGTCATTTAATCAGTGGTGTTAGGTTGCATAGAGGAGTTAACCTGTTAACACAGGATTATGTGATATTACATTTTGCGGCTGACAGGTCTTCCCATCAGGGACACAATATCACTTCATGGCATTTTATATGGCTGGCACCCAGGGTGACCATGTGCATAGTGTATGATCACCTATCAATCCAGAATGTTGAAATCACAAGTACCAGAAAACAAGTATCAAACCTACAAGTTCTAACACAATTACCCAATACAAGATACTACCACAAACCATTATAGCAAACATTCATTCAATAATTCACATTTCTGAATGAATTTAATGACAAAACAGTTTGATGAAGCACCAAACCTTAAGATACCTCAATAGTTCCAATCATCCCAGTCAGTCTCTAACATTTTGAAGCTCAATAGAAGAATACTTATGTAGATACAACTCTTTTATCATCACATTAATTAACCCACACAGGACGGGTGGTACAGCATGTGTACCGCACATTCAAAAGCCCAGTGGCCGGGCGGCACAGTATTGTGCCAGCCATTCAATTGATTTAGGCCTAATAATTTGAACGCCCGGCATTTGGACATTCAAGGCTAGAATTCCCCCGTCGGGGATGGGTTAATCATTAGTCTGTCCTAATGATGAAAAATAAAACAAATAGAAATGAATGAAAAAAAATGAAACTGCTATGAAATCAAAATAAAGTGTAATAATGACAATAATGATATCAATAACACTAATAAAGATGATGGGAATACAGGTATCCCTCTCTATATAATCAGAGAACTGACTGATTATATAAACCTCAGTTCCTTCCATCACAAACCTATACGTAATCCCCTTCAATCAACTACATAATCTGCGATTGGCAGTGCAATCATGTGATCACTTTGTCAAATAGTGGATACACATATCTGTGCGTTCTTCCTGCGTCTCGCAAGCAATGAAGTGCATTATGTTCAATTTGTATTTTTTTGTGATTCTGTTACAATATTCAAAATGGTTTGCAAGTGCAGCGTAAGTAAGTTTGCTAAAGCACAGGGAAAAGGGCAAAGGAACAGCCTGAAGTTGGTTGTGAGTGTTCAATCATTTTTTTACTTTTGTTTCTGGCCATTTTCTTTTCTTTGCCTTTCTATTTCATTAGTTTTCTTCAAACCAAAATCTGACATACTGCATTTGCTATTGTCTGCAGTTATTGGAACATACAGCATTTGCTGTAGGTAGTTCAGTCATACTTCCCTTTGAATGAGTACCTTGCCTTAACCCATTCACACAGGATGTATTTTCGTCTACTCCCGCTTACGTCGGGAAGATAACAAGCATGCAACGCTTGGTTCCTGGGTGTTTTCCCGCTGCTTGGGTCATGCTGAACCTCTCAGGGCATTTTTCACCTATCCTATTCTTGTGGTTTGCATCATTGCATCGACAATGTAAAGGCATGTAAAATTATTGCGATGTTACGAGTTTTAGTCAAAGCACATGTTACAGCAATGCTTTACTAGTGTTACTTTATTGAAGTTCGCTTATATTCTTTACTTTTATGTGGTATTACCTATGGAAAGTGGAAACACTCTTTAGTGGGGTATCAAAAAAGATTTTTTTATCCTAATAATTTTTCTTTTCAAAATGAAAAGAACAATAAAAATAATCATACATGCACATACAAGTATGTACATGTACTTTGTGAAGTGACATGACGCGATGCAATGCGACGTGAAGCAACACAACACGACGCAACATGACGTGACGTAATCAACAAATTAGTAATTTTCAATTTTATTTTATTTCTTGGCCAATCACATTTATTCAGCCAATCAGAAACAGAAATTACCATGATGTCATTAATATGACATAGTTTTCTGTTTTTTTTTATGTAATATCACATTTTATGACATTCAAACACCTATAAAACAGAGTCTAAGATACTATGAAAAATAATTATATTTAAGAACAATTTAGTGTTCTATTGCTGACGTTTCAACATGTCACAACTGCCTTGCCCGGAACTCGGCGAGAAAATGCACGACTTCTCAGGACGTCACCTGAGTCAAAGGATATCTTCCAACCGTGTGATAGGACGTCAACCAGCACAAATGGGTCAAGTAACTCAAATAATATTTTTTGTAATATTCCTTTTTTGTCATTCAATGATAACTTTTTGAGGAAAGCAAATATAATGTACAAATGGGAATTCTTGTATGTCAATATGGAGAAAAAACAAACAAACATTAGATATCAAGTAAAATGAAATATAATAACACTGATATGGAAAACATGTATTGAGAATATACATGCTTATTCCAAAATAAAACTAAACTATTTATAGAGCAAATTTATTGCTTTACCTGCACCTTAATTATACTCATCTCCTTTAAAATGATCTCTTCCACTGTTGATACAGCACTCCAAACATTTTGGAGAATATTTGAGGAATAATACATAGAATTCAAAGCAAATTCTTCAACTGTTTGAAAATACTGACCTTTTAGAATGAATTTAATTAAAAAAAAAAAAAAAAAAAAAAATGGAAAGGTTGTTTTATAAACCCAGATTAATTAGGAGTTTTATTTGGAGATGTTGACACATTTGAGATAAAGGTGCACAGCAGGAGGCTTTAGGCATTGGCAAACAAAATGTGGATGCTGAAGCAACACACACCTAATCAAATACAACTTATTCATCACTTTTAGGCAATGCATGAGATGGATCTCAATTTCTAGTCATTCTATACTACTGATCTGACTTATGGAGACTTTCAATTCCCACAAAGTTGGAAATTACCCTGAAAGGTCATCAAATGCTGACAACAAAAGTGATAGAAGGAAATTCTTGATGGCCCCTACACACTATCCCTCAGAAAGTGTTCCCGAGCTGGAAAACACATTTCAAGCAGTGTAGCAAGTGTAAAGTGTAAGTAAAGCAATAAACTAAGTTACCAAAAACATTTAGTTTATCTTTGGATTAATCTTGTACAAACAGTATTTAGAAAATAAACAATAAAAATTTTCATCAGTAAAGCAAGCTTCAGCTGGAAATAATCAGCAGCATTAGCTTTGAATTAGTATTAGTAAAAAGCAAAATAAATAAATAAATATATATATATAACATATTATATCAGGTTAATTATAAGCATCTGTCCTCACACTGCCAGTGTTAATTCATGTTTTAGCACTTCAGCATCTTTGCTAGAACCCCCGTACTTTCTGCCTGACGAAGCGTGATAATAATATATGTCAAACTAAAAAGAGTACAGTGCTGTAGTAGCTGTTTTTCCAATGAAAGTTTTTGCCTCTTGGTCTATTTCATTCTTTGTTTCTTTCTTTCTCATCTGGTGTAACCAAACACAAGAGTAAAGAGAAACCAGAAAAAGAAAATGGACTACTAGAAACCAAAGAAATATTAAACCTTTGCTTAATCTTGGGTGTGAGAGGATCACATCAAGCTGTCACAACAGAAGATATGAAAAGAAAAGAGAGTACCAGAACATAAGGAAAAACTATGAAGGACGAAAGCAAGAGACACAGAAGAGGGGGGGGGGGGGAAGAGCATGTTAGGAAAAATAAGTAGAGAATAACAGAGGCAAGGCAGGAAAAACAGACAAGCAAAAAATCTGTTCACTACTAAATTTGGGAAAAGATTTATCATCTTGTAAAAACTGGT
>NW_028234432.1:1630318-1632818 GCF_977035675.1 Penaeus japonicus | reverse complement strand
TCCACTCCAGAGAGAGAGTAGCCGTTTGATGTCGCGACACTGCCAAATCGGATACGCCAAAGGAAGAATATTGACACGTGACGCTTCTACAACATAAATTTTCAATATTCTTACCAGCAAAAATCACGTGGGAATAAAAGGCAAACACTGTCACGAAGCAAATTATTCACACCCTAGGCAACCAAGGAGGAATAAATATACTGTGAAAGTGACTGACTGACTGACAAAGGATCTGACCGCCGCGCTAAATATCTTGCGGACAGGAGGTCACGCCTGAATAGTGTGTGGTTCAAAGGAGGTCTGGCACAAGGGGCGAGGGGATTAAAGTGCGTTTGTGAGTAATCAGGGGGCACGTGAGGCCAGATTTATGATATAGGTCGTGTGAGGGTATATTGGTCTAGGTAGCCTCCAGACGCGTGTGTCATTCAATATGAAAGTGTGTTTGTTTTCATGTTTTGTGACAATGACGTCAGATCATCCCTCATATCAGAAACATAACATTATATTATGGAATTTGGTGCCAATACAACTCTACGGCGCTGACTCTATTTAATAAATGTTTGCAGAGGCGTAGCACTGAATGTCCCGGAAATGTGTGAGTTGCAATGGCCGCTGAGACCCTTGATCAAGCACTCTTTTGTTCGAGAGGAAGTTTGGAATGAACATTTCCTGAGGTTATATGATGGTCCTCTCTTTACATCAGACATGACGTCACAACGCAGCTCCGGAGAAGGTATGGGAATTCTTTTCGAAGCGGTTGCTGGGTTATGATAAACCACAGGAATCTCAGGATGGCGGAGGGACTGCAGCTCCGTGAGGGGAAAAATATATATATATATCCTTGACTTTCGTATGAATTCAAAGAGTATTTGGCCAGAACTCCACGATTAGGTTGAAATGATATTCGATGCAAATCTACTGGGCCGGAAAATTGTATGAGTATAAACGTTTAAAAAATATAATGATAAAGAAAAATGATAGCTTATGGCAACGCTCATATCGTGGTGACTATGGCATCAAGAAATTAATATACATCTTCCTAATGTATTTATATGGACTGCCATGTTTTTGTGTTTAAGCATACGTCCATGGGCGCACACGTTCGATGACATAACCATGTCTGTAACATAAAATTCAAAGCTACAGTTACCCATCAAATATATCCTCAAGGTACTCATAACATGTCTATCATGCCACATTGATCAACCATCATTTTATCGCTCCTGTTATCTTACTCTACCCCTATATCCTCGTCATCCATTCCCTCTTTTCCCTCTCCTCTTGCCTCCTCCACATTCCCTTTTATTCCCTCTTCTTCCTCCTCCACATTCCTTCTCTTCCATCTCCTCTTGCCTCTTCCATTTTCCCCTCTATTCCCTTTTCCTTCTCCACATTCCCTCTCCTCTTCCTCCTCTACATTCCCTTTTATTCCCTCTTCTTCCTCCACATTCCATTTTATTCCCTCCTCTTCCTCCTCCACATTTCCTCTTGCCTTTTCCATATTCCCCTCTATTCCCTCTTCTTCCTTCTCCATATTCCCTCTCCTCTTCCTCCTCCACATTCCCTTTTATTCCCTCTTCGTCCTCCTCCACTTTTCCCTCCTCCGCTAACATAACAGAGTGCCATAAATCATGACAAAGCAAAAGTGAGGAAGTTGTAAGGTAGCTTGTTGGGAGGGGGAGGGGGAGGGGGAGGGGAAGGGACAGGATCGGATAGGGGGACATTGCGTCACTCACAGCTGACTCGGTGCCTTAGATGTTTTGTTAATTGGGTTGTCGGTTCATTACAGAGTGAAAATATAAGGATGATAACAATAAAAATTATGCTGATGAGTGTTGTTAATTTCATCACTATTACCATTATCATCATCATTATCATTATCATTTCTATTATTATCATAATTATCATCCCTGTTGTTGTTGTCACTACTATTATTAGTAATTAGGATTAAAAATAACAACGGCAATGATACGCAATAATACGCATCACTCCTGCTATGACCAGTGATACTAGGATTGCAAAAGAAGTGATAGCAGACTACGCAATAAAAGTAATACGAGGCATACCAGTAACTGCAGGACTAAGAATAATTTCCCAGGCAAGATAACGCACGCTATTGGCAACCACTACTGCGACAAGTCCCTTCCACGGGGTTTTCACCTGGCTGGCAAAACTGACCAGGATAAATTCGAGTCAAAAACCATATTTGTCAGAAGTGGGATTCGAACCCACGCCCTCAGAGAGGACCAGAAAGCCCATGGCCCTTCTATCGGAAGGGAAGTCTAACTTGAGTCTGGCGCCTTAGACCACTCGGCCATCCTGACACTTGCATCTGTAGCGTTTGCCTTTGCTTGCGTATCTCTGAGTGCTTGTGGGTGTCTAAAGTATTAGCTTGTGTCTTTCGTTTCGATTAATGCTATATTACAGATAGTTTTATTTTGTCATTTCTGATCTTAAATTTGCCTGGTCTTCTCCATGAACAAATATGTGTGGGATAGGA
>NW_028234432.1:1622818-1625318 GCF_977035675.1 Penaeus japonicus | reverse complement strand
TGAAGGAATAATAAAAAAAGGGTTAAAACAACCTAAAACATTAATAGAAATCAGCGATAAGACTGATATTCACTTTTTTTTTTATAAGAGGGCCATCTTGGTAGTCCGCATTCACTCTATGTTAATAAATCATAAATTTCCTAAATAATCTTGCTTTATCAAAGGCAGAAACGTTACTGCTATACTACTTCAGACTCCAGATATACTCCTGAATTACGAAAAAAAAAAAAAAAAAAAAAAAAAATCTGGTGGAGCTGAAGTTTATTGGAATGGCTCTATTTCTGAGACATTGCTTACTTTTCGGTTTTTTATTTTTTTTTCAAAGCAAAGGGATTGGTAGCAGTCCATTACCGTTTAACATATAAAAATTCTATTTCTGTATTAAAAAAAACAAACTTTCTAGGTCATTATTTACGTAACAATTCATACATAGATTATTTCCAAGATGGAGAGCCGCCAAGTAGGCAGTCAAGAGCCACGCGGTGACTACTACGGCCTCATACTTTACTACCAAAGTCTCATTGTTTGACTAACAATTAAATTGATGTTGATAATCATTCCCTTGTTATATTTATCATCATTGTTACTGCATCACGATCTCGTATATACTATCAAAATCATCATAATCTTATCGGTAGTTCTTTTTTAAGATGAAAACAATTGTCATTATTATCCATGTAAGCATTATCATCGTAATTGATATCATACTTGTGATTATCCCAAACATTACTATTATCACTCTTTCCAGCTGACATGGCTAGTTTCATAATGTCCGAGCTTTCAAAAAAAAAAAAAAAAAAAAAAAAACGTAAAATAACTTGTACGTTTCCTCATCATCATCGGGACTACACGTGCACGCCAAAAAAATTATCTATGTCGGAATTAAATATCTACATATGTATGATCGACGTACATAAGTGTTACTATTCATATATATTATCTGCTCTATAGAATACAGGCACATTTGTACATCGGTGTTTGAACAACTTGGATTGAACAAGAGCCCTGGAGACTTACAGCATATATGCTGATATATAAAACAAGAAAATAACCCCTAAACTAAATTTAGAGCCGACCTTTCTGAAATTGGATACCTGTTTGGTTAAAGATAAAGATAACTAATTAGATGAAGAATGGGATGGGAATAAAGGATGAAAGTAACCGTAGGATATAGTGTCACATATCATGAATTCCAGTTTATACCAGAAAACCTAGATGGGACTCGGAACGTTCCTAGGAATTCGTAAATTACCATGTGATTTAAAGTTGACCGATATATGTTGACACACACATGTATATATACACAAATCATATACACGAATCGTGGTGTTTGGTAAAGCTGACACTGGAATTCAACTGGAATCCATCTCGGGAATTTATCATATCAGATACATAAAACAATAATGAACAAAGACACAAATTCCATTCCTAGGAATTCTCACACTCGAGAGAACTACAGATCGTGACAAACGAACGAAGAATGTGGACGAATGTCCGTCAATACCATTCAGAATTCATGCTGTATTCATAAGAACTAACTTTACATACATAAACGTGGTTTCATTAGCTAAGCAAATTCGTACACAATCAAGAGCCTAAACCCACTAAATGAAACATTCCATAATATGTACATATCTCCATATCGAATGGCTAACAAGGACAATCATAAAAGATAAACAGCCATAAAACTTCAAGCAACGAATTGCAACACTGCTCGGATGAATGACTGAAGGAACGAAGCCCGAAGAGTGGCAACGCTGTACCCGAGTCGGTAAACAAACTTGCTTATGTAAGTAACAGCTGCAAGTCTGGTAAGCTTAGGGCGAGAAAGGAAGGGATAGATATGTGTAAATGTACGGGCATATACATGTGTAAATGTGTATGTATGTGTGTGTGTGACATTGATGATAATAATATCAACGGTAATAATGATAATGATAGTAATGATAATTATGAGAGTGATTATAGTAATAGTAATACTAAGAACAAAGAGGATGATAATAAGGTAATACTACTACTAATAACATCGTAATCATACTGTAATAATGATAATGACAATAACAGTAATGATAATAATGATAATGAATATCATGAAAATGATAATAATGATGATCATGATGATATGAAAATAATACCAGTAGTAATACAAATGACAATGATAATGTTAATGATGATAATAGTGGTGTTAATAATAAAGTGGATAATGCTGATAATGATGATGATGGTGATAACGATAATAATATTAATGATAATATGAATTACAGGGATAATGATAGTAGTGATATCAATGACAATGCTATTGCTAATGTTAATAGTAATAACAATAATAATAGTTATGATAATGGTAGTTATAATAATAGTAATTATAAAAACTAATGATATTAACAGTAATGCTAATGCTAGTGATAATGATAATAATAACAATAATGACAATGATGATAATAACAATAGTAACACTGCTGAAAATAACAACAATTCCGATAGTGATACTAAAGTTCTA
>NW_028234432.1:1607818-1610318 GCF_977035675.1 Penaeus japonicus | reverse complement strand
TTAGCTACATTGGCCCTTTAAAAGGCTAAACTAAAAGAGCATCGTATAGAAGAACATAAACTGTCGCTGTATCAAAATCAGCAAAAATGCAAGGAAATGACATTTAGAAACATTCCTTATTAGATTCATCTCTCTTTAACTGCTTAGTCACCTTCCTCTCCAGTACCGCAACCTGTTGAGACCGACGAAGGTGAATCAAGTTCTGTTGGACAGATTCTTGTATCACATGTGAACTGCCATACACTCACTTTACAAACGGTCTAGTTTTGAAGACTGACTGATGTATATACTGCGTATCTTATCTATTTACCTATTTTTATTAGTCAAATTCACCATAAGAATACTTCATAAAAAATATAAGGATTGGCTGATTGTTTTATCATTAAACTTCTACTTCGGCATTTACATCGACAAAAAGAATATAATTATAAGTATTTTTCATATATCTATATAACAATGATAAATAATATAAATCAAGACTTTACTGATCTTCCTAGCTCTAATGTAAATTCCATTAATTTTATGATTATCAAATAATCATTAATTCAAAAATTTTCGTAGTCAAAATATAATTACAAAGGGTCCTCATTCTATATGTCATATTAATCATCATGCTTATATACAGCAGTTGTTGTAAGGACTTTGAAATGGTTTTATTTCTAACCCAACATACGTGTATGAATTATCTGCAGTTCCGGATCGGATACTAAGACTAAATGGTATGTTTTTTTTTCATGATTTATCACAAGAGGCCGCAGGTGGCCCTGGTAGCCAAATGTTATTTAGGCATTGTATCTATGACTGTATTTTACTACATTTACTTAAGTGGAACATCTGGTCATGTGTCCACTTTGATTTTGACGTTTCCCTTTGTCATTATCGTTGTTATTGTTATCGTTATTATCATCATAAACCTTATTACAATTTAAGGATATCTGATATAATGAAATGTTTGCATTGTATTTTGCTAAACTACATAATGCAGTTTTTTTATTTACCATTATTTTACGTAAAGTAAACATTCCAGTCGTCATTTGCCTCGAACTAAAAATAAGAGAATTCGTGTATAAGTAATTGTACCTTGATTATCTCGAGAGCCGGGCACTGGATGAAGATAAGAGCTGGGTGCATTGTTCAGTAGCCAACTGAGTGCAAAGTTCACAATAATGAACACAAACATAAGCACACATAAAACAATCATTATCCCAATGATAATATGTTGTGGCTTAATTCGGCCTGAAGTGAAAAGAAGAACTATCCTGTATTACTGCACAACCTCGCATACTTTTTCCTATATGAGAAAAATAAATGTAATAAGAATTTGTGAAATGAAGTAAAAAAAAAAAAAAAAAAAAAAAAAAGAAGAAGAAGAACAGACCACTTTAAGTAAACTTACACTCAGATATATAGCTCTGGGGAATTCGAAAAAAAAATATATGGCGATGAACAGAAAGTGGAACTTCAAATTAGATCACCTTATCGCATGTGATCTCAGATAGCATTGCTGATTATCCATCATTCTCTTATCTCGTCAGGATGGCCGAGTGGTCTAAGGCGCCAGACTCAAGGTAGACTTCCCTTCCGATAGAAGGGCCATGGGCTTTCTGGTCCTCTCTGAGGGCGTGGGTTCGAATCCCACTTCTGACACAGTTTTTATAAAGCTAGACCTTTATTGTCTCTAAGAGAGCGTAAGGGGTCGTGGGTACACCAATGCGTGAGAATGACCCAGTTCACCATCATATTGTCATTTTACAGACAAATGTAACACTTAGCGCAGCACGAAGCAACTTTGACCTCGATAGCTCCCATGTCAGCAAAGGTCAGGATCAATGAACTACAGATCTGAAAGCGTGTGTTGCATGACATTCTCATTACATTTCCAAAGCACTGTGTCTGTCCCGGAGAAAGTTGACTTTGTTCACAGCATAGTACAATGCTGTGTGCAATGAAGCAACAAAAATCTGATATGGTAGTAAAAATAAGAAATAGTCAACTGTTACATTCATTATGTGAGACAGAGAATAATTTTCTATCCAAAAGCAGCCATTCCAATCCATATCTAATTATCCCCCCTTACACAAAACACACGCTATATAATAAGGATGATGTCATGCACCATTTCCAAAAATACCTCGGACACCCCCCACCCCCCCCGCCCAATCAGGAAGTATATTCCTACACCCTCAGCTTTTGTATCAAGACCAGATACTCGATTTATATTACTGATTCATCAATAAAAGTAACACCGATCTTTGCTATAATGGCAACCGACAGATCAATAGCCACTACACAGGTTCCGTTGTACTGAAATTATGACCCGACTTCCCACTGTCACTGATACGGACAGGGATGGGCGGAAGGCCCTACGATCCGTGATCCAACCATGAATATAAAAGAAAGGAAGACTGAAAGGGAACAACCAGGAATTCTGAATGACGACCTTTTAAACAGCACAGTCATCATAACCTCGTATGACCTTTCACAAGACGACTACCAGAAC
>NW_028234432.1:1572818-1577818 GCF_977035675.1 Penaeus japonicus | reverse complement strand
TATTCGATAATCACGTAGTAATAGACCCTGGACCAAGGTGAAGGTGGTTGAAATTTAAATAAGTTAAATAAGTCTGTGAGGAACACTAGTTTGAATTTAGGCGAAATATCACGAAGTAACTAAAAGTTTTGTGTGTGTGTGCGGGTTCACACTGTACTGCCACCAAACAAGTCGCTCGGCCTGTATACTTGCCCGGAATAATCACCTTAGTTAAATATCGTAAATGATCACCATTATCCTAAATCATTGATTAATTTATCTCGAACTTATAATATAACTTATGAGTAACCAGAAAAATTACTTTGCATTTTGGGCGCAACAAAACGAAGCGAAAAAATAACCTTGCTGCATGACTTTTCTTCCACAAACATAAAATATGCGAGATATATTATTTTGAAAATAATAATAAAAAGTAGTAAATGGATATATTTCCTCTGCACTGACAACGTCTGACTGAAAGATATCGACTCGCCAGCGGGAAAAACAACAACAAAAAACGTCGCTAATGAGCAATAATATCACGTGACAATAAAAGCACCAATAGGGAAACAATTGATCTAACCGATAAATTTATCGACCAATCACAGGCATTTGACCGGTGAGTATGGGTCTTCGTTCGTATTTCAAAATCAGTATCAAGATGGCTACCGAGTGCATAGGTTGTAGATACACGCCTTGGGATTTTATTATATTTTAATCTCTTTTAAAGATAACAATTCATCACTTAAACTGCCACAGGAAGACCCACGACTCTGCCCCTCACACGCCATTAATTAAGGTAAGAAATGCGCACTTCCTTATGAAAAAAGTACCTGCTACATAGTGGCTTGAAAAGGGGAGAAGGGGTGAAGGGGCCAAAATCCCCCTCCCCCCCTTTTGCTAGGGCAAAAATAAAGTCTAGGTAAGGCCTATTGGCTATGTTTGTTGTATATGAATATGGCGAAAACTGTTCCTAGTAAATACGTATCCGCCTAGCCCTTGACTAACCTAGAAGCTAGAGTTAGGTTTTCATACCGAAACACTTGTTTAAAACTCCCGCCAGAAATCGTTCAGTACCGTGTCGACACTGGCGCGATGGCGAGGGAATGAAACTCAGAAACGAAAGGTTTCAAAAAGGAAATGAATAACTATACAAAACACAACGAAAATTACTCGAAAAAATTGCCTGTGTAATTGTTTTTGTTTTTGTAGGCCTATGCTGCAGCTAAAAATCTATTAGTATATGCTGATATCTAGTTAGAAGGTTTTTATGCTGACTGTTCACATACGGTAGGAATTATTGGACTTTGGGAGGATATTTAAGCAAGAGAAAGGGGTCATCTACATATTTGTAATTGTGTAAGGGTTTAAAATCAGGCGAACAGTTATATTTATATATTTACAGATATATTTACCAGTGATGGTCCTATCGATTTATTTGTATTAGTTGTCACTGTAGAATTATGTGATAACCTCAGTGGCAGTTTGCGTATGTATAGGTCGTTGTTGAGCAAAGTTTAAATAATAGAAATAATGTGAAACGGTTAACACTTAAACTTGTCATTATATAGGTCATAGTACTGGGAATGTCTAAAAATATTTACAAATGAGGCTGTGTCATTTATGGTAGACCCCTTGATAGTTGTTTTTATAGGATACCTTCATATATTACAGCTTAACGTATCGACAGCAGCAACATGTATGTTATCTCATACAACGATCGGATGTCTATTTTCAAAATTTCTTGGTATGTTATTGAATCCATCTTCCTTACTGATAATGATATGAGATCAGATTCAATTGCTTTTCTCTTTGTTTTGTAATCTAAGATATTTTATTAATGTATTCGTCACTATTTAGGGTGACTAGCTTTACCTTTTAATAATATATGCTCCTTGGTCAGTAAATGATTTTCTGTAAGTATTGTTTTAATTTGTGAGCTGATTTTCAAGTATGTAAAGTTGATCTTTATAAGGAAGTGTTTCTTTTAAACGTTTAATTGTACTTCACTTTGCTATTCAGGTATCAAGGGGAAGTTTATTTTTTCTTGATTAAAAGCTGTATCTGAAGGCCTCTTGGCTTTCATTTTTTTCTCCATGGTTTAATGCGTAGGAGTATACACCCACGCACTAAACATACAAAGTGTATGTATATACATGTGTTTATGTATGAGTTAGCATTTATGTATGCTCGCATGTGTCTGTACTGAAATTAGTATATATTTATTATTGTATGCATACAATGCGCGCACACACACACACACACACACACACACACACACATACACAGAGAGAGAGAGAGAGAGTTTACCATTAAAAATATTGATTACATAAGTCAAACTTTAAGAACAAAATTATCAGACCTGATCAACACTTAAGCACGCAATTGCAGAGTTAAAATGACTTTTCACACTTAATGCAGAACCTACTTCCAAATCAAAGAGAAAAACTCTCATTATATTCTTTGGTACTGAAATCACGGTTGTAATTGAATTGGTACATATATTAGAAAGTATTAAATGAATACTCTCATCATACCAACAGTACTGCAAAGATAATGGGAACAGATAATGAGAAAACTTGTGATTTCCCAAATCCGTGGAAACGATCATGCTCTTAAAAAAAAAAAAAAAAAAAAAAAAAATGTTTTTGTTGACAGTTTCTTTATTTCATCCCCTCGGTTCGAGAGGGAATATACGAATGTGAAACTGACAATGAAAGTTAGTTTATGATGTTCTCTGTTAATAGGCTGATTTGATATCCCTATCTCTTTTGACATATTATTCTTAACTGGGGAAAAAAAAAATCTGTTAATCAGTGTTTTAAGCTCTTTGCTTGTTTGTAACTAACATGATATAGTAATTCATTGATAATAGGGGAAGAATATGACGTGTTGAAGAGATGTACTTTGAACATTTGAATCTCAAATGTTTTGTTTACTGGTGACGTGATGGCTCGGTTCAATATGCATACGCGGTTGAAATTGCTCAAAATTGAAAAGTTGCCGCTGCCCTCGCCGGATATCCCCTAATGAAAGCCACCTAGTTCTGCCGCTGGTGTGTCCGAGTGTATGAGTGTGCGCACTACTGTGAGTTACTTTTAGTCACTTGCCTAAAGTATGTTGCTGCTAGTTCTAGGAAGAAAACTGCATCGCTAAAATTTTAATTGTTTGAAAGGTTCCCTTTAGCGCTTTTCCTAAGTTATTCATACTATTTTATGTAAGATTACTTGGCAGTTTCTTAAATCATCTCCCTCTGTCGTAGCGCCTTCATAGCTCAGTGGCTAGAGCGCTGGTCTAGTAAACCAGAGGCCGGGAGTTCGATCCTCCCTGAAGGCACGTGGTCCTAGTAGGTCTTTTGTTTATGACTGCATGAACGAAAACTACTATATATATACATACATATATATAAATATATATATGTTTATATGTTGTGTGTGTATACACACGTACATATACATACACACATTAACGCATACATACAAACATATACATATACATATACATATATATATATATATATATATATATATATATATATATATATATATATACATGTATATGTATATATATATATATTTATATTTATATATATATATATATATACATATGTATATATATATAAGTATATAAATTCGTAACTAACGTTGAAATGCAATGTAGGTCGCATAAACATGTGTATTCATAATAAAACTCTCTTTCTGTGTATGTTTGTGTTTATGTATATGTTTAAGTATACGTTAAAATATACGTATACGTATAACTGTATCACAGAACACATACACATATCTACATCTATATATCTGTATATCTATACATCTATACATCTATACATCTATACATCTATACATCTATACATCTATACATGCAAATGTATGGCAGTGAAGTTATATAACAACAACTTACAGAGTCATTCATTTACTAAATAGTTCAGTCTATTAAAATAAGAGAAAAAAAAAATCTGTCAGGAGTGGGATTCGAACCCACGCCCTCAGAGAGGACCAGAAAGCCCATGGCCCTTCTATCGGAAGGGAAGTCTACCTTGAGTCTGGCGCCTTAGACCACTCGGCCATCCTGACCATGTATGTGCAACTGAAAGTAATGCGGGAACTATCGACCTTGTTTAGGGAAAGCAATTACTCGCAATTGAGTTGGATATCAGTTTGACTTCACATTAATCCCTTGTTTACCATCTCTCTCTCTCTCTCTCTCTCTCTCTCTCTCTCTCTCTCTCTCTCTCTCTCTCTCTCTCTCTCTCTCTCTCTCTCTCTCTATATATATATATATATATATATATATATATCGATATCGATTAAGTGAAAGTAAATTTCAGTGTGTGCCCACAAACACACACAACGTGCGCGCGCGTGTGTAGACATTCATTCATTCATTCATATACTTATACACACGCACAAATATGTATGCATGTATGTACGTATTATTTTAATCATCAGACGTATCGAGGAAATGTATAAATATTTACAAGTTTCGATAAAACTTGCCGAACACAGAGTCCATGTGCAATATTCCTCTGCAACTTTCTCAATTGATATTCAGTTATATTTTTTTTTCCCACAGATATTGAACTATCATGCTACAAGCTGTAAAAGTCAGCCTAAGTAACAAAATTTCACGATGGGGAAATGAGAACTTCCCACAGATCATTTCTGATATGAAATGATTTAAGAATTTGTTAATGTTTATACGTAATCGTGATATAATGTAACTATGTTTTCATATCAAACCTTAACTCTTATATAATAGTTGCAAATATATTTACTAGATAGCATTGGAAATAAGTAGAATGAATTAGATGTGAATACATAACCTACTTTTCCCCTCAAAGTTCCCCTAAATCAAATTGATTTAGAATCTCATTTCCTCGTAATAGATTCGTTAATAATCGTGATGAATAGGTAAACAACAAGAGGCATAGGAATGAAGTTATTAATTACGTGTTAATGTCTACATTATTGCGATTGTATCATTATAATAAGTATAATGACCAATATTAATGTGCTGCA
>NW_028234432.1:1562818-1567818 GCF_977035675.1 Penaeus japonicus | reverse complement strand
CCTGCGCCGTAAGTATGCTTGGATGACCGTACGCCTGTCCTCTTTCCATGGTTCTTGGTGTTCCACTTATCTGCTTGATAACCTCATATATACAAGGCCGAAGAGAAAAAAAAGAAAGACGAACTGAGAGTGAGGGAAGGGAGTCTGCAAGTTTATTTTACTTTTAATAGAGATACTCAAAAGAGGGAGTTGCTTGCAGCGACTTTCAAGAGACATATTGGACTACAAGCTTCTCATGTAGAGGGAGACAACAGCGGCAACCCGTTTAGATAACCTCGCCCCTACTCTACCGATCGTGATTTGACTGTGTAAAGTCGCTCTAGCATTTGTCTTGAACGAATTCCTGAACAACATGCGTGTGTCTTGCGCAGCTTTACTGAACAACGCGAAACACCTTGCATGTCATTGATAGCACCTTTGCAACTGCTGAGAAGACTGGTGATGTGTCAGGGCACCGAGGGTGAGAGGGTGGCTAGCCTCTGTAACAAACAAACCCATTACCATTACCGACAAAAAGCTAAGTGCTCTTGTAGCAGGTGCGCTAATTACAGTGGTCAGGCGTAAATGACGGGACGCCCTGTCCCTCAACAGGGCAGTTGGGATGACCGCCGTCCTACTTTGGTGAAAAGATGCACCAAGACAACACAGTGATATACACAGCGGGGTGGGGAGTGACATTTTAAACATTCTTACTGCATGTGTCTCGCACAATTTACCGAGGGGTTCTCGACTGCAGGAGAGGGAGACTGAACAACATGCGTGCATCTTGCACAGCTTCTTTACTTCTGATTCTCGGCTGCAGAAGACCTTACACGGCTTCTTTACCATATTTTCTCAGTGCCATGAGATGGAGACTGAATATGCGTGCACTTTGTACAGCTTCCTAAACATCATACAGGAAAGCATACTTGATAGGAGTTGAAACCTCCTATGCAAATTCTATAGATGCAGGGTCACAAGATACAAAAGAAAATACATATAGCAATAGCACTTGATGACGAGGAAAATGATATGGAGAAAAATAGAATACAAAAGTAACAAGAGCATTTTAACGAGATGCAAGTACATAAATGAATAGATAAGAATTAAGAAATCCACGCCGCCTCTACTGAATTGGAACGAAAGTGAAAGCTATTAAATATGGTGCTCTTGGTGGATAATGATATAATGACCCCAAAATACATTGTCTGAATGATGAAATGTGAATGTGAAACGATTAAAATTCACACAGTTTTAGATATGATACTTGCCTGATAATCATATACAAACATGGTAATTCTTTCAATGCTATAACTCCATTAGAAATATATATAGGGAGAGAACTTATAGGGTTTATAAGAAAAGGAAGTTACTGTAGGGACTTAACACGGTCAAGTCTGGAGGGGTAGCTGAGTACTTTTCCTTTCGTGGTATGTGTATGTGATCAAAAGACCGAGTATAAGTATGTTCACACATAGGCTTAGGGGAAGGAAAGGGTAGGAAATTTTACATACACATACTTAACGCACAGGATTTTCACAGGAGAGATTACAAAGTTTACTGACATGAGTGTAAACAACTGGATGGCATCTGCTGTAAACACACTTGCCTCCAGCCAGCAAGATTGGAGGTCAGAGCTGATTGCTCTGCTGTTCATTTCTAGCTTGCCCTATGCTCTGCTCTCCCTTCTCTCTCTCTGATGTCTGCCTCGATTACCCTTGCTTATATTCACTGTTCATATGGTGCATACAGGCAACTTCGGACAACATTCTCCGCCCCAAGGCATCTGGGTTAACAAACAGCTGAAGCAAGGAGCCAGGAGCGGATCGAAAGTGGAAGGAGAAACGGAAACAGGATATCTCAGGTCATGAGGGAATGCCTACTTCATAACATTGAATCAATACAATAAGCCTAAGACAATCAACAGCGGGAAAAGGAACAAAGAGAGAGGGCCCTACACTATCTTGTTTTACTTGTGGACGTTGCAGACGCTCCCCGGAGATCTACAGACGTACTTTTAAGTGTTTGTTTTGTAACAAGGAAAAACATTCTGTACACACCTGTCCGGAAAAGCAGAAGTTTGAGATACAGGAACTTTGGTGAATTCGCTTGTAACTTCTCAAACAAATCAGGCTTCCACTCCCCAGAACCAACTATCATTGCAACCACAGGTATACAGTTCATTGACAGAACACCGTTGCAAAGAATGTACCATCAGCAACTATTCACTACTGTGTGCATAGGAACAGCATCCTTTTCCTTCATGAGTTGAAGGAAACTTACAGTGCTATATGTCAATCTCCCTGGTTTCTAAACAATATGGACAATTAAACATAAATATATCGATCAACAGGTTCAAAAGTCATATTAATGTGAGTTGCTCAGAATCATGGACATCTGTCCGGACATACAACCTGGTTTATACGTGACAAATAACTTCGCCAAGGAGGAGTATCAATCTGCTTTCAGATTTGAGGAATAGCTTTTCATTTTTAATCTATGATTTCTGTAGACCACAGTGGCATAACACAGACCCTCCTAGATTGCCTTACAGCAAAGCTAAATGAGATGATAATTCAAGCATTAACAAAGAGACTAGACATAATTTATGTATTTATGTATCTGTGTGTGTTTACTTCCGGGAAAAAGTAACTTGCACGATCTCCGTAACAGGAACGTCCCCCTCTCCTGTGAACTCATTACCAAACAGTCATGGTCAGAAAAAAACGATATAAAGTCACTAAATTACAGTAAAATTGAAGAAAAAAAAAACACCCTTGATATGGATTGCATGAAATTCAAAGATAAGTTTGATTGAAGAAGCAAACAACCTTCTGGGCGCGAGATAATATTTTCCGGGTTGTTTTCGTTGTTTTGCAGTTTTGATATCCATTTCCACCGGAAACCTTTCGTTTCTCAGGTTCAACCCCCCCCCCCCTCCACACACACTCACGCCGGTACTGAACAATTTCCGGTGGGAGATTTAAAGTTTTTCGGTATCAAACCCTAACCCATTGACCAAACCTAGCCTAGTTTTTAGGTTACCCTAGCCAAAGGAGGGGCTTCTCTCCCCCCCCCCCCATGGACCGGGTTGGACCCCCCATTTTCAAACCGCTATGTAGCCGGTAAATTTTTAATACGGATGTGCGCATTTCATATCTCAACTGGAGGCGTGTGAGGGGCCGGGTCATGGGTCGTCCGGATCCGATTAACAGGGGGCGGGCTGAGGTGCGCGAGCGAAGTGCTTTTTAATGTGTAATTTAACTTTATTTCACGTGTGATTTAATGAAGTCCCATGGCGTGTATCTACAACCTGTGCACTCGGTAGCCGTATTGACATTGATTTTGGAATTCGAACAACGATCTATACTCATTATTCAGTCGTCTGTGATTGGTTAATAAATTTGTTGGTTAGATCAATTATTTCCCTATTGGTGATATTACGTGATATTGGTTGCCTATTAGCGATGTTTTATGTATTTTCCTTTACTTATCTTTTAATTATTTTCAAAATAATCTATCTCACTTTTTTCGCGTCCGGAAGAAAAGAGTGTTACGTCATAATTAAAACTACGCCAGCTGTAAGGTTAGTTTTTCGCTATGTTTGGTTGTGTCTTTATCCAATTATACCCAAACAAATATGCTTATACATGTTGTCAGCCTATCCATAAACAGTAAACTAAGAGGCCCAGTTGGTCCAAAGTTTCCATGGTTGGTATTTGTTCGATAACATACTCATAATAGTTGAAAATTAAGAAAAATCAGTATCATCTACAACTCAATATCAATGTGTAATTTGAATTCTGTTGCAATAACTCATGTCAAACTACTTTTGTACTTAATGTTGATAACGAACAGATGCTTCAAGTTTACCGGAAAATAAATGATATAGAAAAAAATTACTATAATGTACAGCGTATTCTGATGGCAATACAATACTGAGTGTAAACGCCGGGCATGTGTTTTTTTTACTTGCTTCTACGTTATCTAATTATTTTGTTTGAATCAGGCGCGAGCAAAATATTTATTCCAATACCATAGATATTGCTTTTCTTTGCCGAAAGATTGTTAGTTAGTCAGGTAGATGATAATGATGACTATTAATATCATTATCATTATTACTATTATTATCAACAAAATGAAAACACTAGCAGGGATATACATCAATAAGCAAAAAGAAAAGTGATTTGCAATATATGACAACAAAACATTTGTGTATCGTCAAACCAGTGAAACGTTAATATTTTGTTAGCATCAAAAAAGACTTCGTACCGTTGAAAAAGGGTAAGTACAAAATGAAAATAAAAAAAAGTTTTCATAGTAAGTTATCGGCGTGTATGCCTTCGTAATTTTATGAAAGTTGTAGGGAAAAAAAATGACTCAGTCGATGGGGTTAACGTTACCACAACTGACATCTACTGTTAGTTTCAGTTACTTAATTTTGTTTTTCCTTTTCATTACTGTTATCTTGGATTGGATGAATGGCTACACCTATTACTCGATAAGTGTGCTTAACGTTGGGGTGTATAACAACGCCCCCAAGTGAGGTCTTCCACCTCTTTCCTCCCCACTGGTAACCAGACCATAAAAAGGCGAAACACGTACAATTTATCAACGTCTAAGTAACATCCCTAACGCACGAAAGTCGAAACGTTCCAGCCGAGACATATTTCCGTAGTATACGATCCGGATATACTTAAGCTTCTGCCATGTGGCCATGTGTTTCACATTTCTGGACACGTTCAGTTCGCGTATAGGCTTTCAGAGGATTCCCTGAACCAGTCAGTCAGTCTCAGACACGTATCACACTTGAGCCCCTTATGTATGATAAGAATTTACGAAGGTGATTAAGTTGTGTTGGTGATTAAGTTATGGAACTCTCGTGTAAGAGTTAATGTCTGCGGCATAAAGGTGAATTTTCACTCGGACCAAGTTTAAGTGACGTCATTTTATACAGGGCGGGACAACCAGCGATTTGCAGAATATGGAGATTCTTCCGCAACATTAGTTATCGGTCTCGT
>NW_028234432.1:1555318-1557818 GCF_977035675.1 Penaeus japonicus | reverse complement strand
AATATATTAAAGCATATATGAATATTTACATATATATATGTATATGTATATATATGTACATGTACGTATATCTACATATATATGTATATATAAATATGTGTGTGTGTGTGTGTATGTATACATACATATATATCCATGTATACCTATAAAACATATATATCTATAAATATTTGAAAATGTAGGCATATTTCTACATACAAACATATACTCACACACACATAAATAGATAGATAGACAAATATGAATTTAATACACACAAGTATATATACATGCGTGCACAGACACACACAAAAAAAAATATGTGTATATATATACTTAAACACATCTATGGGCATATTATATATATATATATATATATATATATATATATATATATATATATATGCATACATATGTATATATATATACATACATATGTATGTACATATATGTATGTTTTGTATATAAAATGTATATATATATGTATATATATAATATTTATATGCATATACATACACACATACACATACACACACACCGACCGACTAGCCGATCCTGGGAGCGGCCAGCTCATCCAACAGCTTGACCTCCCTCAGCCTTGTGATCCAGCTGCTCTGAGCTGAACAGATACCTGACCATGACCTCACCCCAGAAATACACTTGCCTAGCTAGACGTCCAGCAAACCGCACGCCACCACAACAAATATTAACATGTGGAATGTCGACTCTCAATAAAGAAATCCAGATGAAACAGAATTTGGTTCAACACCTTTCATCAGTATCTCACAAACTGGTGGCAGCGGTGGGATACCCATTTTGCACTCATCTCACCAAAGTGGTTCAGCGATGGAATCCCGCCACCACCTCACGAGTGGTGACAAACATGGGAGAGCTGCATTTTGGCCAGCAACAAACTTACCTCCGAAAACGAAAATAAATTCTACCTCACTTGGTACACTCATGACCTCACATGGGATCTCCTTTAGCCCTTGGGCTATCTGTCACACTGTGGAGTGCCAAGAGGCAACCTACAACATCAAGAGTTTATTAGGACATAAGGCCATAGGAAAACACAGGCAAATCCAGTATCAAGATTTGGATGTAAGTCTTGGCAGAGCGCAGAAAGAATGAGATCAGCAGACAAGACAAACTCTCCACTGCCACTTATAAACTTCTTGAAATGTTTCTGCATGACATTTCTCCATAAAAACTGTAAGCACATACTATGGGCCAATACTTTTTCATATCTCTATTTTCCTTTATCCCCCATATACGTGTGCTCATTTGTTTTAACAGTATAAGATGATAACAAGTCTTTGTTAGGCAAAGTGATTTTTTAAGTTATTTAACATAAGTGATTATTGTCTAGTTTGCCATAAAATAACTTTAAATAAATAATTTCGAATTCTACAATTCTACAACTATGTATGTAGACAATAGACAACATGAGTAATATCTAAAACTTCGTGAAATATTTTGAGGGAATTTCCTCTCATAGAACAGCCGTCGCGCCACGTCCCAACTTTCACTTTTCCCAAACCCGTGTGTACACCCCCCCCCCCACCCTCCGAGACGTTGGAAGACTTGGGTTGATTTATCATATGCTTTTATTGTTTGATAAGCAAGGCTTCCATGATACGACGATGATACCTTCAGAAAGACTTGGCAAACCATCCTTGTCAATCCTGATGTCCCAAAACCGCTATCTTGAAGAACAACGTACCCTCACAAACATGCACAATCAAATAAAGTTTATACTAGTTTGTTAAATCTTCGCAATCATGTTGTGAGATAGATATATCAATGCGAGCCTATTTATCTCTTTCCTTTTCGCTTTTTATATTCTTATTAATCATATAGAATGTGGAAAATTAATTATGCTTTTCCCCTCAATTAATTCGTATTTGGTCTAATTTCAAATTGTTTCATTCAATTGCTAATCCGAACTTTATTCACTTTCTTCATATATCATACACATAAGTTAAGCTTAAGCAACTCACTTGCCGAGCAAACAGAATTATAAAACTGTCCCGAAATAAAGCACAGAGATGCAAGGGATGCAATAAGAGTAATTATCCGACGGTTAATTATTGTTAATTACGGAGTTTGTCGAAAGTAAAAGTGGGTGGTTATTAGCACTGTATTTTTAAAAATTAACCATATATTCTCTTACTCTTGCATTAACTCATTTTACAATTTTGTTTACGACCATACTTGACACTACGACTGTGTCATGCCGTAAAAAAAATAATAATTATAATTCGGTATACTTAGTACCACCCACAATATTTCTTTTTTACCGCACTATGAGACTTTCAGTGGTTCAAGTAAAACTTCACTGGTTGCCAGTGTTGTTCCACTCTACCTGAGAAGCTTGTATATATATATATATATATATATATATATATATATATATATATATATATATATATATATATATATATATATATATTTATGTATATATAAATATACATACATGCACATATATATACATACATACATATATATATATATATATATA
>NW_028234432.1:1532818-1537818 GCF_977035675.1 Penaeus japonicus | reverse complement strand
TACATCCCGTAGTATAATGTTACATTGTTGTTGGCCAGCCAGTGCATTTGCAATCTGTTCATAAGCAACTGCTATTGTTGTGCCCCTATTTTTTTCTAAAACTATATTGGTTTTCATTGAGAATGTTTCTATCTTTCATGTGTTCAAGCAGCCTTTGGTTGATAATCTTCTCCTGCAACCATCCAGGGATTTCAAGGAGTGAAAGTGGTCAAAAGTTTTCAACTCTATCAGGTGTCTTTCCTGGTTTTGGGATGAGACAGTTTATTGTTTTATTTTAACATATCAGGGAAGTAACCTGACGCTAAACTGGCATTGAACATGCTAGTCAGTTTTGAGATCATGTTACTCGGGAGATGAGTGAGATCTGTTTTTATTTATTTTGCTCTTACCTGGAGCTTTGTTTTTCATTTTCAATAGTACCACCTTGACGTTATCATTTCTTATCACAGCCGTCAGGTAATTGTCCCCTGACAGTCTGTTTGGATATGGTATTAGTTTGTTTGGGAACCATGCAAAATCTCTTTGGATGGTTATTTTGAATGCTTTGGTCCAGTATTTATTGTGGAGCTCTTTGCTTGCAGCATCGTAAATTTTGTTGTTTTGGGGGTTGTATATGGAGAGTGGGTGTTACTGTTTCCCATTAGTTTGTTCAGCTTCCTCCAGAATGTTGCTGGGTCTTTCGTGGAAGATGACAGATCTCTAGTTAGTCTCCCCCAGTTTTGATAGCTGTTTCGTTTGCTCTTTAATTATTAATTGTAACAGCCTGTACTGTCGTCTTGTGGTCTCATTCCAGCCATGCCTTTCTGCTTGTTGCCTAAAGTTATGGTATTCCCTTTTGCTGTTGTTTAGTTGTGCATTTGTTAGATGGTGCAGAATTGTGCTTGACTGGGATGCATTCAGCTTTTGCACAGTTTATTTCTCAGAACCAAGCTGCGATTGCCTTGTCTATTTCTTTGTAGTGTTTGTTCTGCAACTGTATAGTGGGGGTGTTGCTCAAGACGTTATGGTACTTCTCCCAGTCGGCATTTCTGTAATCTGTTTGCGGTGGTATTGGTATCATTATGGGTGATATTGATACTGTGAACTGAATTGGAATATGGTCAATTGTGGTTGCATCTCCAGGTATTGTGAACGTGTGTAAGGTGCTGTATTTGTTGGCTATGACTATATCTAGGGTTGAGGCTGAGTTATTTGTGATGAATGTTGGGAAAGGAGGTCCGATTATGACAGCTTGCCCGTGATTGACGAATCTGGCAAGTCTGTTGCCCACCTGATTATTATCATTATTACCTAGGATTCTGTGCTGTACATTCAAATCTCCTAGTAAGTACACCGGTTTGTTTGTTTGTAGGAGGCGCATGATATCAGCCTCTGGCATGTATGGTCTTCTCGGTGGGAGGTAGGCTGTGGCTATTATGATAGGACCTGTGTTTGTATCAACCTCGATTGCCAGGAACTCTGATTGGAAATCGTCAATGATGTGCTTTATGCGTCTTTATACCGCAATTGCGACTACGTCACTCTGCTCACCTGTTTTGTTGCTTTGATATATGTTGAATGGATATATCTTTATTCGATCCGTTTCTTTCCGGCCATGGCTGTTGATTCGAATGATGTCCGGATCAAATATCCTGTATGTATTGGAGGGTTTGTTTGCTCTTTCTTTGCTCCAGAAGAGAACGTTGTGTTGTATAATTCGGAGTCGTGTCATTTCAGTATTTCTTTTTTACACTCTTCTGGTCTATCTCTTGTTTCCTCAAACCCATTTTTTATACTTTGTTGATATTTCTTCTCTCCTCTTTCACACTGGAAGTTATCTCTATATCTCTTTGCCAGAGATACTTCATGTCTTGCTCTGGTGTGTGGTATGCAGGATTACTATAGGTGTATTTTATTGTACCCTTTCTTATTTCGTCTCCAATTGCCTTGTGGTTGCTTTGTTGGTGTTTTTTCTTAGTCATATGCAAAGAGTCAGAGGCCGAGCGCTGATGGTATTCCATCCGGAAGTGTTTTTGTTGTGTGCTCAGTAGGGAGAGCTGCTGCTTGGGCTGTCTGATTATCTTCCTTTGGTTCTACCCAATGCCCACCCTCCTACCTAGCGGAGTGACACAGATCCGTCACGTGCCAGGGGAATTGTGGCTTGACACGTGGAAGCACTCCCTGGTCCCAAGCCTACTACAAGGGGGACTGGGGCTGTGCTCCTTGTCAAGGGTAGTGTTAAGGTAGAGGGCACTAACTGCCAGAGAAGGCCTGGCCAGGGTCAGGTGGGCTGCTGCTGCTGGGTTGCTCTGCTGACTGTGCTGACTGTCTGCTCTGAGTGTTCCTCTCTGTGCTGACTGTCTGCTCTGAGTGTTTCTCTCTGTGCTGACTGTCTGCTCTGAGTGTTTCTCTCTGTGCTGACTGTCTACTCTGAGTGTTCCTCTCTGTGCTGACTGTCTGCTCTGAGTGTTTCTCTCTGTGCTGACTGTCTGCTCTGAGTGTTTCTCTCTGTGCTGACTGTCTGCTCTGAGTGTTTCTCTCTGTGCTGACTGTCTACTCTGAGTGCTAATTTGGGTTCCTTCTGTGTCCTTCTTAAGTACGAATCTTGAGTCACTCTCTACACCTCAGGGCTTCTGCAAGCAAGCACAGCTGCTAGAGGCAGCTGGAGTGTCGAGACGGAAACGGACATAGGGAACAAGACACGTCAGGTCAAAACAGACTCCCAGCAATATAGCACTGAATTAAGTGGAAGACATAATCAAACTATTGGGTTACATGATATGCAATACCGGCACCTTACATCACTCAAACCACGCTACTAGATGGCCCTGTCGTATCTATCAGATAAATAACCAGGCTTTAACTTCTATAATCTAGCTAAAATAAATGTCTCCACCCTACAAGTGGGCTCCTGGTCATTGAAGGCTATCTGCATCAGACTTCGCAGGTAGCTGTGCCATTCTACCATAAGCTAAAACATTATGAAATTCATAATATATATATATATATATATATATATATATATATATATATATATATACACCTTCTATGACAAGACACCTTCATTTCCCAAAGCTCCATAGTGTATTCAATATGTATTGTCGTAAACTCCATAGGGTAAACGACGAGCGCATTCTATAATTGGTTGTTATCCTCTTTTTATCAAGTGACTAGGGAGAATGGAGGTATTTGTGATACACAGATACAATATAAATTGATATGACACCTTATACTATGTCTGGGATAGTCAGTAAAACATAATCTATACAAATCTCGTTTGCACAAGTCAGAACTAGCACGACTTATTTCTGGGTTTACACCGAGTGCTCGGGACCACCCTTAAGTTACGAGGTGCTGTGACGTCACGCGGGGACGGTTAAAAGTTTTGAGTATGACCCTCGGAGCTCGCAGTTCAATTAACGACATGTGCGGCCTGGCTGCATGGGCTTACGACGTCGTTAGCTGTTTTGAGTATCCGGCCCCTGGGGTGGGACGTTCATGTTATGTCCAAAATCCGTGGTGGGTAATTTTGGTTTACCATGATAGATGGATGTCGATGTGCAGGAAGTTATGTAGCACAGACAGGGTGGCTGCTATGGGTGGCGGTGTTTGTCAAAACATGTAGAACAGGGTGGGCGGGTGGGCAAAATTCTTACTGTGTGGGCGGTCGGCAGGCGGGAAAATTTCTTACTGTTTGGGCGGTGGGTGGGTACTTCACCGTCTTTACTCCATTTTCGACATCGATGGTAGCGTTAGGCATAGCAGTTTCTTCGGAGTTTCGAGTCCGGTACCAGCAAAATTGTGGTACCAACCAGCTGGCACCAGTTGTAAATCCCTTCTGCCAGCCTCTAGTTTCCAGTGGTTGTAATCTGGTGGATAAGACAGACAGACGTTCATGTGCTACTGTCTTTATTAATGGACTCTATCAATACACTTGGTTCCGGCCAAAGGCCGGAGATCAGAGGTGTTCGCTCTGTCTGTTCCCTTGTCTCTCTCTGATATCTCTGTGATCTGATCTTGATCTGCCTTGGGTTCGTTCTGTACCCTTCTTAAGTACGAATCTTGTGTCGCTTTCTACGGCTCTGGGCTAGCAAGCACAGCTGCTAGAGGCAGGAGTGTCGAGGCGGAAACGGACATAGGGAACAGGACACGTCAGATCAAACCAGACTGCCAGTGATATAGCACTGAATTAAGTGGAAAACATAATCATAGTATTGGCAGCCATATTCTAAGTCCCTAAGCGCGCCGTGTACATGACATGAACATGCCGCGATTCTTATTCTAGAAGCGCGGGTTCGCGGCAAAAGCGTGGCAAATTCGTGGCAGATGCGTGGAAAGTATTGGAACAATCGTGGAAACTCCGTGGCAAGGGGGTAGGCTTGTCACGATAGTTACACAAGTGAAAAAAATCATATTTTTACTGTACTTTTTCTTACCAATACTTCATATGTGCATACTACGTTTGAAAAGTAATACCTATATTGGTTATATTAGGCATCATTGTCCTAGACACGGATTACAAACTCTTTTAGGAAAACATGGATTCTCTGCTGATTTTGAGTTTGTTTACCTTTTGGCGGACTTTTCGAAGGAGAGTGAAGTTAAATGAATGGTAAAAGTAGTCAGGGACGTAAAATTAAAGCATATAATTATATGAAATATGTATCCATTAAATCTATATGCATGATATATTAAAAATGCGCATATATGTACAGTATATACAAAGATAAAATAAGGAAGATCTGTTCATAAACACACGGTCCCTCACATCCCGTTTGTTTTGATCGAGCGTAGAGTGAATTACCAACAGCGCGTTCGTGAAATGGTTGTCAATTCTTTAACTAGGAACAAGTACAACGACTGATTCATACCAAAATTGAATTATCTTATGTTAGTGCTACCTATGATTGTAGTTTCTCTTATGAATTTGTCGTGTGGACAGTGCCATTCATCCGAAACATGTTAATAAGTGGGTTAACTTTGGAACGGTTGGTAAACCTGAAGCAGTTGACGCGAACGTG
>NW_028234432.1:1517818-1527818 GCF_977035675.1 Penaeus japonicus | reverse complement strand
AATGTGACGTAGATAAAGCTTCGGTTGAACTATTACTTAGGTTATAAGGAAAACTTGGGTTGACGTAGTGAAAGGGCCAAATAAAGCAGGAAGTTGAGACGAGAAGAAAAGGATATGTAATAAAATGAAATAGATGGACATTGATACAAGACATTTTGTCTTACAGAAGGTCTTACTATGGGTATGAATATATCTTGGCGAATCGTTGTACAACTAATTGAATCAACTTGCAAGTTCAAAGACAGATAATGTAAATTTCTGTATATCGTAAACCCGCTGTCTGCCTGCCAAAAAGACCCCTCGACCAGTCGCCGCTGCTGGCCGATTTTCGATATTTGTTGTCCCTGCCTAAAAGACCTGATACAAATGATGTAAAAGTATCACAGATTGAAATCAGACCTGATTCTGATTACTAGAAAGTACATACGCTAAAATATGAGAAAATTCGCACGGCTGGATCAAATTTCACCTCTCATGCGGTCAACGGAGTCTGTTGCACTAATTGGAAGTCTTCATCAGAGTGACACTTGCAAATCCCGGAAATCGGATCTGACAGAGGACGACCTGTAGTTTGTTCTTACGACTGTGTGTGTGTGTGTGTGTGGCAGAAAGCCCGGCTTAACCACCCTCTCTTTTTTTCTTTTTCTTCTACTTTTTTTCCCCTCATTCTCACTTGTCAGAGAAGGGGTTAACACTTCCCGATATTATCCCTCATCGCTGTCACCTATCTATCGTCTATCCTGTTGGCTGGCTTTATCACATCTACCTGACCATTTGGAACGACACTCGATCATTAGGACGGTGCTGCCTTAATCGCCTAGCAGAGTTGATATCAAATACTTTATCCTAATGCCCACAGTCGACATGACTTGAGGTTCATGCTTAAAAACATCTGGAAAAAAACCTTGTGCATTTATTGTACATGTTCCATCGTAGTAGTATAAAAACAAGTGATCCTTTACTTTGAAACAAGGAAGACAGTGTGTAGAAGAAGCAACAACCCAACGGACGTCCACTTGTGCCCAGCCCAGTCAAGCTCTCGGTCCCGCGAAGACCTCGGTTTCCTTCGAGGATCCCCCCACATAAGAGTACTTTAAGCCCCCAGGGAGGATCGAACTCCCGACCCCTGGTTTACAAGACCAGTGCTCTAGCCACTGAGCTATGGAGGCAGGCACTTCCTCTGGGCCACGACCGACGTGGGCTGGATACATCGATCCAAGCACACAAGGGGTGGAAGCGCGGGGCGTGAGCTTGCAAGCGCCCCTGCAGAGAGCGGAGTGGTTGGTGCAGCGTGGACAGGAGAGCGCGAATGAGAGCGTCTGGTTCCAGGACTGTGCCTAAGATAGTTCGACTAGAGGTCTATAAGGCACGTAATGGAAGAAAGATAAGCATCTCGTAGGAGAATAATAACAACAACCTCGACTTTCTTTTTCATATTCTTTATTCTGTGCCACCATTGCGGCCCCTTACCGTGAGCAGTCGTCATTCGTGTGAATCTCTATCTCTCTTTCTCTGTCTGTGTGTATCTGTGTGCCTGTATGTGTTTTGTGTGTTGTGTGTGTGTGTGTGTTGTGTGTGTGTGTTTGAATATGTATATATATACATACATATATATATATATATATATATATATATATATATATATATATATATATAACTGAATCAGACTCCAAAGTTCCTATTTGCATATATCTACATCAGCAGCATTGTTGTTAATAGATCCCATAGCCATTTACACTGTGGAAAGTATACCGTACATATAACTGTATGATTAATGTGAGAATCCATCGTATTGACGAAATTGAAATGTCTTTCAACCTTAACAGCCGCTACCATGATCTGGAATTCTGTCATGCTTGCCAAAGTGAAAGAGGCATCCAGAAACAACGGTCTTTTTAATCATGTTGAACCACAAGCCCAGTAGAGATATACATATGTACTTAAGTATTGTTCTCACCCATTCTCCCTGCACGCCTCATAACCACACTCAACTACGGGATGATAAAGAAGGCAAAAAAAAAAAAAAAAAAAAAAAATTCTTGGATAAAAAAAGATTCTTGGTAAAACGAATGAAAACAATGAAAACAGTGAATTATTGTCCTTAACTTGCAACTTTAATTAATCTAATGAGGGACACAAACACCGAATAGATATTTAATCCCTTTATTTGTTTCTATTACTGTTGTAAATATATCCGCTTTTCTAGTGATGAAGCATTTGTTTTAGAAACATACATACTTGCCATTATGACCTTGCTCTATTCATACACATTCGTACAAAAGTCAATATATTTTCTGATTTTCTTCTCTTCCATATTATAATGAATGAAACAGCTGCGAACCCGAAGACCGAACTCCCGTCTAACACAGCGTGAAGATAGGTGTAATAGATGCTGTGACATCTTAGAAAAAAAATACTAGTCTGGCTTTCCTTTGTCTCTCGGTCATCAACAACGATGTTGATGGAAGTCAGCTGAAATAATTTTCTCAGAAGCATAATATTACTCTTCTTCCCATGTGGTGTTCTTCCCATGTGGTGTTCTTCCCATGTGATGTTCTTCCCATGTGGTGTTCTTCTCATGTGGTGTTCTTCTCATGTGGTGTTCTTCCCGCGTGGTGTTCTTCCCATGTAGTGTTCTTCCCATGTGGTGTTCTTCCCATGTGGTGTTCTTCCCGTGTGATGTTCTTCCCATGTGGTGTTCTTCCCGTGTGGTGTTCTTCTCATGTGGTGTTCTTCCCGTGTCATGTTCTCCCCATGTGGTATTCTTCTTCTCGTGTGATGTTGACATACTGAAAATGTGGATGTATTTAACATGACTTGTTCTTCTTGGCAAAGACTGGGTTTAAAATCGTAATTTTGTTTCGAATACTTTCTTTGGGCGTCTTTTCTTTATCTAATTCATTTTAGGTTTAATTTGAGCTCCAGACCTATGATCTACATTTCTGTGCATCATGGTATAACAATGAGGCGAATTCTGCGCCTGTTGACAATAATCAAACATTAAAATTATTGTCATTGTGGTCTATAATGGAAAAAAAAACACTCCTATTTTCATGAGAATGGCCCATTTCTTTTAATTAAAGTTGTTGATGCTGATAATGATAATAATAAAGGTAATAATGATATTGATAATGATGATAATAATAATAATGATAATAATAATAATGATAACGATAGTAATAATAATGATAATAATAATGATGATGATAATTAGTAATGATGATAGTGATAATGAAGATGTTGACAATGATGATGATAATAATGATAATGATCTTGGTTATAATGATATTCATATTAAGAAAAATGATAATGATTATGATTGTAAATATAATTATCAAGATTGAATAATAATGACGGTAATGATAATAATAATGATAATAATAATAATAATGATAACAGTGATATCATCGACAACAAAATGAAATAATGCTTATTATTGTTATTATTATTATCGCTATACGGAAAATTTACTAATGACAAAGTTCTTTGATAAGTTCTTGCCCAGCTAGTTAATTTAGCAAGTAATGAAAAGGATGGTGTGTCAAAAAGTTCTTGATTACTAGTACTTGTATATATCAGTGGTCAATAATTATCCTGCAACTGTTTGTTTTTTTCACTTCATGAATATCGATCTATAGCCATTTTCACAGTTGGGCATCTGTAATACATTCTGGCACTTTCATAACAGGCCTGATGCATTCCAATAATTTCCCCCTCAATAATTGCTACAATCCAAAACATCTTTGCAATAGATTCCTTTTCTCAATGCACTTAATCACAACACTTTCTTTTCTTTCCTAATACCGTCTTTGAGTCTTTGAATTCCCGTATCAGGTCGCCCTTCTGCAAATGGATCTACGAGGCTACTTTCTGTAGTTCTTATTCAGGGCAGGGCAGTATGGTGGCAGCCTAGCATATCTTTTGTTTATACATTTAAGGCACATTATGCATGTAGTATCGTTATATCTTGTCTAAGATTTCTGGTACAACGGCCGCAAAGATAGGCAATATAGACGATGACATGCTATACCGGCATCTTTGATAGCCTGGCATGCTATGATGTTGAATATCCCTTCTGTAGCTTACAGATTATTACGATGTCGCTGTTTACTTTTGCAACACCATAAGAATAGATTGTCGATGATGGCTTATTTGTATAATTCTATTAAAAAATGGATCATGCACTATAGATGGTGGATATAGAAAATTCATCCTAGAATAATTTGAGTGATTCCTTTTCTCTCTGAAATGCGATTTGGTTATGTGTTTATCATCATCTATCAAACAGCATTTCTTGTGACTTGTTTGTGCACACACACACACACAAACACACATTCTGCTGCATCTCGAGTGATGCCCCTGGCGAATCATGATAATCCTTGCTGGCTGTTGCAAGAGCCCCGCCCTTTGGAGGACGCCTCTCACTTTCCCGTCCTTAAATGCGTTGCTTTCTGCTTGCTCATGCGACACAATCTACCATTATTGTTACCCTCATCCAAGTACTTGCGTGGCCGGGAACAATTTCCTTCAAGCTATCTTCCGTATTTAGAATAGTTATACTTTTTTAGTGACAGTCATACCCAAAAGTTAGTAAATTGCCATGACAGTAGAGGATTTCCCACTGTACATCATTGATAAACATAAATATAACCACATATAAGGTTCTAGGGTAACCAGACATAAAACATGGTGCATTTGAGCATTTTTCGGCAGTAGGCTTATGATGACATTTTTTGTTTAGCTTCATGCATCATGGTGGTTTATGTAACAACCTCGTCCTCGGCGTAGCCAGTGGACATGGAAACAGATTCTTTGTTGGAAAATCTCTGATGTTTTAGTCGTACTGCATCTTCTCGTTTATCTGTTTGTAGCTCACACGTCTTTCGCTCACGGAAATGGAGCGACAGGACTGCTGGCTTGGCTATATCCTTTGTCTGCTTTATGATCTGCCCCGCGGCTCTCCTCCCCACACAACACAATATTTGGGAAAATACACTGACGCAGCGCTTGCTTACCGTCACATCTCTATACCAGACAATGTTCTATCCACGAAAAAGATCAAATCAAATCCTACAATATTCAAGTGGCAATTGAATATGGTGTGGCCTACGAAACTAGTTGTGATTAGTTCTATTTAATCCAGTGGTATTGCGCATTTCTCACTGGCTAATATATCCAATCATCTAATCCATTACAAGAACGTATGCATTTGGTGTTCTATTGGCCCCTGAATCTCCAGGTGATTTCTTGTCTTCTTTCTTGAGATCTGTAAACTGTCTTTTGGAAGCATGATACTTCTAATATTGATGGTGATTTCAAAGCTACTGTATCTATTCTTACAATCGTATATTACAATGTTAGGGAAGAGTGGAGATTTTGAGATAAGGAGGGAATTAAACAAAGGATAAGATAAAAGAATGTAGCTACTCCTCCACTAGATCTTTGCCTTTCTTCTGTATCACGAGAATCTAATAATCTTCACTACTGATCCTGGCAAAAATGGCATTTAACAATAAACTATCAATGTTGTAAGTGACTCCAATGCACAAAGTTCGTCTTGAAGAGCTTGTACACTATGCTGGCCAGGAAGCCTTATTACTTATCGTGTGAACAAGCAAGGTAACATATAAATAGGCTAGTCGTACCTTCAATGTAGCACTAGTAAGAGAAGAAGTATTAATTATTTTTATTCGCCGAAATCAAGCTCACAACTTCACTCACTTACTTTAGCCGGTTTCCGCCAAATACTTCCCGTTGGCCTCAAATAGAATTGAAAATAAGGCAGTTCATTCAATACTACAGAACAGGATGTATATCTCTGTATGTAGATTTCCATTGCCATCGTCATTTCCGGCCGCTTTCTCATTGGTCAAGTTCTCTTCGTTAACCAAAACACTTTCAGAAAAGGTATCCATCTATCGACATATATGTATATATTTTTTTTTCTGATAGAGCAACAGTGACGATATACAAATGTAATTCTCTATGTAAAAATCTATGGGCAAAGCCTAAGTATTTCAGTAGGTATTCTCACTCTTTCGGTTGATAAGGAGAGAATCCCTATTTCAAGAGCGGTGTTGATGATGGGTTTTTATGCTATAGTGGTACTCCATTTGCTCATTTATATGAACATGGAAGAACACTGCACACTTCAATTGGCAGAAAAACTGTGATTTTATGCGGCATCATTGTGATAATAAATCTACTGAAAATGGATGTAATACCAAAGACCGTCAAGTGTGTCTCGGTGAAAGATTTTGAAATGAGTATTGTTGATAATCCTAATGTCTGATTAAGCAATCATTACTATCGTCTAATTCATAACAACATTAAATAACTGACAATCAATTGATTTCTTCCCTCGACTCGAAACAGTCATAAAGTTTGGTCCTTGTTAGCTACAATTCTAAGCCTGTGGAATCGCCCCAGAATATGACGTCAGTGTGTGGCTAAAAGTATATGGATTCAGAAAATTCCCCGAGTAGCTCATTCTTATGTGAATATATCCTTTTATTAGGCAACTAAAGGCCCTGAGGCAATTATATATTTCAGGAAAGGTTATGACACGGATGATTTAAATAATGTTAAGGGGGGTTTACACAGTCAAACGGTTCGTCAAACGCGGTTGTCGAACCTCCTCGTCAGACGGTCTGTAGAGATGTCACCCCTTTCATTACGTATGAAGATACATGTATGATGCGTTTGAAGCGCAACTGAGGTTTGATGTTCGATGCGTGTTCTCACATTCAAACGGTTTGTGGACAATGAAGCCCCGCCCACAAAAGTCAGGCTCGAACAGACTTTCTTCAAACCGTTTAGCCAACGCGTTCGACAACCAAATACCCCGTTCACACGTTCAAACATCACTTCAAACACGTGTCTGTCCAACCGCGTTTGACGAACCGTTTGACCGTGTAATCCCCCCTTAAGATGCTGAAGACCCGTTCCTACGGTAGAGATCGCCATGTACATTACAACATACCAATCACAAATCAGCTGATGTACTTACACTTCATCGGTATTCCTCTTGTCTAAGAATCATTCGGTCCCTAACCCGGTGAGGTGTAACTGAACCTGAAAACTCGAGAAGAACCTCTACGCACAGATAAAAGCATCAGTCTTCGAATAAGCATGGTTGAGTTACTTAGCGGATAGTCTTTTTTTCCAGTTCTGTTAAGTTCCTACGCAGTTTAAACAAATATCCTTTCTTTCATTCTTAAAGAAAAATAATAATGACGTCACACACACACATTTATATATATTCATATATATATGAATATTTTTAAATACATACATACATACATATATATAAATATATATATATATATATACATACATATATATGTGTGTGTGTGTGTCCGTGTGTATATATATATATATCATCATCATCATCAGCCTGTATCAATCCACTGCAGGACGTAGGCCTCTCTCAATCTTTTCCAGTCATTCTGGTCTTGTGTTCTCTGATTCCAGTTTACTCCTGCGAATTTCGCTATTTCATCCCGCCATCTAGTCATTGGTCTTGCCCTGGGTCTCTTTGTGTCGTGTATTAACCATTCTGTTGTTTTCTTTGTCCACCTGTTGTCCTGTCTCCGATATATGTGTCCGGCCCACTGCCACTTTTTCTTCTTGATGCTCTTGAGTATATCCTCTACTTTTGTTCGTTGCCTTATCTATGTGGCCCTTTTCTTGTCTCTGAAGCTAACTCCTAGCATAAGCCTTTCCATTCCTCTTTGGGCGCTTACTAATTTCCTCTCGAGTGCCTTGGTCATAGTCCATGTCTCTGATCCATATGTCATGACGGGGAGGACACATTGGTCAAAAATCTTTCTCTTTAGACATAGTGGCAAACGACTTCGTAATATATTACTATGTTTACCGAAGGCACTCCAACTTAGCCTGATTCGCCGTTTTATCTCGGCTTCGCAGTATGTACTCGACTGGATGAGTTATCCTAGGTACACATACTCGTTCACTGCTGCCAGTACCTCGCCTTATATTTGTATTTGCTTAACTGGGGTTCGACTGTTGAACATGACTTTAGTCTTTTTCATGTTCATTTTAAGGCCAATCTTCAGACTTTCCTTATTTAATCGCTTATTAATTGTTGTAGTTCATCTGCTGACTCGCCGAAAAGAACAATGTCATCTGCAAATCTTAGATTGCTTAAGTGCTCATTCCCTATTTCAATCCCTCTCTCCTTCCAATCTAGCTTCTTGAATACTTCCTCCAAGCAGGCTGTAAACAGCTTCGGTGAGATGGTGTCGCCCTGCCTAACACCCTTTTTATTGGTATTTTATTGGTTTCTGCGTGGATTTTGATGTTCGTTGTACCATCTCTATATATATCCTCTAATAATCTGCAGTATATTTCCTCTACTCCTTGTTTACGAATTGCATCCAGTACTGCAGATATCTGTACCGGAATCGAATGCTTTTTCATAATTTACGAATGCCATACACGGGGGCTTCCTATAGTCGTTTGTTTTCTCCCTTATTTGAGCTAATGTGTGGATATGGTCTGTAGTTGAGAATCCGCTGTGGAACCCTACCTGTTCCCTGGGCTGTATCTGTGATATGGGCTGTTTTGATTTTTGTGAACAGTTTATCGATTACTGAAAGGAGACATAGGTCGGTAATTCCTTAAGTCTTTTGTGTCTCCTTTTTGTGTATTTAAATTATTATTGCGTTTTTCCAGGCCTTCGGAGTTTTACCGACGGATAGACATCTGTTATAAAGACTGGCCAGCTTTACAACCGCAATCTCTCCTGCATCTTGAATAAGATCTACACTAATGCCGTCTTCTCCTGGTGTTTTTCCTCCTTTCATGCTTTTTAGTGCCCTCTTTACTTCCTCTACCGTGAGGTTTGGAACATCTCCAATTGTTGTGTTTGTCTCCGTATGTGGTTGGTCGTTTGAGTGGTATAAGTTGCGATAGAAATCTTCCATTACTTTGATAATTTCATTTTTATTGTATGTCGCCTCTCCGTTGGGTTTCATAACTGCATACATTTGGTTTTTCCCTATTCCGAGCCTCCTCTTTGTTGCCTTAAGGCTGGTGCCGGCAGAGCTTCGTTTATTTTTCGTATGTTAGATTTGCGTACATCCTCTTTCTTCTTCTTGTTTATCGTCTTTGTCAGCTCTGACTGATGTTATTTTCATGTCCCTACACTGTTTCATAAGCTCTTTTGTCTCCACCGAAAGCTTACTGAACTTTTCTTTTTCGTCTTTACCCCCTATTTCAAGTGCAGCTTCCGTTAATATCTCACTGAATTGGTCGTTCATATGTTCTATGTCAAGATCTTCGAGAGCTGAGTATTTGTTTCGGATGTTGATACTGAATTCCGTCGCCCTATTCTTAATGTTGATTAGATTAACGAGTCTTCTGTATGAGCTTGTTTCGTTCCCTTCTTAGCTGTAATTTTACTCTACTACTGACCACTCTATGGTCGCTACCGACATTTACTTTATTACGGTTACGTCTTGTACAATGTCACGCCTATTGGTGATTATGAAGTCAATTTCGTTTTTAATGCCGGATGGTGATTTCCATGTCTATTTCCTCCCGGGTCTCTTTTCGAAGAATGTATTCATAATTTTAAGGGATTGAGCTTCGGCGAATTCTATCCGCCTTTGCCCTCTCTCATTTCTGGTGCCTATTCCATGTTTCCCAACCGAGATTTCTCCATCTTCCCTTATTCCTATCTTGGTCACGGTAAAATGGGTTTTTGCTCTATCGCTCTCTATCTCATCACTATGACTGCTGGGTAGGAGCGTACACTTGGATGATTTATGCTATATCTGTTTTTAGTTTCAGTATTACAGTAAAATTCTTTTCAAGTCGCTTTACCTCGCCAATGTAATAAGTGCCCATCATTTAGTAATTTCTGCTCTTCGCCTAGTCTCCTAACTTTAGAAAGTCCTACGATATCCCATTTAATAAATGAAAGTTCCTCAAGCAGTGTCAGATCAGATTCTGTTATGTCACGGTGGGGTGAGTA
>NW_028234432.1:1475318-1477818 GCF_977035675.1 Penaeus japonicus | reverse complement strand
CTCACCAAGACTCACCAAGACTCACCAAGACTCACCAAGACTCACCAAGACTCACCAAGACTCACCAAGACTCTTACATGAAGTCCGTTTTCTTCTCGGCTGGAAACTTGCTCGGAGTTCTGCGTCCGGGCTCGACCATCACTTTTGTGACTATGCAATTTTTATCAAGTACATAATTGCAAAAATCACAAAAATGATCATCGGACGCCGGAAGTTTCTCGAAGGCGTCAGTTGGCCATGTTGGGGGTAGGGTGGGGGTGGGGGTTGGGGTTAGAGGGGTGGGGTTATGGTGGGGGTGGAGGTCGGGAGCTGTTGCTTCGGGGTGGGGGTGGGGGGGGGCTGCTGCTTCAACGTAGGTCTTCTTCCTGGTTCTTGTTCCGTTTCTTTTTCTACTATCTCTCTCTCTCTCTCTCTCTCTCTCTCTCTCTCTCTCTCTCTCTCCCTCCCTCCCTCCCTCCCTCCCTCCCTCCCTCCCTCTCTCCCTCCCTCCCTCCCTCCCTCCCTCCCTTCCTCCCTCCCTCCCTTCCTCCCTCCCTCCCTCCCTCCCTCCGCCCCTCCTTACCTTCTGAACTCGAGCAGTGCCTTGGTGGACGCCGGAGTGCCAGAATCGGGCCACGAGAGGAAGTGGAACTGGGTGACGGTGCGTGTCTCGCCGGTCCGGACGTTCTTCAGGTAGAAGGAGCGGACCAGGTAGTCGTCGCACCAGATGTGTTCCGAGACGAGATGGACCTGTTTGGGGGGGTAAATGGTGAAGGGGGGGGGGTTATTTGGGTTTTGGGTTGTGGCTCGGGTTTTGGTTTTCGATTTTCTTCTTAGGATTTGTTTGTTTTGGGTCTGGTATAGAAGGGTAATGCCTCTCCACTCTGCATTTCTCAAATCTGAATTCGTCAATTATTATTATTATTTTTTCAGCTCCCCAATAACAGTGAAAATCGTCATATCCACGGATGCTCAAAAAAAACAAAAATGTAAATACATAAACACTGAATTACCACGGAACCAAAAAAAAAAATAATAATAATAAAATAAATAAAAATAAAATAAACATATCTTCCCTTCCTAGTCCCACCCCTCTCCGACGCCACCTAACATCATCCAACACGCCCACATCCCCCCAAAATACCACCCGCAACCACCTCCGACCACCCACCCTAGCCCCAACACACCTCGCCCTTACCTCATAAATGTGATACAGGTCGCTCCCTTCCTCAGGCCAATAGCGATGGCAGAAGGCGTGTCCGTTCTCCGTCAGCCTCGTCAGCATAACGATCACCACACTGCCCTGCTCCCACACCAGCTGCCAGAAATCAGCTGCTGTGGCGTCGAGGGGCCCTTGGGTGGCGATGTAGGCGGGGTTGCGGGGGTCGTGATCCGTCTGGAGGGTGGGGGGGAGGGGGGAAGGGAGGGGGGAAGGGGGGAGAGGCAGACGAGATTAGTAGGTGTCAAGGTGGAAGATCTTTTGAAGTGCAGTGAATTGGTTTATCTAGATTCCGTGATTATTATTGATGATTATTATTGCTGCTGATACCATTGGTGTTATCGTTATCATAATCATTGTTGTTATCCATTGCACCATCATCAATAATATCAATATTATCAATACCTTAATCAATAGAAGCAATAAAGTTCCTATTACCTTCAATAGCATCAATATCCAGAATCCAAAATACAAAACTGATTTTTTTCTTTCCTCCTCATAAGTAGGATTAACGACGTATTTTGATTAATGTGTTGATCAAAAAATCGAAATATAATAGAAAAAAATAGAGAAAGAGATATATAGAAGGAGAAAGAGGGTGGGGGGGGGGAATGACAAATTTTATCCAGTTAAATATATAAAGATATATTAAGGGGGGATAAAAGGAACATATATGGTAAACCGAGGGGGGTGGGGGGGGGGATAAAAGGAACATATATGGTAAACCGAGAATAAATAAGACTAAAGCAGAAGAGAAAACGTCATGATAAAGAAGGGAAGAGCAAAAGGCAAAGAAACGAGAGTCGGAGAGCACTCACGATGGACGAGGCGTTGATGTAGTCGGAGCCATTGACGTTCGCGTGAGCGTTCAGAACAACTCGGTTGTGGTCGTACGGGACAGCGTCTGGGTACCTGTTCTTCTTGTTGTTCTCGGGCTGCAGAACGGGGAGGGGGAAGGGGGAAGGGGGGATGGTTAGAAGAGGTCGTCTACTTGCTTGCTTACTTACTTAATTCCTTGTTTCTAACACTCCTTTCTCTTTCTTTCTTTTCTTTCTTTCTCTCTTTCTCTCTCTCTCTCTCTCTCTCTCTCTCTCTCTCTCTCTCTCTCTCTCTCTCTCTCTCTCTCTCTCTCTCTCTCTCTCCCTTTCTTTATACACATATATATAAATATATATATATATATACATATATATATACATACATATATATATACACATATAAATACATACATAGATTATGTAAACACACACAAGGACCATATGTATTACTAATAAAAAGCCGTTTTCAAAGTCACAAAGCGAT
>NW_028234432.1:1439616-1444616 GCF_977035675.1 Penaeus japonicus | reverse complement strand
TTTGAGTAGTGTTGAGTGTGGTCTAGGCCCAGTGTCCGATTCCATTGAATTCATTAGTTTTCAAACCCATTCCATACTAGAACCCGCAATGCACTAGAATTACACAACACACTCAAATCCCCTCGTGTCAGATTCTACACATCTGACACCCACATTTTACACTCAGGCGACCAGTGGAAAGAGCTCATAAGCTGAAAGTCGAAATGCCTAAAGGAAAAATTCCAAATACATCCGAATGATCGAAATAGCCACATATTTCAGTCAGCACTCATACTGGATTATCAGGCCAGACTAACACACACACACGCAAAACACACACACACACACACACACACACACACACACACACACACACACACACACACACACACACACACACGCAAAACACACACACGCAAAACACACACACACACACACACAACACACGCACATATATGTGTGATACCCTTTTCCATATATGTGAAAAAGAAGGGAGGAGGATGAGAGAGAGAGAGAGAGAGAGAGAGAGAGAGAGAGAGAGAGAGAGAGAGAGAGAGAGAGAGAGAGAGAGAGAGAGAGAGAGAGAGAGAGAGAGAGAGAGAGAGAGAGAGAGAGAGAAAGGGAGGGAGGGACAGAGATGAGGGAGGGAGGGGAAGGGAGAAGGGGGGGGACGGAGACCAATAGAACCCGCAACAATGCAGTGTTTTGCGACCCGGCTCGTGTGTTACGACAGGGTTGCGGCCCGTATGTTGAGGGTAATAGTGACACGAGATAACTGGGGTCTTGTGCCGATATACCTCAGGCTCGTTGCTAATTATTCGCCGTGTGTGTCAGGCTTCTCATAATTAGCGATAATATTAACGTTTGTAGGGTGTCTTCAGTATCGTTTGGAGCACTCATCAGAAACCCATACTTGTGCCGTGGTGGAGGAGGAGATAGGGGAGGAGGAGGAGGAATGGGGAGGAGGAGGAGGAGGAGGAGGAGGAGGAGGAGGAGGAATGGGGAGGAGGTGGAGGAGGAGGAGGAATGGGGAGGAGGAAGAGGAATGGGGAGGAGGGGGAGGAGGAGGAGGAGGAGGAATGGGGAGGAGGTGGAGGAGGAGGAGGGGGGGAGGAGGGGGGGGAGGAGGAGGAGGGGAGGAGGAGGAGGAGGAGGAGGAGGAGGTGGTGGTGGAGGAGGAGGTGGAGGTGGAGGAGGAGGGGGAGGAGGAGGAGGAGGAGGAATGGGGAGGAGGTCGAGGAGGAGGAAGAGGTGGTGGAGGAGGAAGAGGAGGAGGGGGAGGAGGTGGAGGAGGAGGAGGGTAGGTGGAGGGGGAACTGGATGAGATATAGAGATGTAGGGCGAAGGAGTAAGGGAGGAAGTGGAGGTGAAAGTGGAAGGGGTATGGAGGTGGAGCGGGATTTGGTGGTGGTGGATGAGGGAGATGAGGAACGTTAAAGTGGAGGAGGAAGGGAAATGGTGGTGGAGGGCGAAAGATTGAGTGAGATGGAGTGGGAACTGGATATAGAGGCGGAGGGGGTGATGGTGGAGGGGGGGGGGTGGAAGTGGAATTGACGCGAGTAACAGACCAAGAGTTGGATGTGGAGAGGGTGAAGGAAGGAGGGGAGGGGAGAGGGAGACGGACTGGAGGAGAAGGGACGTAGGAGGTAGAGAAGGAAAGAAAGCGGGAGGGGGGGGGGGAGTGGGAGGGAGATTACGATAGAGGTAAGGCTCGAGGTGGAGGTGTAGTTGTAGGTAGGGGAAAAAAACATAAAAGGAAAAAGTCCGTGTTCAGAAGAAGAAGAAGAAAAAAAAAGCGAAAAGCATAACACAGGAAATATAATTTTCTCTATATCTCCTTTCCTCATCCTCCAACTCACTACCTACTCTTCCATGCGCTATAGATTCATCAATCTAGGTTACAGCCTATTTATATTCCTCTAACCACGTCTTACAGCACAGAACGGTGAATAATTACCCGAGTCTCTTTACAGCATCTGCTTTATCTTTTGTATAAATGCCATTACAGGGGAGGGATGTAATGTTCGGATGTCCGAAGCTAGCTGAGTACTAATACAAATCGAAATATCCACCTCGTAGCACAAGGTTTGGACTCACAGATTATATCACATTCACTCAAGAGGAAGTGTGTTGTTCACATTCACCACCTGACTTGTGGTTTGAAGACGTGGCATGGCATGGCAAGGCATGGCCCTCTTCTCCGTCAATTGTAATAAATTACTTGAGACCTTTATCAGTGCCTATTTCGAGCAGCAACCACAAAACATATCGTTTATGCAGTAGGTAAAAATGTCTTTGTTCTGAACGCCTCGTAACGTTTAATACTATACTACCAGGTCTCAATTTCTACTGCGTTTGTTAATATAATTGATCATAAATTCAGTTACCGCAATAGGAAGAGATGCGTATTCGTCTAGCCATGATTACAGGCATGCATGTAATAATATTCCATTGTATAAAGGGCTTCATAAAATTATATGCTCTGTCTCTGCATCCAACGTATCACTTTCCATCAACTTTACAATACTTCTGAAATCAAGTATAGAACTGCCTATAAATCATTAAAAAGCAGATTATGAATCACTAAAATACACACGATATGTTACGTTACAAGTAGCAAGAAAGATCTACATTTCTAGGTCAGTGGAACGTATCCAGTGACTGAGTGTTTTGGTTGTTGATTGTATGTATGCACACGCTTCGAAAAGTCTTACAACCTGTGGTAGCTCACCGGCTACTGCAATCAACAAATAAATAAATAAGTAAGTAAATAAAAAAAAAAGGCAAGACAGACCCGTATACTTCTGACGGGAAGAAAGCCAGATAATTCTGGATTTGATTTGTCCTCAGTTCGTAGCATTAACCACTTTGACGTAATCCTTTTGTAAAACCTTGCCTCGTCCTACATGAGAAAAATGGTTTCCTTTGGTTATTCCGCCGTTCCCACTTTTGCGGTAAAGGAGGGAAGAATAGAAATAAAAGAAAGGAAAAGGAAAAGATTGAATGATATGCATGATAATATATTTACTAAGAAAATAAGGATGATAAAAAAGCAATAATGATAAGGGCAAATTGATAAAGGATATATTATGGGGATCGTAATAAAACCATTAGCATCGTTATAACTATCATATCAACAATTACTAATATTATCATTATCAGTATAATTGTTATCATTGTTATTTTTTATTATCATTATTGTTATCGTTAGCATCATTATTATTATGCAACCATTATCATCATCTTAATTACTGTTATTATTGTCATTATCATTTATCATCATTATTACTAATATTATTATCCTTATCATTTTTATCATCATTAAAAGTAGCAGCAATAAGACGAGGAGGAGGAAGAAATGAGGATGAAGGATGAGAAGGAGGAGAAAGAGGAATCATAATATATATATATATATATATATATATATATATATATATATATATATGTATATATGTCTGTGTTTGTATATGTGTGCACGTGTGTATGTGTGTGTGTGTGTGTGTGTATGTGTGTGTGTGTGTGTGTTTGTGTGTGTATGTGTGTGTGTGTGTGTGTGTGTGTGTGTGTGTGTGTGTGTGTGTGTGTGTGTGTGTGTGTGTGTGTATGTGTGTGTGTGTGTGTGTTTGTGTGTGTATGTGTGTGTGTGTGTGTGTGTGTCAAAAAAAACAGCATTTTGATGGACCGATTCCTTTGACTCGGTGATAACAATTCCAGCGGCAAAATATATTTTCAAAATAACAGTGATCTTTTACATATGCGTAGAGGTATACTTAAATTTGATGTTGCACGAAATTGCATTCGTAGTTATGTAAAGACGGAAGGAAAAGGGAAAAGAGGGGATATAAGAAGAAGAAGACGGGAAGAAGGAGGAGGCGGAGGAGGAGAAGGAGGAAGAAGAGCAGGAAGAGGAGGGAGAAAAGGAGAAGGAGGAGGTGGGAGAGGTGGAGGAGGTGGAGGAGGGGGGGGTAGGAGGAGGAGGAAGAGGAAGAGGGGGGGTGAAGGAAAGGAGGGGGTGCTGAAGGAGGAGGAGAAGGAGGAGGAGGAGGGAGAGGCGAAGGAGAGGGAGATCTAGACGAAGAAGGAGAAGTAGAAAATAATGATGTAGAAGCAAAAGAAGAAGGATATGATGTCAAGAAACGGGGAGAGGGGGGGGAGGAAGAAAAAGAAAAAGAAGACGAAGATAACTCTATATAAGGCGGAGCAGTGAAACAAATGAAAGAAAGTTACAAAAGAACAAAAAAAAGGCAAGGAGATGAAGGATAATACAAAAAAAAGAAAAAAAGTAAAGAACAGAATATCGAAGAAAAACAACAACAATAACAAAACAGATAAAAAAAAAGTCAGACGAAACGAACAGCCAAACATCCAAATAAACACCAAGAGAAAAAAAAATAAAATAAAAACGAATAAAAGAATAATAATAATAAGAAGAAGAAGAGAGAAAAAAAAAGATAAATACGAAGAAAAGGAAATTCTCTCCCTCTCAGCATCAGTAACCACAAAGGCGGAGACATGTTACCGGATGCGTTTCTGTGATGCTAGTTTCCTCTAATCGTGTTTTGATATCGTGGTCGCCATGGAGATTCCGCTGTCACCCTCTCCCTCTCATCACACACACACACATACACACATACACATACAGACACACACGCCCATACATACGTGCGTGCGCTCGTACGCCCCTTTCCTCTCTCTCTCTCCCTTGTGCACCCTACTTATTTCCTCCCCTTGCCCCCCCCCCCCCATTCACGCTCCTTTCTTGCCATCCCCCCCTCCCCCCCTTCGTCTCTCTCTCTCTCTCTCTCTCTCTCTCTCTCTCTCTCTCTCTCTCTCTCTCTCTCTCTCTTGCTCGTTATTTTTTTTCCTCTTTTTTTTCTCTCTGTCTCTCGTTCATTCTCTTTCTTTATATATTGTTTTCTTATTCTTTCTTCCTCTCTTTTTTTCTCTCTGTCTGTCGTATCTCTCCTCCTTCCTCTCTCTCTCTCTCTTCTCTCTCTCTCTCTCTCTTCTCTTCTCCTCCC
>NW_028234432.1:1412116-1414616 GCF_977035675.1 Penaeus japonicus | reverse complement strand
CATTTTAATTTCTAACCTCGACGTATATGCGTGTTTACATAAACCTGCAATATGAGATTTAGAATGATTCCGTCTTTTTTTTCTCTTTGTTCTTTTTTTCTGTTGACGTCGTCTGAATGCGCCCATTATACTCCAACATTCCGGAAACTACATTTCACACTGATTAATGGACCTCCTATAACCGCTTGGGTGTCATCCTTTACAATGCTACCATTTTTGGGGTTAACCATTTTTTTTTTTTCACATATTCAGAGAATGAAGCCTTCGTCACGTTGGGGTGGGGGCGTAGGGGGGAAGCTTACTCAATTCAGGTGTCACCCCACCCCCCACTCACCCCCCTCACCACCCACAACCCCCATCGAGGTAAGGTTGGGGTGAAAAGGAGAGGATTGACTTTCGTTGCAGTGTATGTGAACGTCGAGAGAGAGAGAGAGAGGGAGGGGAGGGAGAAAGAGAGAGAGAAAAAATAGAGAGAAGAGAGAAAGAGAGAGAAAAGTAGGGAGAAGAGAGAAAGAGAGAGGAAAGGAGGGAGAGAGAGAGAGAGAGGAAAGGAGGGAGAGAGAGAGAGAGAGAGGAAAGGAGGGAGAGAGAGAGGAGAGAATGAGAGAGAGAGAGGGGAGGGGGGGGAGGGAGGGAGAGAGAGAGAGGGAGGGAGAGAAGGAGGGAGAGGGAGAGGAAGAAAGAGAGAGAGAAAGAGAGAGAGAGAGAGAGAGAGGGAGAGAGAGACAGAGATAGAGACAGAGAGAGAGAGAGAGAGAGATAGAAACAGAGAGTAAGAGAAGTAGGGGTAGAGAGAAGGAGAGCGAGAAGGAGGAAGAGAGAGAGGGGGGCTAGGGATGGAGGGAGGGAGAGAGGGAGGGAGAGAAGGAGGGAGGAAGAGAGAGATGAAAGAATGATAGAGTGAGAGAGAGAGAGAGAGAGAGAGAGAGAGAGAGAGAGAGAGAGAGAGACAAAGACAGAGAGAGAGAGACAGAAAGACAAAGCAGACAGAGATACAGGCAAGAGAGAGTCGGGGAGCGAGAGAATGATCTCTCGACACAATTAGCAGATCTCCCTCCGAATCGCAATGGCAACGGTCTCTCCGCCGAACGTGCCTCTGTGTAAAGGCATACCAGCGACGTCCCTTTGAGGCGTTTCTGAGGCTATTAGCTTGCATCAAATACTAGCACATGCCCACTAAACCTCCCGTGGTAAACATGTCTTCCTTAACAGTCTGTTGTGGCACGTTTTCAAGGGTCTCTGGATCCACACAATGGCTAACACAAGTCCCGACACAGAGGAACTTGGTGCTCGCTTCCCTCACGCTGCCGGGAGACGCGAGCTCATCCTCCACCGAGCTCTCTCTCACGTTCCTAAAGGCAGATGTCGTCTGCCAGAAAGTTCACTCTGATATGCGTAATAAACCTTCTTTTGTGGCGTTTCTTCGTGGGAGGAGGTGGGGGAAGGAAGAGGAACGGGTGTGTGGGGGTTGGGGTGGGGGTGAGGGTGGGGGTAGGGGTGAGGGTGAGGGTGGGGGTGGGGGGAGGAGGGTGACGTAGGTGACGTAGGTGGGTTCTGAATGAAGAGCGGCGTGGTTTCAACATGACTAGTCTAACCTAAACGTCGTCTTTGAACGAATTACTCAATTTTCCCCTTCTTCTCCGTCCGTATTATTGTGTTGATTTTTATCTTCGTTCATAGATCGGTATACTGCCTGCATTTTCCTTCCTGTGATTAGTTGAATTCAATCACCTCTTTCCCCCCACCTCAAGTCAACACCGATTCACTCTTCCTAAAATAATGATTCGTAATGACCTTCCTCGTTAACCATGAAGTTACCTCATATCACCTGCAGTCCTCACCGACTTCCTCCACATGAAATCTAATAGGCATAATTTTCCCCTAACGGCCTCCCCCCCTCCCTCCCTCCCGCCCTCGTCGACAGGGAGAGAAAAATAGTGATTCCCAACAATAAAAGAGCCCGTTCTCGTGTTGTCAAGAGCGCCGACGCTTCCCCTATTGTCCTAATACCTGGCACAGCTGTCGCCTGTCGCCATTGCGTCTTGTTTGTGAGTTCAGGTACATGTTTGGATCGATAAACGCAAGTAATTGGCCCCGTGTCCCCGCAGGTCACGGAAAAACATGCTAATGATCGTTAATCTTTGCTCATAAGCGACGGCGCGTCTTTACACTTGAGCCAAACATGTATCAGTCCCATTTTAATGCTTCTATTCAGCCGAGTATCTCCAAACGCGACAAGCCTCGACTCAAAGGCCGCGCCAGCTAAAAGTGTCAGCATTTTGCGGATGCAGAGAGCGGATAACGACCTCAGCTGTGCATTTTTAACGGCAATACCTTAAAATCACCGACAAAAACAGCTTCGACTGGGAGCATGAAGCGGTTGCCGACCGTCGAATTCAACCAATTTTCGAAACAATTTATCTGTCAATATTACATAGACCTTCCGAATGAAAATTAAGCACCTCCCCTAGCGAGATCAGAAGCAAAAAATAGCGGAATC
>NW_028234432.1:1399616-1402116 GCF_977035675.1 Penaeus japonicus | reverse complement strand
TTCCTCATTAGTTCCCCTTGTTGCTGCTCTTCCAAACGCCGATCTGGATTCCAGGCATTCGACTCCAGGCTTGGACCCAACAAGTCCTATGACAAAATAGCATAAACGGGGTTTAAAAAAGAATGATAATGTTCAGAATTGACTTTTTTACCATTTAATTTATAATTCACTCGAATATATATACACTTTTTTAACTCTATATCCATTTCTATTCCTTCAACTACTTACATTTTGATCCCTCTACCTCCCTTACTCTCTATCCATCCTTAATCCCATCCATCAAACGAACCCCTCTCCTCCCTACCCATAACCTCTCGACCTCCACCTCCAAGACCCTCACCTCATTACCGCCGAAGAACTGGAGGCGCTGGGCATAGGCCGGTCTCACGGGCTGCTCCTCGAACACACCTTCGTCCTCGTCGTCGTCCTCCTCGTCCTCATAACCAAACTCGTTCTTGAGGAGCCGTTCGGGGAAGGCCACTCGCTCCTCGGGCACCGGGTATTGGTTCCTGGGCTGGAAGTTCTGCTGCCGTGATTCCCGCATCCTTCTGCCGGACGAAAAGACAAAGAGGGTTAAAAAAAAAAAAAGATGTTAAAATGGGCTATACTGAGAATGATTAGTGGGTGCATTAAAGGAATAGTAAAAAAAAAAGAGGAAATAATGTTCAGCTTGAATAAAATAGTGACGATGCGGATGGGAGAAAATGAAGTAAGTGAGAAGCGCGGAGAGAAAAAAAATAAGATCTGAGAAGAGAAAAACAAAACAACGTTTCAAGGAAAGATAATTTAATTACTTCGGAAAGATTTTAAGTGATAAAGAGAAAAGACAATGAAACCTAATTACGAAAAGAAGACTACAAAGAACGCTAAACAAAACATTAAAAAAGAAAATGGAGGGAGTAAAAGGGTAAACGCTAGGGGGGGCGGGGGACTGAAGAAGGTCGGGTAAATCAACACCGCAGTTTTTATCCGCCTCTCCTTTTCTCTCACATGCATTCTCCCCTTTTTCTGTCCCTCTCATCTTGTCATTCTCTCTCTCTCTCTCTCTCTCTCTCTCTCCCTCTCTCTCACTCACTCACTCTTTTTTTTTCTCTCTCTCTCTCTATCTATCTATCTATCTATCTCTCCATCTCTCTCTCTCTCTCTCTCTCTCTCTCTCTCTCTCTCTCTCTCTCTCTCTCTCTCTCTCTCTCTCTCTCTCTCTCTCTCTCTCTCTCTCTCTCTCTCTCTCTCTCTCTCTCTCTCTCTCTCTCTCCCTCGCTCTCTCTCCCTCTCTCTCACTCACTCACTCTTTTCTCTCTCTCTCTCTCTCTCTCTCTCTCTCTCTCTCTCTCTCTCTCTCTCTCTCTCTCTCTCTCTCTCTCTCTCTCTCTCTCTCTCTCTCTCTCTCTCTCTCTCTCTCTCTCTCTCTCTCTCTCTCTCTCTCTCTCTCTCTCTCTCTCTCTCTCTCTCTCTCTCTCTCTCTCTCTCTCTCTCTCTCTCTCTCTCTCTCTCTCCTTCGCTCTCTCTCCCTGTCTCTCACTCACTTACTCTTTTTTCTCTCTCTCTTTCTCTCTCTCTCTCTCTCTCTCTCTGTCTCTCTCTCTCTCTCTCTCTCTCTCTCTCTCTCTCTCTCTCTCTCTCTCTCTCTCTCTCTCTCTCTCTCTCTCTCTCTCTCTCTCTCTCTCTCTCTCTCTCTCTCTCTCTCCCCCCCTCTCTCCTCCTCTCTCTCTCTCTCTCCTTCTCTCTCTCTCTGTCTGTCCCTCTCTTTCTCTCTCTCTCTCTCTCTCTCTCTCTCTCTCCTCCTTTCTTTCTCTCTTTCTTCTCTCTCTCTCTCTCTCCTCTCTCTCTCTCGTCATCTCTCATCTCCTCTCTCTCTCCTTCTCCTCGCTCTCTCTCTCTCTCTCTCTCTCTCTCTCTCTCTCTCTCTCTCTCTCTCTCTCTCTCTCTCTCTCTCTCTCTCTCTCTCTCTCTCATCCCTCCTCGTCTTTTCTAATAGGGGCTCAGCAACAGTCTAGCATTATAATCACCAATATCTTCCTGGCTAGTGAGGGATTCCACTAAATTCTAGGTTGAAGGTGTGGGTGAGAAAGAGAGAGAAAGAGAAGAGGGGCGAGAAAGAGGGAGGGGCAGAAAGAGGAAGAGAGAGAGAGAGAGAGAGAGAGAGAGAGAGAGAGAGAGAGAGAGAGCAACCCAGAGTGGTTGAACTCTTTCATTCTGAGAACTTTGTTTATCCATGTGGTAGGTGAACCCAGAAATGTGTCAGTTCAAGAAATAGATATAGATACTAACAAGGAATTCGATATATTTTGAATGTTTCTAGAGTATAGACTAGATGAGCTTTGGGCGTCATTTGAATGTATAGGAATGCAATTTGAATATAGTTTGTGTGTGCGTGCGTGTGTGTCTGTATGTGTTTGTTTGTTTGTGTGTGTATTTGTGTGTGTGTTTGTGTGTGTGTGTGTGTGTGTGTTTGTGTGTGTGTGTATGTGTGTGTCTGTGTGTGCGTGCGTGTGTGTGT
>NW_028234432.1:1384616-1387116 GCF_977035675.1 Penaeus japonicus | reverse complement strand
TACGATTCCTGTGTGTTTTGAATTCAGTCTTTACATTTTTTAGGTTAATTAGGTTAATTAGACGCCTTCTTTTAAATGCAAAAAGGCGCCTTTTGTTCTCTGTGGACAACCGATAGTTATGGTAAGTGATAAAATTGGTTTTACGAACTCGAAGAAGCTACAATTGGTTGACACTAAGGTTGTCTTGTGCTTCGCGTCAGCCTCCACATTAGAGATTTTGAATAGATGTTGATGTTAATAGGTAATAACTCTAATATGTTCAAGTTTATTGTTGATATGACGCCAGGATTGCTTTATACTGTTTGTGCAGAAGACTTGCACATTTTGTTTAGATGTTTGAATACATAGCGGATGACTCCATGCAGCTTCAAAGCATTTAATAATATCAAGACTGGCGTTCGCTGCGACTACCCTGGTTCCCTGCATGGCTTATGAAATATGTGGAACATTGTGTTATTAACTTTATCGGGAATTCTTCGAGACTTGTATTATGCAGTGTGCTGCAGCTATTACGTGGACTCTGTTCCAAGTTTCTTCAATGCAAATAAGTGTTTGTGATGTGTGAATTAGCGCAGATTTTGGATGAATTTAAAAGTGTTTCTGCAATATTGTTACGGATTTATTTGGGGCAACCGATGGCAGGTTGCCAAGATAAAGATAAATTCTATTTTTCTGACTGAAAAAAAGTTTTAAAATCTAGCATCCAATTTAATCCATCTATACGAAAAGTTTTTACTCAACCGTTTAAGTTTACAATTGTTTAAGTTTACAAAGCATTTGCTTTTGTTTACTGGAAAATTTGTGTTTGTTACACCAATAATTAATATCTACATTAAGACCAAGCCACAAGGCAATTATCAAAATGAGTTGTTAAAAATCATAAACAAATCAAATGGATAGATTTATCATAAACAGCACAGTTAAGTCACCCCTCTTAGAGAGACGGGTTGAATATATCTACATTTTCTATGAAGTTCTATCACAGAAAACGAATATTCTGTCTATAGAAGCAGTAATATAAGGTAGACTATAAAAAATATGAGATATGTGTTTGTGATGTAATGCTTTTGTCACCATCAAATACATTCTTTCATAATATTAATGTATACCAGTTTATCTATCTAAATTGAGGCGAAGAAGAATAACCAGCTTTCCTTACTTGTGGCTGATGGAGTGCAGTAATGTCTGGAGGACGCACTGGGTGTAGGTGTGCGACCAGCGGTATCCGAGCATGAAGAGCCGTTGCATCTCCTGCTCCAGAAGCCGAAGGTCCTCAGACCCGAGATCGTACCTGTGGGTTACAGAGGGGAGTTAATTACACGGGCATAGGCTAAGACAGGCGTAATGTTTGTATTGTACACATGCGAGTGTGTGTGTGTGTGTGTGTGTGTGTGTGTGTGTGTGTGTGTGTGTGTGTGTGTGTGTGTGTGTGTGTGTGTGTGTGTGTGTGTGTGTGTGTGTGTGTGTGTGTGTGTGTGTGTGTGTGTGTGTGTGTGTGTGTGTGTGTGTGTGTGTGTGTGTAAGTGTGTGTAAGTGTGTGTGGCGAATTATTTTGATTCAACTGCATAATGAAGTTTATATAACTGAATTTTCGCAAGACGTAGCAGACATGTTTGCAAAGCCAGGAATACCAATCCTTTTGAGTTAAGTTCATAAAACGAAATGTTATTAAACCTATTCAAATTAATCTGTTGCTAATTGAATAAATAACGATGAGTGTAGCCGTGAATATGAATTTCCATATACGTGATTACATGCATACATCACAAGTGGGGGTCGTCCTGTGTGACCCCATGTTGTCGCCGAGAGAGAGACTGACTCTTAATGTATGGCTGCAGGTGAAGTTCCTTTGTAATGTGTGATGGAAATAGAAGGAGGTTTGGAGTAATAGAGATAGAGGGCTGCAAAATGAAAGCTAATGTAATATCTTTACATGTCATGTCTGTTCAGAGAGGGGGAGATTGATCCTTCATGTATGATCACAGATAACATATATATATGAAGGTCCCGAAGAACATCAAGACAAGTCCCAGATATCCGCTGTGATGTGCCTCTCCATTTAGTGTAGTACAGTGCCAGGGCGTTCTTCCTGAGATTGTGCAAGAATGCTCAGAGAAATGAGTATGGTGTGAGCTATGCGAAAAGGGAACATCTTGCTAAGTCGGAGTAACAGACTTTATTTACTATTTCATTACTAATGTTATTCGGGGAGACGGATCTCTGTAGCACCTGTAATCATGCTGTTAAAAAGAAGTACGGAAAAAATGTGAAAAAAAAAACAAAAAAACAAAAAAAAAAAAAAAAAAATTTTTTTTTCCCCCCCCCCCCCCCCCCCCACCCCCCCCCCCCCCCCAAAAAAAAAAAAAAAATAAACCAAAATTTTGTATGGTGGATGGAAATGTATAGTGAAAATGAAATATTGAGTGATGTGTTCTAGGAAGCAGGAATAATTCACTTGAAGAAAACAGGTTGTATTTTCACGGCGAATGGGAACTTGTAA
>NW_028234432.1:1357116-1362116 GCF_977035675.1 Penaeus japonicus | reverse complement strand
TCTCCCCAGTGGTGAAGCAAAGAAATGAGTTCGCGAAACCGAACCGTATTGCCCCCTATCAACAAGACCGATTTGGCTTGCACCGGTCGCCGAGACATACTAGCGCCACGTAAACACCAATTATCGGGCCTCTCTCGTTCGAAGTCTTGCGCCGCCAGGCACTTCAAGCATCGCGAGAAACTTCTTCGGCGTCTCTGCTCGTTATGTCGTCGCCATGACGACCAAGGCGGAACTTCACGAGGTATGTCATAGCCACTACAGCCTCTGGCATGGAGGCTGGATCACTGATCGTCATGATTATAACAGTATTCGATATGATGATGATGATGGTAGTGATCTGTCTATGATCAAATTATAATTATGTTATGAAACTGATTATAACTTTCATAACAGTAATTCTAGTATCAATGACACCATAATTACTCTAAAAATAGTTTACGGTTTTATGTACAATTTTTCAGGAAATTGTCTGTCTCATCTTGTATAATTTTCTAACTTTTTCGTTGGGTCTAGTTTTATTTACTTGCTTATTTGTTTCTTTACATCGTTTCTACTGTTCATCCTTTTTTTTTATCTTTTTGTTATATTTTTTAGTATCCATATTGCATTCATTATTATTATTCCTTATTATCATCGTTATAATTTTTCTTTATGTTATTATATATCTTTTTAATCTTCATTACTATCAATATCATCATCATTATCATTACACTTATTGTGCATTTCATTATTCTTATCATTCACTACTATTATTTTTATTATCATTATTATCACTATTATTATTTCTATTATCCTTATTATTATTATTGTTGTTATCATTATCATTGTCATTATTATTATAGTTATTATCATTAGCATTAGCATTATTATTATCATCATCGCTATTATCCGTCATATTAATATCATCATCATCATCATTTTTACTACTACTACTATTATCATTATCAATGCTGTTGTTGTTGTTGTTGTTAACATCGTCATTATCATTAGTTTTTGTTATCGTTATTGTTATCATGATTATCATTATAATCATTATTGTCATTATCATTTTTTATCCTTATCATCATTTTTATTATAATCATTTTCTTATAATTGTTGTTGATATTATTATTATCATTATTATTATCATTATTATTGCCATCATTATAATTATTGGTGCTGCTCTTATTTTCAATATTATTACTATTATCATAATTATCATAATCACTATTATCATTATTATTACAATCACTATTATCACTATTATCATTATCATCATCATTATTTTAATTATTTTATTAGTATTGTTATTACTGCCTTTTTTTCTATTATTATCATTATTATTATTATCATCGTCATTGCCATTATCATTGTTATTATCATTATTATTATCATTACCATGTAGATAGATGAATAGACAAAGAAAGATAGATAAAGATAGAAAGAGAAAAAGGGATAGATAGATGGATATATACATATATATGTGTGTGTGTGTGTGTGTGTGTGTGTGTGTGTGTGTGTGTGTGTATATATATATATATATAAAAATATATATATATATATATATATATATATATATATAAATATAAAAAGAGAGAGAGAGAGAGAGAGAGAGAGAGAGAGAGAGAGAGAGTAAGAGAGAGAGAGAGAGAGAGAGAGAGAGAGAGAGTAAGAGAGAGAGAGAGAGTAAGAGAGAGAGAGAGAGAAAGAGAGAGAGAAAGAGAGAGAGAGAGAGAGAAAGAGAGAGAGAGAGAGAGAGAGAGAGAGAGATACACAGACAGATGCATTGTAATATATACACACAGACGAAACTAAAGATAGTTAGATAGACAATAAGACAGACCTACTGAGAGAAAGACAGATAATTAGACAGATAAAGTTGGAAACTAATAGAAATATAGGAATAAACATATCAACGGAAATACAAAGAAAAGGTATTATGAAATGGTATTTTTTGATATAGATGCATGTATAGTATATGAGTAAATAATATTACATAAGGTTAAGACTTTAAATATATAGTTGAATGTCAAATAATTACAGTTTTCTGGCAAAATTAACGACTCATATATCCATCCAGCCATCAATCTACATATACAAACCAATACATAGACATGCACAAACACACACACACATACACATACAAACACACACACACAAACACACACACACACTCATACACACATATACACACAACATGCACATACACCTTTCTGCACAAACACACACACATACACATACAAACACACACACACACAAACACACACATAGACGCACGCACACACACACACACACACTCTTACATACATATACACAACATGCACATACAACCTTCTGCACAAATACATACACACACACTCCTGGTTACAGGATGTATGAGCCGTCTCCAAATAAGCGTAGGTGCGTTATTCAGGTGAGTAACATAGAGAAAGATCTATAACCTATAACGCTATCATACATTTACAGTAGTGTGTAAGGTGAAATGGTAAGACTAGCTCATCAAAAATTAATCAACAATGGTGTGCCACTCAGAATTGTACTATTAGAAATTAAGTCATTAATGCGATCAATTCATGTCAGGTGAGCAAGTAAGGGCGGTTACATGGTCAGCAAACCATTACTAATATTCAGGCAAAGTGGGTGAACACGTCGCGCAGCTTATCATTGTAGTGAAATATGGCGACTCGGTTCCGTAGACTTCCTCCGTGAAAATCCAGGATCTGGTGGTACTTTCAGCTCAGGATTCGTTTCAAAGTTCATGATAAAAATCGCCAAGGGGGGGAAATACATACAGACATACACAGACAACCTGAGAGAATCATCACATTTGCAACGCCGTATCGATTGCCCTTGCCTACGCAAAAGCACGCATGAGCAAACCATCGTACCTCTGGCAACTCCCTCGCCAGCCAGGTTTTCAGAATGGATCTGTGACGTCACGATTCTATTTTGGGAACCCTCCGCCCACAACCTAACCTCTACTCCCCTCCCCCCTCCCCTCCCATCCCACCCCTCGTCCCTTCCCTATCACGTCCTCCCGCTACCTCTATCTCAACCTCCACCTCCGAATAATTTTCAATGTTCTCCCTCTTATTCGACTTTCCCGCTTTGTCATCTAGTTACTCGTTCCATCCATTCACTTATACATCTCTCTCTCGGCACTCATCTCTTCTACACGAAATTCGTCGGTGACCCGGTCACGTCTACGTCCTGGTGTCCGAGTGGGCGGGATTTTTGTCTACTCCCCATATTCCAGTTAGAATTTTGTAAAGGGTGAATGGCTACGGTTATCCCTCGGTTTCCATATAAACAAAGCTCGCTACTCAACCCCTTTTGCCTGTATCAAGTTCCTCTTCGCAACCAGTGTATATATCTGTGGCTCTGCGTGCAAATCTGTTCATGATATTAAGTTTCACCTGTGTAAGTTTGTGTGCGTTTGAGTATTTGTGTGTGTGAACTTACTTAAGTGCGTGAGAGAGAGTATAAGTGTGTGCGTGAGAGAGAGTATAAGTGTGTGCGTGAGAGAGAGTATAAGTGTGTGCGTGAGAGAGAGTATAAGTGTGTGCGTGAGAGAGAGTATAAGTGTGTTTGAGTGTGTACCTCTGTGTAAATATCACACCTGTAGGTCCATATACCCTTGCTAAACATACATCTAGTAATTCACCTGTCTGTTCATCCACCCTTCCACTCTTCCTCTCCCTTCCTCTCATGGCTCCACCTGGGTCGCACACAATCAGGTCCCGCAACACAGACATACCCTCGCGAGCCTTGAGTCCGCCATTCAGCATATCTCCGAAGTGCCTTATTAAATATCCTGTGTGTAGTGATTCGATTTCTGAACAAAGATTGGACCGAAGGGTTCATCTCCCTTTCAGACTCAACCCCCCACCCCCCCATCCCACCCCCCGACCCCCGTCTCCCTCTGATGCTCCTTCCAAAACCCTTCTATTTTTGCTTTATGGCTGACATAAACATTTCCAGACGCTGCTTCTACCGACGGCCGAAACCCTTTGTGTTCTTCTTCTTCTTCTTCTTCTTCTTCTTCTTCTTCTCTTTCCTACTGCCCTCTCTCATCTCGATTCCTTTCTTCCTTCCTCTTCCTTTTCCCTTTCTACTTTCTTTTCCCTTTACCCCTCTTCCCTCTCATCTTTCTCCTCTGCTTCTTCCTCGTCTACTTTCTTCTCCTCTTCTTCTTCCTTCTCTACTTTCTCTTCCTTCTCCTCCCCCCCCCCCTCTTTCCTCTCCCCTTACCGCTCCTCTTCCTCTTTTTCTTTGCCCTCTATTGGGTTTTTTTCCTCCCCCGCCTCTGCTGCGCCATCACCCTCGTTCTTTCCTCTTTAAACTCCTCCTCCTCCGCCTCCCACTCCTCCTCCTCCTCCAACTCCTCCCACAGTTCCTCCTCCTCCTCCTCTTTTTCCCACAGTTCCTCCTCCTCCTCCTCTTTTTCCCACGGTTCCTCCTCCTCCTCCTCCTTCTCCTCTTCTTTTTCCCACAGTTCTTCTTCCTCCTCCTCCTCCTCCTCCTCCTCTTCTTTTACCCACAGTTCTTCCTCCTCCTCCTCCTCTTCCTTCTGCTGCTCCTACTCCACTACCTCCACCTCCTCATCCAACTCCTCCTTCTTCTTCTCCTCCTCCTCCTATTCCTCTTCCTCCTCCTCCTCTTCTTCCTCCTTCTCTTTTTCTGCCTCCTTCTCTTCTTCCTCCCAGTCCCCCCCCCCCGTCCTCCTCTTACTTATATTCCTTCTCCTCCTTATCTTTCTCCTCTTCCTCCTACTCCTACTTTTATTTCTCGTTCTTCATTCCTCTTTCCTTTTCCTCCACTTCCAACTGACACACATCTAACTCCGTCTTCACCTGCATTACCCCTTCCACCATCACCACATCCTCCTCCTCCTCCTCCTCTTCCTCTTCCTCCTTTTCATTCTCTTTCTCTTTTCTTCTTCTTCTTTTCCTACTCTTCCTTCTTCTTCTTCTTCTTCTTCTTCTTCTTCTTCTCCTCCTCCTCCTCCTCCTCCTCTTCTT
>NW_028234432.1:1334616-1337116 GCF_977035675.1 Penaeus japonicus | reverse complement strand
TAAAAATTGACGTTACAATTGTGATAAAAACATTTTCATCTTTATCACGGCTATCAGTATCATCACCCTCATCGTCATCACCATTATCATCATAATTCTAACCGGCAGGATCGATACATGATCGCCTTCCCAGAACAACAACTAATAAGTACATTGGCCTTAATAATTCGCTGACATTTAATCTTTCCCACGCGGCCAATTTGATTCTTTATTTGACAAAACTTTCCAGGTGTTTACAAGTGAATCAAGTAATAACGGACGTTCGACGAAAATCCATATTGCTCGTCGGAGTTGGAGGAAATTGAGCCGACGGGGAACACAATATACGAAACAGTGATTGGCCGAGAGCCAATACTGCAAGCGCGCATGCGCACGAGAATGGCGCTCAGCTCCTTCCGCGATGCAAAAGTTAAAAGCAACAAAGGTATCCTCACACTCACCTACGTTTAGTCCAAGAGAGTTACTATAATAGCAAACAGGAAATACCTAAGTGTCACTGAGCTGTTCTGCATTACCGGGGCCTCAATCGCCCCTAGGTGTCAAAATACATATCATTAATTGATCGAAACAACCAATTCAGAGGCCAACATTCATCTGGCCCTCCAAAATGATCTCTCAAACAATACAACACAGCCACGCGAGCCACAACCCACAAACACATAACTCATTCGCCATAAACAGTGGTACACAGACATTGATACTGCCAGACTGACTAACATCCACAAAACAATATATAAAACTATTCCTCACTACAGAGAACCAATCATCTAAAATAGGGCTAAAGGCTTTTCAAAAATAACATAGTAGGTAGAGCTAGGTCTTCTGGAACAGTTAGACTACCAAACGAGACTACTGGCGAAGCATTGTCTATAAAGATAGCATATATTATGTGCAAATATTTCACAGATATGGTCCACTGGCAACAAATTCAATAAAAAAATAATAATCTTACAAAATAAAAATATCTTATATGAGGGAACAAATTTTGATTCGGCTAGAGAAATTGCTAATGCACTCCCTAATCACTAATCACTTCTCATGCTATCATTATTTCGCATTCCTGACCAATTAAAAACTAACAATGGGTGAGTTTGTTTGATCCATAGAAATCTGCAAAGGAATGTCTCAAGGTCCAGATCAAATTCAGTATAAAATTATCAAGTATCTTCATCATGATATGATTAAGTTGCTAGAAGTGCACAATAATATTTTGAAAATCCAGACTTTTCTAAAATCATAGCACTTCGCCCACATTATGATCTCGGATTACGTGGAAACATTTTTTGTTTTATACAAAATTTTATATCTGAGAGAATATTTTTCTATCAAATAATTTTCTGACAATGGCACCTACTCGGACATTTTTGTCTAGGCAAACGGGGTCCCACAAGGAAGTGTCTTGGCACCTACTCTATTTTTAAGTATGATAAATTACTTTTTACCATCCCTCCTCGGAATCTTAAATCTTGAATGTTGATGACTGTGCATTAATTACACTCCAGCAGCAAGACAGAACTCGGCAAATCAGATCTAATTGGATGTGATTCATAATTGGGGCCTCCAGTGGGATTTGAAACTTTCCATAACAAATAGCATTGGTGTAGTTTTTAACCACAAGACGAAGCCCAACACCAATCTAAGTCTAAACAATCACTCAATACCTATTTACATTTCTGCAACATTATTTGGCCTACTTTTCAATACTAGACTATTTTGGAAAGACCGTTTTGTCCAGTTAAAAAATAAATCTGGGCACAATCGCGGAGCTGATAGAAACTCTGCTAATGCTGTATAAATCCTTAATTAGGTCTAAAGTGGATTACGGGTCAATCGAGTATGGCTGGGCAACGAGTTCTACCCTGAAAGGTATAAAAGTTATGCAGAATGGTTGTTTAAGTGTATGTTTTGGTGCCCAAAATGATCTCCTATTGAACTTCTTACGGTAGAGTAAGGAGTATCTCCCCTCCATCTCAGACGCGGTCAACAAGTATTGCTTTATAACGCGAATATATCCAGAGAACCGTCACCATAACGATAATGCTTTGCTTAGCGTGTGTGTGTGTGTGTGTGTGTGCACGCGCATATATGCATAGCCAAAATTGTAGAGAAACAGATTGCGAAAGGAGAAAAGGAGCGTGCATGTGTTTCTACGTGCGTGTTATGTCATAAGCTCCTTGTTTGTGTCAAGACCCGAGAGAGCAATATTCCAGCCCCCCCCCGCGAGCCTCAAGCCTCTGCCCTCGCCCCGAATGACAGGCTGGCCTCTGATAACATATTGACTTACCGTATCGCCTGTGCGCACACGTATACTCACATAAGGATCTCCAGGCTAGTATGTATAGCTATACTGCCTTCGCTCTAAGATACACGTACACTTACGTATAGACAATGAAAAGAAAACATACGTTCATAATTAAGAAACACACATATATTCACAGACACACACACACAAAACACATAAAGTCAATAGAGCTCATCTCATCTCTCACCTATAGCCACT
>NW_028234432.1:1309616-1314616 GCF_977035675.1 Penaeus japonicus | reverse complement strand
AAATGATAAATGAGAAACAAGAAAGACGAGAGAGAGGAAAGAGAATGCAAGATGAGGAGAAAGGAAAGGAGAGTAGGGAAATTGTGATAATTGAGAGAACTAGAGGAAAATATAATTAAAAAGTTATAAAAGTTTTTTTCTTTCAAAAACTAATCCTAAAAGAACACCAGATGGAGAGAGAGAAGGGGAGGGAGAGCGAGAGAAAAGAGGGAAAGAGAGAGAGAGAGAGAGGGAGAGGGAGGGAGAGAGAGAGAGGGGGGGGGGAGAGAGAGAGAGAGAGAGAGAGGGAGGGAGAGAGAGAGAGAGAGGGAGAGGGGGAGGGAGGGAGAGAGAGAGAGAAAGTAAATGAGAGGGTATGGGGGGGGGTAGCATATGCCATCAACAGCTGGTTCCCCTAATGAGTGCCTGCGGTGGGGAGAGACGAGGAAATAGAGACATCGAGACCCCGGTCCAGGAAGTGTTGGGGAGAGACAGAAGGGGTCTATTGTTGGGGAAAACATGGAGGGGGAGGTGTTGGGGAGAGAAGGGTAGTGGGGAGACTTACACATGCGCCACTCACTCTATCGATTGCTTTCCTGTCGTACACTCTCACCCTACTCTCACCCCCGCCTTCCCCTCTTCTTCCTCCTCCTCTTCTTCCTCCTCCTCTTCCTCCTCCTACCCTCGTCTCCTTCCTTCCCTTCCTCCTCTTCCTAACCTTCTTCCCCGCCCCCTTCTTTCCCCCTCTCCCCTCATCCTCCTCCCTCCTACCACTTCTCCTCCTTCTACCCCTCCCCCACCTCCCCCTTCTACCCCTCCCCCACCTCCCCCTTCTACCCCTCCCCCACCTCCCCCTCTACCTACTCCTTACCTATTGACATCAACCTGAGCAGGTGTTCTCGAAGCAGTTATCCGTTCTTGTTGAAAACCTGTCTTTCAGGATGCCACCTGCGGACTTTTATCCAGAGAGTGACAACACTGACAACAGCTGTTGTTGGTAATGTCACCTGCTATTCCTTGCCCTTCAATCATCCACATATGCAAAACAGATACACACACGCACATATATACGGACGCAGCAGGTACACATGCTACCTCAGCCTGACCTAAATCGACTGTGAACAAACAAGAAATTGGAATTAGGTTAATACGTCCAGCGTAACAGTCGCCGGTCCCTTCCTACTACTCGACTCTTTCTCTCTTTTCTCTCTCTCTCTCTCTCAATCTCTGAGTTTTTCTCCTGGAGGACATTATTTTTGTTTCCTGTAGGATAACTAGTCCCGTTTTCCTAAAGACTGTGCTGAGGAATAGCGCTCGTGGGAGAATATCTATTCTCCAACGAGGTGATTCGCCATCTTGAATTTGCCTTCTTAGATGTCGCTGACGTATCTGACCATATGTATATATATATATATACATATATATACATATATATATATATATATATATATATATATATATGTATGTTGTGATATATATATATATATATATATATATATAGATATATATATATATATATATATATATATGTATTTGTGTATGGTAATATTACAATTATTTATGTATATATATATATATATATATATATATATATAATATATTCATATGTATATATATATATATGTGTGTGTTGGTATGTGTGTGTTTGTGCGTATTGTGTGTGCGTGTGTGTTTGTGCGTGTTGTGTGTGTGTGTGTGTATTCCTCTATCTCACATTTCTCTATCCTCTCCCTCCTCCCTCTGTCTATTTCTTTTCCGATTCCCCTTCTTTCTTTTCCTCCATTCTCTTCCTTCTTCTTAACCTTTCAAATAATGTTCAACGTCACACTTCACTGAATCATTACCATTATCGCTAATTGCTCAATTATCTTATCGTTATATTCCGTTATCAATATCATTAACAACATAAACATTATGACTTCGTGACTCTAATGACTATCATTATATATTTAATCATTATCATTTTCATATTTACTGGTCACATTAGTGAGTTTTTTTTCTAATCTGACCTGTTATTATTGCATTTATCAATAATAATCTTATTATCATCGCTATTGTCTGTATGATTATTATTATTATCATCATCATAATTATCATCATATTCATGACTGACATTATTATCATTAACATTATTACCATTGCTATTAGTGTTTTTCTTAACATTATTATAATTATCCTCGTCATCGTTATTATCTTCATTATCATTATCATAATTATTATTGCTATTGTTATTATTATCATTACTATCAATTTCTTTGCCATTATTGTCATTATCAGTATGCCTCATCACTGCTGTTATATATCATCATGATTATAGTTATCATCATTATCATTATTATCATTATCATCATTCTTACTAGCATTATCATAATTATCATTGTCATTTTCACTACCATCATTATCATCAGTTTTATCATTGTCATTTTCACTACCATCATTATCATCAGTTTTATCATTGTCATCATTATAATCATTATACTAATTATCATCATCATTATTATTGCAATTATTACTAATATTGTAATTGATAATAATTTCATTATTACCATTATCATAACCATTATCATTATCATTATTATAATTTTCATCTTTGTTATTATCATTTGTTTAACATCATTATTGTTATCATTATTATTATCACCATCACCATCATTATCATTATAATATTAGTAACAATTATAATGATAATGATAATGATAATGATGATGATGTTGATAATGATGATAGTGATAATCGTCATCATTTGCAGCCAAATCACCAACACCATCACTATCCCAACACCATACCATACCCCTCTCCACCACCATCAACTTCAAAACAGCCTCCCCCCCCCCCTCTCTCTCTCTTTTATCTCTTACCCCGCAAACCTCACCCCAAAATAAGGTCAAAAGGTCAGCTCAGGCTTCCATTTTCGCGTGTAACAGCTGAATTTTACATGTTATTAGTGTAAAACTTTTTTAAATGCCTTGGCCTCGATTTCTGATGTTGTTAGATGGAGGGAGAGGGAGAGGGAGAGGAAGAGGAAGAGGAATTATGTTAGGAGTTTAGTTCTAGTTGGAGGGGGAGGATGGGGAGGGGAAAGGGGGAGGGCTGACTGACGGAGGGGGAAGGGTGGAAGTGGGGGGGAAGGAGGGGGGAAGGATGGAGGGGAGAAAGAAAGGAAGGGAGAAGGAGGGGGGAAGGATGGAGGGAGAGAGCAAGGGGAGAAGTATATGTGTTTGTGAGAGAGAGAGAGAGAGTGTGTGTGTGTGTGTGTGTAAATGGTATTAGTACGTATAATGATTATGCTAATGGTGATAGTGATGATCATAACAACAGCACTACTAATAATCATTATTATTCTCCTTATCATTACCATCATTATCATAATTATTATATAGTATTATCTTTACCATTATCATTATTACTATCATTATCATCATCATTGCTACGTATTACCGTGACGATAATACTGAAAACAATAACAACAAACATACCAACGACTTCAAGCCTCCAAAATACATCCCTAAAGAAGTACGAAGGAAAAGCTCTAAAAGGCCCACGAGCCGCACAGAGACACCCAAGAAGCCGAGTCCCCCGGCTTGTTCCTGAGGCGCGTCTACAGCTCTATTAAGCCCAAATCATCCGACCCGGCGCACGACAAAACACGGCTAATTCCGGGGAACAAAAGGCGGTTGAAGTGCGCCTTGTTTCGGAAGGAGGTTTGAGGTGAGATGGGGTGGGTGGGGGTGGGGGTGGGAGTGGAAGGAAGGAAGGGAGGAAGGAGGGGTGGGTGGGGGTGGGAGAGGAAGGAAGGAAGGAAGGGAGGAGGGGTGGGGTGGGGGGGGGATATGGGAAAAGAAGGGGTGGGGTAATATGGGGGAAAAAAGGGGTTGGGGAATATGGAGAGGGAGGGGGAGAGGATGGGGAAAGTGTGGGTTGAGGAATGTTTCTGATTCTTCTGTTTGTTAGGGATTTTTTAGTCCTTGCTCTATCTCGATCTGTTTATTCTTCCATCTACCAGTCAATCTATATTTACTTTCCGCTTATTTCCTTTTTTTTTTTACCTATTTTCCCCATGTCATACCGTATGGAATTTTCCCACATCACCAAAACCGTCACCACTGAGGTTGGAATCTGATATATTCTGACGCGAAATCCCCGCGGTTTCATTCAGAGTATTCGCTGTACCATTCGCTGACGTGCTTGTCTTAATCCCTAAAGTCATTTTTGCTCCAGAACTGTACATCAAAGGCACTATTTCCGCAAATACTTGGGATGAAAGGAAGAGCGTAAGAGCAAGTGTCAACGTCACATGAGGACAGTATTTCTATGAAGTCTGTAGTTCTGTGTTAAAAATCCAACGTTATTTATCCCCCATAAGCCTCCTCCTCATGACCACCCCCGATCTGCACTCACGTATCTCGGAACTTTTTATGACCTCTGGAATCATCCATTCAGCAAAGCGTATATGCCCAATTATTCTTGGATGTTATATATATATATATATATATATATATATATATATATATATATATATATATATATATATGTATATGTGTATATATATATTGAGTGTGTGTGTGTATATATATGTATGTGTGTATATATATATATATATATATATAGAGATAGATAGAGACATATGTATATATATATATATGTGTGTGTGTGTGTGTGTGTGTTCATATTTATATGTGAGAGAGAGAGAGAGAGAGAGAGAGAGAGAGAGAGAGAGAGAGAGAGAGAGAGAGAGAGAGAGAGAGAGAGAGAGAGAGAGAGAAAGAGAAAGAGCGAGAGAGAGAGATAGAGAGAGAGAAAGAGAGAGAGAGAAATAAGAGAGAGAGTGGGGCAATACCTGTTGATCTGAGGTATCGACCCATCGCGGATTGTGTCATCCCCCAAACATCCCCCCGCCTCCCTCTCCCCCATCCCCCCATGCAGACTACACAACTACCTTCACCCCTCGCCTTCCCTCTCCCTCTCGTCCTCTCTCTCTCCTTCACCCTCTTTCTCACCCTCTTTCTCAATCTCACCTTCCC
>NW_028234432.1:1284616-1294616 GCF_977035675.1 Penaeus japonicus | reverse complement strand
CCTCATTTTCCCTCTCTTGCTTTATCAGTCTATCGTGACTCTCCCTTTTACTCGCACTCCTATGTGTCCCCCTCCTTATTTCCCCTCGTTCGCTGCATTTTTCTATCCTCGTTCCCTTTTTCCCCATCACTTGCATGGGTTCACTTCCTCGTCTCCCCTCCTTTGCTTTATTGCTCTATCCTCTCTATCCCATCCATTACCACTTGAATGTGTTCCACTCCTTTTCCCCTTCTATCCTCTCAACCTTTTACTCCCACTTGCATTTCCCCGTCCCTTGCTTTATTGTTGTATCCTCTCTCCGTTTTTGTCCCTATCCCTCTTCCTCTTCCTCTTCCTTTCCTTGCTTTCTTCTTTTTTTTTTTTTTTTGTTGTCTTTCTCTCTCTTTTACTCCCATTTGCTTGTGTTCATCTCCTTAGGTCTCCTCCCTTGCTTTATTGCTATATTTTCTCTTTCATTCTCTCTCATTTTCTCTCTCTCTCTCTCTCTCTCTCTCTCTCTCTCTCTCTCTCTCTCTCTCTCTCTCTCTCTCTCTCTCTCTCTTTCCCTCTCCCTCTCCCTCTCTTTCTCTTTCTAAATCTCTCTCTCTCTCTCTCTCTCTCTCTCTCTCTCTCTCTCTCTCTCTCTCTCTCTCTCTCTCTCTCTCTCTCTCTCTCTCTCTCTCTCTCTCCCTGTCTCTCTCTCTCTCTGTCTCTCTTTCGCTCTCTCTCTCTCTCTCTGTCTGTCTCTCTCATTCTCTCTCTCTCTCTCTCTCTCTCTCTCTCTCTCTCTTTCTCTCTCTTTCTGTCTCTCTCTCTCTCTCTCTCTCTCTCTCTCTCTCTCTCTCTCTCTCTCTCTCTCTCTCTCTCTCTCTCTCTCTCTCTCTCTCTCTCTCTCTCTCTTTCTCTCTCTTTTACTCCTCATCCCTCTCCCTCTCCCTTGTTCTATTCTCCTATCATCATTCTCCTTTTTATTCATGTCCCTTTCTTTGCTTTATTCCTCTGTCCTCACTCTACCTTTTACTCTTGCCGCTTTCCTTGCTTTATTCTTCTATCCTCACTTTCCCCTTCCTTGCTTTGTCGCTCTACTCTACTCCCTCCTCCTTGCCCCCAGTCCCCACCCTTTCTCTCTCTCTCTCTCTCTCTCTCTCTCTCTCTCTCTCTCTCTCTCTCTCTCTCTCTCTCTCTCTCTCTCTCTCTCTCTCTCTCTCTCTCTCTCCCTCACCTTTACTCCCTCTTGCATCTACCCCCCTCCTACATCGCAGAGGAACACCTGTAGACCGCTGCCGAGCACAGATGTTTGGACAGGTGGTCAAGACGACTTACATGTGAATTTCCACATAAGCGTTGTTGCAGTGTGAAAGAGGCGTAGGGGGGAGGGGGGGGGCAACGGATACAACGGAAATGGAATGAAGAAAGATCTGATGAATTAGAGAGAGAAACCGGAGGGAGGGGTCGAGGGAAAGAGAGAGGGGGGGGAGGGGAGGGGGGAGAGAGAGGGGGAGAAAGGGAGAGAGATGAGATGAGAGATGTACTAGTTGTGTTTCTGAGATATGGAGGAAGCATCTCTCTTCATCTTTTTTTTTCGTATTTCTTTTTTTCATCTTTCGTGTACTCCACGACCTCTATTCTCTCTCTCTCTCTCTCTCTCTCTCTCTCTCTCTCTCTCTCTCTCTCTCTCTCTCTCTCTCTCTCTCTCTCTCTCTCTCTCTCTCTCTCTCTCTCTCTCTCTCTCTCTCTCTCGCTCTCTCTTCCTGCGCACTTCCGAGCTCAGTAGATGTTGCTATGACAACCGTATGGAGAGCCTGCCAGAGGCCTACGGGCGGACGGAAAGCGACAGAGGGACAAAATAACAGAGAAGGGAAGAGTGGAAGGGATATGTATAGGAGACTAGGGGAAGAGGAGAAGGGGGCAGTAAGAAATGAAAAGGGGAGAAAGAGAGAAACAAGAGATAAAAGGAAGATGAGAGTTAGAAGTGAGACAGAAAAGGGAATTGGGAAGCATGGGATGAAAAGGGAAGAGGGGATGGAGAAGAGAGAGAAATGGAACGAGAAGAGTGAAGTAGGAAAAGAGGGAGAGAAAAAGAAAGCGAGAAGGGGATGATGGGGAAGGAGGAGTAAGAGATAGAAAAGGGAGAAGGAGAAAGAGAAGAAGGGAAGAATAAGTAGGAGAGAAAGGGGAAGAGGGGGAAGGAGGGAGAAGTATAAGAGGCAAAAGAGAAGGGAAAAGGGGAGTAAGCAAGAAATGGCAAGACGTGGAAGTAAGAGAGATAATGAGATCGAGAGAGAAGAGAGAAAAAAAAAAGATAGAGAGAAAAAATGTTTGGGAGTAGAAAAGGATTAGGACTAGAGCGAGAAACGAAGTAACGAAGGAAAAACGAAACGATAGAAGAGAAAATACCTTAAAAAAGGATGAAAGAAATGACTGGAAATAAAACGAAGAAAAATAAACAAAAGAATAAATAGACAGTGGAGAAAGGAAAAAGAGGAAAAGTCGAGAGAGAAAAAATGGGGGAAAGAGAGAGAGAGAGAAAAAAAAGAGAGAGAGGGCCATCTTTTTCTTTCTTTCAACAGATGGTTTGGTTCGAATTTTCTGACCTCCATAAACTCCATGCGCTGCCTTCTCCCCCCCCCTCCCCCCAATTCCCCTCCCCCTCCCCCTCCCTCCCTCCCATTAACCCGCCCCTTCCCTCACCAGCCTAGCGAATAAAACGTAACTCGAAATAGAGAGACGAAGAGGACTGAGAAATTAGAGAGAAATGGAGAGGAGAGAAAGAGAGAGAGAGAGAGAGAGAGAGAGAGAGAGAGAGAGAGAGAGAGAGAGAGAGAGAGAGAGAGAGAGAGAGAGAGAGAGAGAAAGAGAAAGAGAGAGAGAGAAAGAGAGAGGACTCGGCCAGGTTTCAGATAATGTTTGCAAACAAAGATATCGTTGCCAACAATACCGCGGGAACCAACATATGTGTGAGACCGGAATTTGAAATCACTGGTGCATGAATATTAATTCGCACACCGCACACGCATAAGAACAAATACATACAAGAACGCATATACACACATACATATACCTATACATACATACTTACATACATACATACATACATACATACATACATACATATACATATATCTATATCTATATCTATATATATATCTATATATATATATATATATATATATATATATATATATATATATATATATATATATATATATATATATATATGTATATATTATATATATATATATATATATATATATATATATATATTATATATATATATACATATAATATATGTATATATATATATATATATGTGTGTGTGTGTGTGTGTGTGTGTGTGTGTGTGTGTGTGTGTGTATACATACACACTCGAAACAATATTCACACACAAGCATACTTAAAATTACACACGCACATATACATACGTATGCATATATTCATACAAACAGTCACACACACCTTGCGATACCCACGCAGCACGGCGGAAAATCAAATCAAGAAATTTGCGAATTAATGGCATACAGGTTACATACATGATAGTGTAATCTCACTGTAGCTTAGAGTATATATGAAAGATGTTAATGTTCAGGAATGAAAATTGCATAGTTTTAATAAAAAGAAATAAGGATAAAATGTATAATGAATATATATTTGTGCCACCACGTTACGGAGTGTACGTGCTGTAAAAGCATAGGAAATTAAAAGTAGTTTAAATATATAGGAGTAAATGTAGAATCTAAAAAAAAAAATACCGTAAATACCAGAAACTGTCGGGAGCTTATTGTTTCGACGAGGCTAAAGAGTACATAAATTCTTATTTTGTTTTTCTCTTAGATCTTACAGTCCCTTCAAAATTAACTTATATCCATGGGTTAAGTATACTCCCTTACACACACAACGAATGAATACCCACACATAGACACAAACACATGTAAACGTACTTATACATTCCTACAAATATACACTGACCTATACACATATACACATAATCTCACAAAGTACCTTTTTTTTATATAAACTAGACATTGATACAAATACAATAGTCAGTGTTCCTCAGGGCAGCAGGATACAGACACTAACACAAAGAGCATAAACAGAAGCACAAAGTCGAGATTGCACATCGGCGATCGGGCCAAAATATGAGCTGCAATCTGCATCAAATGTCCGTGGATTAACTGGCTTCAACGGAGACGTAAATTCGTTTCAGATTCTTTTGTGAAGTGCAGATATAATTCGTTGAGAGCCTCTTTCCTCTCTCCCCCATCCCTCTCGTCCCTCTTCGTCCCTTTCCTCCTCCTCGTCTCCCTTTTCCATCTCTTCATCCAGTTCATTTCTTTCTTCTCCTGTTTCTCCTCCTTTCAATCCTTACCCTTCTTCTCCCTCCCCACCTTCCTTCCTTCTCGTCCCTCTCATCCTTCCCGTCTTTCTCCTCCTTCTCCTTCTTTCCATTTTTCTCCTCCTTCCTATTTCCCTTTCTATCTCCTTTTCCTTCCCATCCCTTTCCTCTTTCTCCGTCTTCATCTCCCTCTTTAGTTCCTTTCCTCTTCTCCCTTTTCTTCCTTCTCCTCCATCTCGTCCCACGCTCCCTTCTACTTTCTCTTTTCTAATTCTCCACCGAGTCATATTTCGCCTCCATTCCCTCTCTCTTCTCACTCCCATCTTTATCCTCCTGCTCCTCCTCCCATTCCTTCCCCTCTTCCTTCTCATCCCCATCCTTTTCCATCTTCTTCTCCTTGCCTTCTTCCCCCTCTCTCTTCTCCTTCCCCCTCTCTCTTCTCCTTCCCATTGCTCTCTTCTTCCTCCTCCCTCAATCTCTTCCGTTCCCTCTCCTCCTTCGTCCACCCTTCCCCCCCCCCCCTCTCTCCTCCTTTTCCCTACCCCCTCCCCCCCTCCCCTCAATCCTTGCAGAATCCTATAAAAAGGAAAATATTCTTCAGGTATAAAGAAAAACAGTCTTTGATCGAGGGAGGGGAGCGTGGTCACAGAAAATTCTCATTTGAATAAGGGACGATTCCGGGAACTTTACTTCCGGGTTGTATGATAGCGCAAGCGAGCGTTTGTGACTGTGTATGTGATTGTGTGTTTGTTTGTCAGGGCAAAATCGCTTGTTAATCGGCTAAGGTAAAAGCTACAAAATTGTATTTTTTTTTTTTTCATATAACTGAACGTTCCACGATATTTGAATTAACTGCGCATTCATCACGATAATATTATGCTATTTTACTGTTGTGATTCGGATAAGTCGATGATTATCATCTACTTTCCCCCCCCCCGAGGAGCGTTGAGTGTGCATAGTGAAATGGGGTTTTATAAATCCGTAGATTTTTTATGCTGTCTCGCAAGTCTACATTTTCTCTCGCTCCTTCTGTTTTGTTATTCATTTTTCTCGCGTATTATTAGCAATTTTATCTTCAATTTGTCATCCCTCTCTCTCTCTCTCTTTCTCTCTCTCTCCCTCTCTCTCTCTCTCTCTCTCTCTCTCTCTCTCTCTCTCTCTCTCTCTCTCTCTCTCTCTCTCTCTCTCTCTCTCTCTCTCTCTCTCTCTCTCTCTCTCTCTCTCTCTCTCTCTCTCTCTCTCTGCTTTCATTCCCTTTCTCTCACACATGCTTCGCAAAGCCAAAGTTGAAACATCCATAACAAAATATAATCAAATGAAAAACAACAAACCCTCTCATTTTCTGTCACCATAGTATAAGGTACACTTAGTTTCTCTCTTTTTTAACAAACCGTTTGAGTTTCTTACTAGTGATGCAATAGAAGAGAATACAGGAGAGTAGGTGTTACATCGAGAAAGATATATAAAAAATACACAAAAGTATGATCAAATGGTTTAAGGAAATTATAACTTTATGCATAGAAATATGATATAAAAAAGCTCCATAAAAGCATGATGGAAGGATAGGAAAGAGATTCAACAGAGAGAGAGAGAGAGAAAGGAATGATATACAAAATACACAGAATTATGATAAATACATACGAGAAGACACATACCAAGAGATGTACTGAAGTATGTTATATAAAATTCAAAGAGGCATGATAGAAATATTTGGGGAAAAAAATACCAAGATGCACAAAGAATATAAAGAAGTATTGTATATAAACTAAATAGAGGTGTGATTTATAAGTATGAATAAGATATACCAGTTACGCTGTTTTCCAGAGATAGGTTGAAGCTTAACAGGTTCACGGACGAGAAACTGGATGGAGTAATAAAAAAAAGAAAAAATCTAACGATAGAAACAAACAGAAAGAAAAAAGGGAGAAAAGAAATAGATGTAGTAAATTGAGATGATTTGCTCAAAGCTAAATAAAACATAAGATATAATGACATTACCAAAATCACCAATCCACATGTAATGTAATGTAATGCTGCTCTTTTAAATCCAACACACTTTCCCGGTTTAAAACGACTGTTGTCTCTATAGTTGGTTACCTAAAAGATAAATAAAACTAAAGGGGAAAAAAAGCTTACAAATCCACCTCCTCTTTTCGTCAAGAGTTCTTACGTGATCCTTTATATGTGTGTCAGAGTGCATGTGCGTGACCGCCTCGCTCGTCAAATCTGTTTATGGTACATGTTTTATATATATATATATATATATATATATATATATATATATATATATATATATATATATATATATATATATATACATATATATATATATATATATATATATATCCATATATCCATATATACATATATCCATATATACATATATACATACATATGCATGTGTGTATGTGTTTACGTGTTCATGGAAGTATGTTTGTTTGTGAGAAAGAGAAAAAAGTGTGTATTTGTACGTGCGATTGCATGAATATGTGCATCTAGACGTGTGCATGAATATGTGTATTGGTGCGTGTGCTTGAATACGCGACCATACTCCCAGAGTTCAGCTGACCTTGCCTTTCGTGCTTGCATGTCAAGAAGGAGGGTTAAAAAATAGAACAAGGGGCTTCATTGATCTTCCAAGCAGCCGATACAACACCCACATCAGCCACCCGCACTTCCCGGCCTCCGAAGCCCCCTGGACAATCCCATTCTCAATACTACCACGGCCAATATCCTCACTTTGTTACTGCTGTTCCCGCTATAAGTACTACGTCGACTTCTGCAACTGCTGCTAAAAATGCTAAGACGCTTCTACAACTGCTATTAGTTCTGAAAACAAGCCGTCGGTTACAGTTAATTTCTACAATTACTGCAAAAGCTATTATGATTCGTTCAGCTACTGATATCAATGTTAACGAAAACTATATAGTGGCTATTGCGATTGCTAATTTTCCTGAAATTATTACAACGACTGATATACGTATTACTGCTAAAAAAATAAATAAAAAGCCACGATAGCTGCTGCTTCTGCTTGTCCTACCTCTCCTATCACTATAAAAAAAAAACACTTCGAAGTCTACCCTTGGTATCAAAATGAAGACTACTACTACCATACTACCATCAGTATAACGGGAGTTGCACCTGCCTCTGCCCTAAGGTCCACTCTCTCCAGCATGTGCGCCTCGATAATTACCATCACCATAACCATCACCATTCCAAAGACCAATAAAACTCCCTACTACTACCACACGGTCGTAAGAAACACACCTACAGTGACGCCATAAAACTAACACACCAATCGAACTTATCATTTAGACACGGCTACGGCACAGAGCTACCTTCCCCCCTCCCCCTCCCCCTCCCCCTCTCCCCCCCCATACCCCCAGCCACCCACTCCCCCTCCCCCCATACCCCCAGCCACCCACTCCCCCTCCCACCTTCCATAATCACCTCGCACCACCTCCTACGACCGCTATTGATCATATAAACACCACCTACGGGTCGTGCAGTCGCGTTCTCGACTTGACACGTCGGGACTGCAAGTGAGTGCTGGTATTCCATCCACACACGGCTTGTCCAAAGGGTGAGGGGAGAGTAGGGGAGGAGAGGGGGGATGAAGGGGAGGAGAGGGGGAATGAAGGGGAGGAGAGGGGGAGGAAGGGAGGAGGGGAGGGGTGATGAAGGGGAGGAGAGGGGAGAGTAGGGGAGGGGAGGGGGAGGAAGGGAGGAGGGGAGGGGGGATGAAGGGGAGGAGAGGGGGGATGAAGGGGAGGAGAGGGGTGATGAAGGGGAGGAGAGGGGTGATGAAGGGGAGGAGGGGAGGGGTGATGAAGGGGAGGAGAGGGGTGATGAAGGGGAGGAGAGGGGGTGAGAGAGGAAGAAAGGAGGGGAGGGGTGATGAAGGGGAGGAGAGGGTGAGAGAGGAAGAAAGGAGGGGAGGGGTAAGGGAGGAGGGGAGGGGAAAGGAGAAGGAATGGCAAAGGAGGAGAGGAAGGGAAAAGGAGGAGAGGAATGGAGGAAGTGAGGGGAAAGAAGGGAGGAAGGGAGAGAAGGGGAGGAGGGAGGGAGGGGAAGGGAGAGGGAGAGGATGGAAAGGAGGGGAAGGGGAGGAGAGGGAGAAGGAAAAGGAAGAGGATGAGGAGGGAAGCGACGGAAGGGAGCGCCAGGCAGAGAGGGGAGAGAAGGGGGAGGGGAGAGAAGGGGGAGGGGAGCGAGGGGGAGGGACAGGACAGGGTATGAATACTGACAGTTGCAACACTCGAGCAACATTCAAATGAAAGGGAGGGGAGGGGAGGGGAGGGGAGGAGGATTAGGGGGGGGAGGCAAGGTAAGAGGGCGGATGAGAATGAGAAATCGAGGAAAGGATAAAGAGGGAGAGAAGGAAGGGAAGGCGGTATGGAAGGATGTTGAGGGATTGTAAAGTTTAAGAATAATTGTTATCTTTATCATTACCATTGGTCCTGTTGCATTTGCTGTTATTGTTTTTCGTATTGATAGCATCATCATAAGCATCACCATTATCAATAATACTACTATTGTTATCGCTTTCACTTCTATTATCACATAAACAAGAACTAAATGAAAAAGTCAATAAAATGTCAGGTTGTGAGCAACAGTCGAGGGCGAAATGTGGCGGCAAGCCCGCAGACTTCTCACAAAGCAAATGTCACCTGGCATTTAAACTCGGAAAAGGATGCTTTAAGGATAGGGGAGGGAGAGAGTGCAGATAAAGGAGAGAGAAGAAGAAGAAAGGTGGAACGGGCGCAAAGAAAAGAGAGAGAGAGAGGAAGAAGCATTGAGAGGGGAGAGGAAGGAAAGGAAGACATAGAGAAATGAAGGAGAGAAAGAAAAGGGAAAGAGATTTTGAGAAGGCGAAGAGAAGAACAGGAGAGGGAAAGGTTCAAGAAGTAGAGGAAGAAAATACGGGAAAAAATAAAGAAAGAAAAAGGGAGTGAAAAAAGAGCGAGCTGAAGAGGAGATCAAGAGAATGTAGTGGAAGGGATAAGAAAAGGAAGAACAGGGAGAGAGAAAGAAGGAGAAGAGTAGAAAAGGGAATATATCAGAGAGGAAAAGGAAATGAGGCAGGAAAGAGAAATGGAAAGTAAAACGTCAACAGAAATAATAATACGGATTACAAGGGGGAAGAAAACAAAGACAAAAGAAATACAGGGAACAAAGGAGCAGAGAGAAAAAAAAAGGAACAAAGAAGATTAAGCAAACAGAGAAAAAATAAATAAAGGGAACAAAGAAGCAGACAGATATAAACTAAAAGAGGGGTAACAGAAAGGAAGAGAGATAATCAAAACGAGGAAGAAAAATACAATTATGAAGAAAGAAGACGATGATGAAAAAAGCGTAAACAATAAAGTAATTAAAGGAATTTGATTTCTTATAGCGAAAATACAATAAATTGAATTGAAGGAAACTGGATGCAAAAGGGGAAAGAAGAGAGAGAAAGAAAGACAGGGAACCACATTTCTGCAAACGATGATAACAAGGGTGAACGCAAGAACATGAACAAAGATAATTTTTAGAAACAATACTTATGATTAAAAAGACCAAGTGGTTTTTTTCTATTATTTTCATCATTATCTAATCATTATCAAAACATTACCATCAATATTAACATCATTATTTAATTAGCATTATCATCATTTTTATCAATAGTATGACTGATTAATAATTAAC
>NW_028234432.1:1259616-1267116 GCF_977035675.1 Penaeus japonicus | reverse complement strand
AGGGGGGAGGGGGAGGGGGGGCTGACGAGGGAAGAGGAGTGGAGAAGGGGTTTTAGATATGGGTGGGGGAGCTAGGTACGGAGTAGGGGGAGGGGGAGGGGGGGCTGACGAGGGAAGAGGAGTGGAGAAGGGGTTTTAGATATGGGTGGGGGAGCTAGGTACGGAGTAGGGGGAGGGGGTGGGGAAGGGGGGGGTGTAGGGTCAGGCAGAGGAGGGGGCTTGAGAACATTCCATGCAATCGGCTAGACTCAGCCCATCCCCCCGGCCTGTTGCGACGGATGTGGCTTCGGCGAAGGTGATGATGGTGGTGATGATGATGATGATGATGATGACGATGATAATGATGACGATGAAGATGATTATGACGATGAGGATGATTATGACGATGATGATAATGATGACGATGATAATGATATTGATGATAATGATGATGACATATCTTGATCATAATGATCATGATAAACATAATAAAGATAAGGAAAAGAGCCAAACCGACGATAAAGATGATAATGACACTAATCAAGATAACTTTATATCATCCAGCCATTCCCATCGCAGGTGTAATGAAACGCCTCGCCACATTAGAGGAGGCAAAACCACCTTGAACATATGGTTATTGATTGATTATGCAAATGGAAGAGAGAGGGGTGGGGGTGGGAGGGAGAGGTAGAGAGAGAGAGGGGGGGAGAGAAAGAGAGAAGGGGGGAGGGGGAGGGAGAGAGAGAGAGGTGGGGGAGGGAGGAAGAGGGAGAGAGAAAGAGGGAGTGAGAGAGAGAGAGCGAAAGGGAGGGAGAGAGAAAGAGATGAAGGCAGAGAGGGAGAGAGAGAGGAAGGGAAAGAAAGTGAGTGTGAGACAGGAAGGAAGGGAGAGAGAGACAGACAGAGAGAGGAAGGAAAGGAGAGAGAGAGAGAGAGAGAGAGAAAGGGAAACAGACAAAGATAATCAAAACAGACAAATAACAAAGACATGAGAGAAAAAAAAAACGAAGATGAAGAACAAGGACCCAAAATAAAAGAATACACAAAACGAAGACTACATCGTACAACAACTATACCTTCCACCCCCCATCCCTCCCCTCCCTTCCCCTTCCCCCACCCCCCACCCCCCACCCCTTTTCCTCCCAGTGTCAAAGCGAGCGGCTCCCGTGAATGAGTCGTTCCCAACCACATGTTCCGTCGCTTACCTGAACAGCCATCATCAATACGTCCACCTGTTCATTCGAGACACTATACTCTTCGCTAACAAATCGTCGTGTTTCTGAATGTGGTTTTATGTTTTCTTTATTGCTTCGTCTTGTTCTTCTTGCTGTTCTTCTTTCTTTTCTTTTTCTTTTTTTTTTCTCTCTCTTTTTTTTTAATCTCTTGTTATTCTTGTCAACATACTTTTTCTTTCGTTTTCTTCTTCGTCTTCTTCTTCTTCTTCGTTTTATTCATTTATTTATTCATTTATTTATCTTTATTCCTGCGATATCAATACGACGTCGTTATTACCATATTTCGTTTTCGTATTCTTCTTTTGATCCCCCTCACACCTCCTGAATTTCGAGTCCTCCTCCGATAATGCCTTTCATTCCCCTTCTCCTATTATCTGGGATGTGAGAGATGATGAACTGCGGAGTATCCTCTTCGCTCGATGGATTTCCTCATACGTGTCATCCTCATCCCCACTCTCACATCCTCATACCTCTCCTCACGCCCATAACCACGCCCTCATTTCCCCTAATTCCCTCGACGCACATCCATAGGGACGTGTGTTTCATGTACCTTATTTCTCATATTTGTAGCATAACGACCACCCCACCGCCCCTGCCAGCGCCCGTGCTCTCTTCATCATAAAACCCACACGCCCATCCTCATACCTCCGACCACGAACGTTAAATTGAGCTCGACACACGCCCATCCTTAGCTAGTCTAAACAACACACCCACGCCTGCAAGAAGCACAATTTTGCAAAATCTAGGAAAGCAGCTTGGTTGTTATTGTCACTCGCCAAAAAAAATAAACTAGATAAAAGCTGAAAGGCAGCAGTAATAGTAATAATAGTAGTAATAATTCGGAAAGTCACGATGCTTATTGATTTGTTCGGTCACCTGTGATTTGGCCGTGGTGGAGGTGGAGGTGGAGGAGGTGGTGGAGGTGGAAGTGGAGGAGGAGGAAGTGGTTACGATGGTGGTGGTGGTAGAGGTGGAGGAGGGTTTGGCAGTGGAATTGGATGTAGAAGTGGAGGAGGAGGAAGTAAAGACAGAGACTGAGGAAGAGGAAGTAGATGAGTAATAGGACGAAGATGAAGAGGAAGAGGAGGAAGAGGAAGAGGAGGTAGAAGTGGAGGTGGAGGTGGAAGACGTGGAGGTAGTGACGGTGGTAGAAGAGGTGGAGGTGGACGTGGATTTGAAGGTTTTGGAAGTGGTGGAGTTTTTGACCGTCGAAGACCTGAAAGTCGAGGAGGATTTGGAAGTGGAAGAGGAAGTGGAAACCGTCTTGGCAGTGGAGGTGGGGCCAGAGGTGGACGCGGAGGTGGCGCCTCTCATCAGCCTGGCGACCTCGTCTTCCTGTGTTTGGTTGACCTTGAAATTCGGCTTCCAGCACTTCTACACATCAAGCTCCCGCTCCCCTCGTGTGACCTTATCTCGGCCTCTTCAAGATGTCGTGGTCCAGACGTTCGAAAAAGTCACGCTTCTTTTCAAAAAGGGGGAGGGAGGAAATCTCACTTTCAGCGGGCCCAAAAAGCGTGCGTCGGCCCTCACTCACGCCTTTCTCACCTCAGCCCGGTGACCTGGCGGGAGGAGGGGGGGGAGGGGAAGAAGAGCCCGACGGTAACAGATGTTTGTCCTCACAACACCTACCAGGCAATATTTGACCTCGTTCCCGACCTTTTTCTTGGCGTCACACCGGAACCACGCAAAGGGCGGGAGGTCGCGGCTCTTCATGCATGAGAGATGGTAAAAAAGCCAACAAGACAAACACATACAGACACACACAGACACAGACGCAAGGGTCGTTAGTTACCTCTCCACAGTCGTCCTCCCTGCAGGTGCTCACAACGACTGGCAAGAAGGTGGCGCTACGACCCCTGAGTCCCGGATGATGACGTCACAACATGGCCGCCCGAGCCAGCGTGGTTGCCGATTGACGCTCGACACCAGTGAACCTCCCGTCCCTCGTTTATTGTACTTTCCTCCGTACACTCTTCCCTTTCCTGATTTTCCCCGGCGAGGACAACGGACGTAGAGTGGAAAAGTACACCAAGACAAGCGAGAGAGAGAAGCCGAAAGGAAAGAGAAGACACAGAAGACGCGAGTTTCATTATCATGACAGGATTCCGTCTATCCTCCTCGTCCCCCTCCCCTCCTTTCCTCTTCCTCCCCTCCCCTCTAGCCCCTCTTCCTCCCCCTCATCCTCCTCCTCCACTCCCAGCCCTCTCGTCCCCCTCCCCCTCCTCCCCCTTTCCCGAACTAGGGCCGATGTCCTGACGAGACCAGCCGCGCAAATGCCACACGTCGCCAGGGACATCCTCTTCATCCTCCACTCAGCCGACGGGAAAACTAAACCCTACGACGATTTCTCTCCTCCCGGCTTTCGACAGAGTCTCCTGAGGGTGGGAATAAAACGGACGCAGGGAGATAAATCGGGAGATGGAGGAGAGAGAGAGAGAAATAAAAGGGGGAAAAAAGGAACCGGCCGACAACTCGACACTCCAGCAGGTTTGTGTGGGCTGGAGTGTAGGCTGGGAGGGGAGGGTGGGGGGTGGGGGGTGGGGGGTCTCGTTCGCGCATGGGTATCTCGACGTAACGATTTTCTGGTGACATTTCTCCACTTTTCATTATTTAATATTTCCGGCCTGGCGTCCATTGATGTATAAAATGTATGGAGAGATAGACTAGGTCGGAGAAAAGAGTAAAAAATAAAACAAGAGAAGAAAAGTAAGAGAAAGAGAGAGAAAATAAAAACAAACATAAGGGAGGAGGGGAGAGGGGGAAGGGTTGAATGTTAACTGCTACACCCAAAGAACGAGGGAGGAAGTAAGAGAACGAAAAGGAGGAAAAGGAAAGGAAGAGAGGGAAGGGAAGATGGGAGGGAGGGAGGAATAAAATCCTTTCCCCCACCATTCCCTTCCTTCCCCTCCCCCTCCCCTCCCCCCCCCTCCCCAATATACTCCAGATGACTTTCTTTATCAGGTTGTTACATCGTTCCCCTCATAATGCGTGCGGGGGATGCGAGCGAGCGAGGGGGAGACACAGGACCTGTTGAGCACAACCACGGTCCCCTCGAACCATCGCCGCTTTCGATCCGAGTGTGAGGGGAGACGCGGTGGGCGGGCGGGCGGGCGGGCGGGGGAGGAAAGGGAGGGAATGGGGGAGAGGGGCGGCCGGGCGGGTTGGGCGGGGGAGGAAAGGGAGGGAAGGGGGGAGAGGGTGAAGGAGGACAAAGGGGAAGGGGGAAGGAAAAGGAGGATAGAGGGGAAGGAAGAAACGGCAGGGGGGGGAGGGGAGGGGTGCGGAATGGTGGGGAAAGGAGAAACAAGAGAATCGAGGGGAAGGGAAGGCAAAGGAGGGGAGGGGAGGAAGAGAAGGAAAAGAAGAATCAAGGGGAAGGGAAGAGAAGGGAGGGGGAAGGTGGGGGGAGAAGGAAAAGGAGGATCGAGGGGAAGGGAAGAGAAGGGAGGGAGAAGGAAAAGGAGGATCGAGGGGAGGGAAAGCGAAGGAAAGGAAAGAAAGAAGGAGAGGGGAAGGGAGGGAGAAGAAACAAAAAAATAAAAAAACGAAGGGAACAGAGGGGAAGCACAACAGGCGGGAAGAGATCAGGAAGGATAGGAAGGGGGGGGGGGGGAGAAAACGAAGACGAGGGAAGGGAAAATAAGTTGAAGGAAGGAGTAGAAGGGGAGTCGGAGCAAGAGGGAAGAAGGAAAGCCGAGGGTAAAGGAGGGGAAAGGAAGACGTAGAAAGGGGGAGGGGGAGGAGGGGAGGGGAAGGGGAGGGGGGGAGAGGATGGGAAGGGAAGGCGTAGGAAGGGGGAGGGGGGAGAGGAGGGGAAGGGAAGACGTAGGAAGGGGGTGGGGGGAGGGGAAGGGAGAGGAGGGGGGGGGGGGGAGGGGAAGGGAAGTTGTAGGAAGGGGGAGGGGAGGGGAGGAGGGGAAGGGAAGACGTAGGAAGGGGGAGGGGGGAGGAGGGGAAGGGAAGACGTAGGAAGGGGGAGGGGAGAGGATGGGAGGAAGGGAGAGGGAAGTTGGGAAGGGGGGAGGGGGGGAGAGGAGGGGAAGACGTAGGAAGGGGGAGGGGGGAGAGGAGGGGAAGGGAAGACGTAGAAAGGGGGAGGGGGGGAGGAGGGGAAGGGAAGGGAAGATGTAGGAAGGGGTAGGGGGAGAGGAGGGGAAGGGAAGACGTAGGAAGGGGGAGGGGGGAGAGGAGGGGAAGGGAAGACGTAGGAAGGGGGAGGGGGGGAGAGGAGGGGAAGGGAAGACGTAGGAAGGGGGAGGGGGGGGAGGAGGGGAAGGGAAGACGTAGGAAGGGGGAGGGGGGAGAGGATGGGAAGGGAAGGGAAGACGTAGGAAGGGGGAGGGGGAGAGGAGGGGAAGGGAAGGGAAGACGTAGGAAGGGGGAGGGGGGAGAGGAGGGGAAGGGAAGACGTAGGAAGGGGGAGGGGGAGAGGAGGGGAAGGGAAGACGTAGGAAGGGGGGGGGGGGGGGGGGGGGAAGGGGGAAGACGGAGGAGGGGGGAGGGGGGGGGAGTAGGGGAAGGGAAGAGGGAGGAAGGGGGAGGGGGGGGAGGAGGGGCAGGGAAGGGAAGAGGTAGGAAGGGGAGGGGGGAGGGGGGAAGGGAGGGGAAGAGGTAGGAGGGGGGGGGGGGGAGAGGAGGGGAAGGGAAGACGTAGGAAGGGGAGGGGGGGAGGGGGAAGGGAAGGGTAGGGGGGGGAGGGGGGGGAGAGGAGGGGGAGGGAAAGAAGGAAGGGGGGAGGGGGGGGGGGAAGGGAAGGGAAGATGTAGGAAGGGGGAGGGGGAGAGGAGGGAAGGGAAGGGAAGACGTAGGAAGGGGAGGGGAGGAGGGGGGAAGGGAAGACGTAGGAAGGGGGGAGGGGGAGGGGAAGGGAAGGGAAGACGTAGGAAGGGGGAGGGGGAGGAGGGGAAGGGAAGGGAAGACGTAGGAAGGGGGAGGGGGAGAGGAGGGGAAGGGAAGACGTAGGAAGGGGGAGGGGGGAGAGGAGGGGAAGGGAAGACGTAGGAAGGGGGAGGGGGAGAGGAGGGGAAGGGAAGACGTAGGAAGGGGGAGGGGGGAGAGGAGGGGAAGGGAAGACGGAGGAAGGGGGGGGGGGGGGGGGAGGGGAGGGGGGGGGGGAAGGAAGGGAAGATGTAGGAAGGGGGAGGGGGAGAGGAGGGGAAGGGAAGACGTAGGAAGGGGGAGGGGGAGGAGGGGAAGGGAAGGGAAGACGTAGGAAGGGGGGGGGAGAGGGGTGAGGGGAAGGGAAGGGAAGACGTGGGAAGGGGGAGAGGGGTAGTAGGTGAGGAGAGGACACTGTAAGGATATAGGAAGGACGGGAAGGGGAAAGAGGAAGGGGGGGGGGAGAGGAGGGAAGGGAAATGTAGGAAGGGGGACCCCCCAACCCCGGGGGGAGAGGAGGGGGAAGGGGAAGATGTAGGAACGGGGGAGGGGGGGGAGTAGGAGGGAAGGGAAGACGTAGGAAGGGGGAGGGGGGAGAGGAGGGGAAGGAAGGGAAGATGTAGGAAGGGGGAGGGGGAGAGGAGGGGAAGGGAAGGGAAGACGTAGGAAGGGGGAGGGGGGAGAGGAGGGGAAGGGAAGATGTAGGAAGGGGTAGGGGGAGGAGGGGAAGGGAAGACGTAGGAAGGGGGAGGGGGGAGAGGAGGGGAAGGGAAGACGTAGGAAGGGGGAGGGGGGAGAGGAGGGGAAGGGAAGACGTAGGAAGGGGGAGGGGGGAGAGGAGGGGAAGGGAAGACGTAGGAAGGGGGAGGGGGGAGAGGAGGGGAAGGGAAGGGAAGACGTAGGAAGGGGGAGGGGGGGAGAGGAGGGGAGGGGAAGACGTAGGAAGGGGGAGGGGGGAGAGGAGGGGAAGGGAAGATGTAGGAAGGGGGAGGGGGGAGAGGAGGGGAAGGGAAGGGAAGACGTAGGAAGGGGGAGGGGGAGAGGAGGGGAAGGGAAGACGTAGGAAGGGGGAGGGGGGAGAGGAGGGGAAGGGAGGGAGGGGGGGGAGGAGGGGAAGGGAAGACGTAGGAAGGGGGAGGGGGGAGAGGAGGGGAAGGGAAGACGTAGGAAGGGGGAGGGGGAGAGGAGGGGAAGGGAAGGGAAGACGTAGGGAGGGGGAGGGGGGAGAGGAGGGGAAGGGAAGACGAAGGGAGGAGGGAGGGAGCAAGACGAGGGAAGGGGGACTAGAGAAGAGGGGAGGGGGGAAGACTAGGGAAGGAAAGAAAAAAGAAGGGAGAGAATTGAGAAGAGGGGAGAGAATGGTGGGGAGGAAGGGGAGAAGAAGAGGGGAATCAGTGAGAGAAGAGAC
>NW_028234432.1:1252116-1257116 GCF_977035675.1 Penaeus japonicus | reverse complement strand
TGCGGTTTCATGAATACACGACAAATAAACTCATAGAGTACTGTGTGTGTGTGTGTCGTATCTGTGTTGGCGCTATATATATACATATATATTATATATATATATATACATTATATATAAATATATTACTATATATATAATAAAATTTTATTTTATATTAGATATATATATATATGTATATGTTGTTACTATATTGGTTTATGTATATATATATATTTATATAATATATTTATATTATATTATATATATTATATATATATATTATTATGTATGTATGTAATAATGTATATAATATTTATTATGATATATTTATATTAATATATAATATTTATCTTATAGATATATAATATATATATATATAATACATATATATGTATGTTATATATGTATATATATATATATTTGTACTATATATTAACATATTATAGATATATACATATATATTATACCATAAATATACCACACCACCACACACAGATATATATTTATATATATATATATATTTATATATATATATATATATATTATATTTATAATTTATATATTATATATATATATATATATGTAAGTATGTATATGTTATATGTATCTATATATATATATATATATATAATTATACTTATTAGATATATATATTAAAATATATATATATATTGATATATATATATATATATATTATATATATATAGATATATATATATTTATATGTGTGTGTGTGTGTGTGTGCGTAGATAGGTCGATAGTTGAACAGGTAATAGATAGATAAAAATATATCTATATGCGACGACTAAAGTATTTCCCCTTAAACTTTCACAGAAAACAGTAAGAAAATGTCCCATTTGAAATGCTGCATGGCGAATTTCTGTCTCATTGGAAGGAAGGGAAAGGCTAGGGAGCTCTAGGAACAGTGACTGTGCATGACCTTGCATGGCGGGGACGGCGTTCAAAATGGCTTTCGTTGACCTCCCCGAAGTCTTTTTTGTTTTTTGTTTTTTTCACTACGAATCCACAAATTCATACCATTGAATTAATTATCGACCGCATTACAATCAACTTTAATTAAGCATTCCAACTCATTAAAGTGTTATTCAACGAGCAGGAGTCGGGATCAAGCGTCCACAGGAAAGCTATGCGTTGCGTTTTTGTTTTTGTTTTTTGTTTTATGCTGTGGAGTGTATTTTGTTTTATGCGATGGAGTGTGTTAATTAGTTTGTTTTATGCGATGGAGTGTGTTTTGGGTTTGTTTTATGCGATGGAGTGTGTTATTGGGTTTGTTTTATGCGATGGAGTGTGTTATTGGGTTTGTTTTATGCGATGGAGTGTGTTATTGGGTTTGTTTTATGCGATGGAGTGTGTTATTGGGTTTGTTTTATGCGATGGAGTGTGTTATTGGGTTTGTTTTATGCGATGGAGTGTGGTTTGGGTAGAAATTAGTTTGTTTTATGCGTGTGTTTATGGAGTGTGGCGTTATGGTGGGTTTGTTGCCACCATGCGGATGGAGTGTGTTTTGGCGTTATTTGTTTTAAATTGCGGATGGAGTGTGTTATTGGGTTTTGTTTTATGCGATGGAGTGTGTTATTGGAAAAAGTTTGTTTTATGCGAGGAGTGTGTTATTGGGTTTGTTTTTATTGCGATATGGAGTAGATTGTAGTGTTTATTGGGTTTGTTTTATCGCGATGGAGTGTGTTATTGGGTTATTGGAGAGTTTTTATGCGATGGAAGTGTGTTATGGGTTTGTTTTTGACTTTATGCGATGGAGTTTTTTGTGTTATTGGGTTTGTTTTTTTGTTTTTTATTGCGCATATGGAGAATGTATGTTCAATGGAGTTTGTCTTTATGCGGATGGAGTGTGGTTTATTGGGTTTGTTTTATGCGTTGGGAAGTGTGTTAATAGTTTTGTTTTATGGCGATTGGAGGCGGTAAGGGCGTGTGTTGTATTGGGTTTGTTTTTTTTTTTTTATGCGATGGATTGGCCTGAAGTGTGTTTATTGTTTTGGGTTTGTTTTATGCGTTGATGGAGTGTGTTGTGTTATGTTTTATTGGGTTTGTTTTATGCGATGGGAATGGAGTTGTTTGTTGGATAAGGTTGTGGTTCGCGTGTGTTATTAATGGGTTTGTTTTATGCGAATGGTTGGAGAGTGTTTATTGGGTTTGTTTACTTTTTATGCGATGGCGTTAGTTTTGGGTTTGTTTTATGCGATGGAGTGTGTTATTGGGGTTTGTTTTTTCTTGCGGAAGGAGTGTGTTATTGGGGTTTGTTTTATAGCGATGGAGTGTGTTTAATTAGTTTTTGTTTTATGCGATGGAGTGTTGTGTTATTGGGTTTGTTTTATGCGATGGAGTGTGTTCTAATTAGTTTGTTTTTTTCGATGGAGTGTGTTATTGCGGTTTTGGTTTTATGCGATGGAGTGTGTTGTTATTGTTATTGGGTTTGTTTTATGCGATGGAGTTTGTGTTGTTTATTGGGGTTTGTTTTGTTTTTATGCGATGGAGTAAGTGTGTGTTATTGGGTTTGTTTTATGCGATGCGATTAGTGTGTTATTGGTACGTTTGTTTTATGCGATGGAGTGTGTTATTGCGTTCGGTTTTTTATGCGATGGAGTGTTGTTTTTGTTTTATGCGATTGGAGTGTGTTATTGGGTTTTGTTTTATGCGATTGGAGTGTGTTATTGGGTTTGTTTTTCTTTGTATTTATTGCGATGGAGTGTGGGTTATTGGGTTTGTTTTATGCGATGGAGTGTGTGTTATTGGGTTTGTTTTATGCGATGGAGTGTGTTATTGGGTTTGTTTTATGCGATGGAGTGTGTTATTGGGTTTGTTTTATGCGATGGAGTGTGTTATTGGGTTTGTTTTATGCGATGGAGTGTGTTATTGGGTTTGTTTTATGCGATGGTGGAGTGTGTTATTGGGGTTTAGCTTGTGTTTTCTTTGTTTTATGCGATGGAGTGTGTTATTTAGTTTGATTTATTTGGCGATTGGAGTGTGTTATTGGGTGCGTTTTTGTTTTATGCGAGGGAGTGTGTTTTAATGGGTTTGTTTTTGTTTTATGCGATTGGAGTGTGTGATTGGGTTTGTTTTCTGCGATGGAGTGTGTTATTGGGTTTGGTTTTTGCGATGGAGTGTGTTATTGGGTTTGTTTTATGCGATGGAGTGTGTTATTGGGTTTGTTTTATGCGATGGAGTGTGTTATTGGGTTTGTTTTATGCGATGGAGTGTGTTATTGGGTTTGTTTTATGCGATGGAGTGTGTTATTGGGTTTGTTTTATGCGATGGAGTGTGTTATTGGGGTTTGTTTTATGCGTTGGAGTGTGGTTATTGGGTATGTTTTTATGCGATTTGGTCCGCCAGTGTGTTTTTGGGTTTGATTTTTTGGATGGGAGTGTGTTATTGGGTCTTGTTTTATGCGTTGGAGTGTGCTGTGTTATTGGTTAGTTTTATGCGATGGAGTGTGGTATTGGGTTTTGTTTTATTGCGATGGAGTGTGTTATTGGGTTTGTTTTTATGCGATGGAGTGTGTGATAGGGTTGGATTTTTGCGAATGGAAGTGTGTTATTGGGTTTGTTTTATGGATGGAGTGTGTTATTGGGGTTGTGTTTTATGCGATGGAGTGTGTTATTGGGTTTTGTTGTATGCGCATTGGAGTGTGTTTTTGGTTTTGTTTTTGCGATGGAGGGTGTTATTGGATTGTTTTATTGCGATGGAGTGGGTTATTGGATTAGTTTTCTGCGATGGAGTGTGTTATTGGATTTGTTTTATGCGTGGAGTGTGTTATTGGGTCGTTTTATGCGATGCGAGTGTGTAATTGGGTTTGTTTTATGCGTGGAGTGTGTTATTGGGTTTGTTTTATGCGATGGAGTGGGTTGTGTTAATGGTTGTGTATGGGTTTGTTTTATGCGATGGAGTGTGTTATTGGGTTTTGTTTGTTTTATGCGATGGAGTGTGTTATTGGGTTTGTTTTTTGCGTTTTGCGATGGAGTGTGTTTATTGGGTTTGTTTTATGCGATGGAGTTAGTAATGTGGTTTTGTGTGGTTATGTAAACTCGATGGAGATATTGGGTTTGTTTTATGCGATGGAGTGTGTTATTGGGTTTGTTTTATGCGATGGAGTGTGTTATTGGGTTTGTTTTATGCGATGGAGTGTGTTATTGGGTTTGTTTTATGCGATGGAGTGTGTTATTGGGTTTGTTTTATGCGATGGAGTGTGTTATTGGGTTTGTTTTATGCGATGGAGTGTGTTATTGGGTTTGATTTTTGCGATGGAGTGTGTTATTGGGTTTGTTTTATGCGATGGAGTGTGTTATTGGGTTTGTTTTTTGCGATGGAGTGTGTTATTGGGTTTGTTTTATGCGATGGAGTGTGTTATTGGGTTTGTTTTATGCGATGGAGTGTGTTATTGGATTTGTTTTATGCGATGGAGTGTGTTATTGGGTTTGTTTTATGCGATGGAGTGTGTTATTGGGTTTGTTTTATGCGATGGAGTGTGTTATTGGGTTTGTTTTATGCGATGGAGTGTGTTATTGGGTTTGTTTTATGCGATGGAGTGTGTTATTGGGTTTGTTTTATGCGATGGAGTGTGTTATTGGGTTTGTTTTATGCGATGGAGTGTGTTAATTAGTTTGTTTTATGCGATGGAGTGTGTTATTGGGTTTGTTTTATGCGATGGAGTGTGTTTTGTTTTATGTTATGGAGTGTTTTATTATATGTGATGAAGTGTTTTATCTTATGCTGTGGGATGTTTTGTTTTGTACAATGAAGTGTGCTATTGAGTTTTGTTTTATACTATGGAGTGTGTTATTGTGTGGTTATGCTCATGTTGCATTATTTATATTTTGATGTATTGTGTAATATAATATGTTAGTCGATAGGAAGATGATGAGGTAACAAAAAGAATAAAGATACAAACATATGAAATATATATGAAAAATAGATAGACAAATAGATGGATGAAGATCAGTAGAAGTCCATAGATATCTTTTAGGTAGTGAGGCAGACGCAGAGTT
>NW_028234432.1:1227116-1229616 GCF_977035675.1 Penaeus japonicus | reverse complement strand
TATTTTTGCCACTATTGTTACTATTTCTATCATTATTTCTATCATTGCTATTATCTTTATCATTATCATTATTGTTATCAAAGTCATCATCGTCATCCTCATCATTTTTATCATGATTATCATTACTATTATTATCTTTACCATTATTTCATTGTATTGATAACGTTATTAGGATTGTTGCAATTAGTATCACCATTATTGTTATTATTATTACTATTATCATTATTTTCAACATTATCATTATTTTCAACATTTTCATTAGAATCATCATTATTTTCATTATTATTACTATCATTTCATTATCATCATTATCATTATCATAATAATCATTTCATCACTATTATCATTATCATTATCATAATAATTATTTCATCACTATTATCATTATTATTTGCATTATTATCATTATTTATTTTAACATTATTATCATCATTATTCTTATTATCGTTATTATCAATATCATTATCTTGCTCTTCCTTGTCTTAACTCTCACTCTCACTTCACTTCCTTCATTTTCTTTCACTTTCACTCTCTTTGCAATATTTCTCTTCCTTTTCGTTTTCTTCCTTTGTTCTATCTCCTCGTTCTATTTTTTTTTCTTTCGTTCTCTCTCTCCTTGTATTTCTGATTACTCTTATTCTTACTCTGTCTTATTTTCTTCTTCTTCTTCTTCTTCTTCTTCTTCTTCTTCTTCTTCGTCTTCTTCGTCTTTCTCTTCTTCTTCATCTATTTCCTCGTTTTGTTCCTTTTCTTTATCTTCGTATTTCCTTCTTATTCTTCTTCGTTTTCTTCTTTTTCTTTTTCTTCTTCTTCTCCTACATTTTCTTCAACGCTTATCCCGTATTACTTTCTAATTTTTCTTTCGTTTTTCTTATTCATTTCTTCTTATCTCTCGTTTTATTTCATTCTTCTTCTCTGTCGTTTTCTAATTCTATTCCATTTTCCATCTTACTCTTTCTAGTTTTCTTGAATAAACTATTTTTTATTTTTTAATCCTCTTGGTTTCTGTTCTTTCGCGATTTCTCCTTTGGTTCTCGTTTGCATTCTCTGTTTCTTCTTTCGTGTTTTTCTTCTATTCTTCCTTAAATCTTACTCTTACTCTCTTTCTTGACTCTCACTCTTACTCCTACTCCTACTCCTACTCATATTCTTATCCTTTTTTCCTACTCTAACTCCTACTCTTACTCTGACTCCTACTCCTACTCCAACTCCTATTTCTACTCCTACTCATATTCTTATCCTTTTTTCCTACTCTAACTCCTACTCTTACTTGGACTCCTACTCCTACTCCTACTCATATTCTTATCCTTTTTTCCTACTCTAACTCTTGTAGCTACTCTTCCTCTTCCTCTTTTTCCCTTTCTCTCACTCTTACTCTAACTATTGTAGCTATTCTTCCTCTTCTTCTTTTTCCCTTTTTTTCACCCCTTCGTTACCACAAGGCATCGACAACAGAGGGACCGGCAATGCACCGCAGAATAAGCTCCATTATAGCCCGAGGCAGATATAATCCAAGCAGGTCTTTAGCAGCGGAAGATAAATAGGGGGAGGCACGTGTTGTTTGTGTGGGGGGGAGGGGGGGCGAGTGGGAGGAAGATGGGGGGGGGGGCGAGTGGGAGGAAGATGGGGGAGAAGGGGAAAGGTGGAAATGGAGGAGGTTGAGGGAGGTTGGGGAGGGGTGGAGGAGGAGAGGGAGGTTGGGGAGGGGTGGAGGAGGAGAGGGAGGGGAGGTTGAGGGAGGGGGAGAGGGGAGGTGGAAGGGAAGCGGGAAAGGAGGTGGAGGTGGAGGTGGAGGTGACGGCGGGGAGGAGGAGGGCGAGTGGGAAGGAGAAGACTGGGTAGAAGGGTAAGAGGTGGAAGAGGTAGAGGAAAGGCAGGAGGGGAAGTGAAAGGTAGAAGGAAAGGGGGTGGAGGAAAGGAGAAGTGGAATCGAGAGGAAGAGGGGTGGAGGGGAAGGGACGGTAAAGGGAAATAAGATGAAGGATACAGGAAGGAAAAGAGAGAGAGAAAAAAAATGAAAGAGAAAATAATAGAAACAGAAAGAGACATAAACAGACATAGACAGAGAGAGAAACATAGACAGAAAGAAAGAAAGAGACAGAGAGAGATCGAAAGAGAGAAAGAGAAAAAAAAATGAAAGAGAAAATAATAGAAACAGAAAGAGACATAAACAGACATAGACAGAGAGAGAAACATAGACAAAAAGAAAGAAAGAGACAGAGAGAGATCGAAAGAGAGAAAGAGAAAAAAAAATGAAAGAGAAAATAATAGAAACAGAAAGAGACATAAACAGACATAAACAGAGATAGAAACATAGACAGAAAGAAAGAAAGAGACAGAGAGAGATCGAAAGAGAGAGAGAGAGAAAAAAAAAAAACAAGAATGAGAAAATCTTAAAAAAAAAACAATACAAAAACTAGAGCCCCCCAAAAAAATCCCAACCCAAATCCAAGAGCGTGGAGGTGTAACTCGAACCTCGCGTGGGCGTGAGTGTTTCACC
>NW_028234432.1:1207116-1212116 GCF_977035675.1 Penaeus japonicus | reverse complement strand
TCGAAATGGCAAGAAAGCGATGGAAAACAACGCGATGGAAAAAAGAGATGGGATATAGGCAATGGAAAGGAAAGAGCTGGGAACTCAAGCCAGGGAGTCGACTCTTGAACCAAGCGGTTGTTACCTCATAGCATGAAAATCAAGGGCATGGGACTGGTGCGTATGGAAGTAAAGAGATGGACATCCCGAAATAGAATTAAAATCGATGGCGATAAATCGCTGGGCTTCCAGCGGGGACCATCGCTGATGGGAATAGGGCTGCACATGAAGAGATGGATTGGAAAGCGATGGAAATAGAGAAATGGAAATAACGATGGTAATAACGGAGATGGCAATACAAAGCTGGGGCACAATCCAAGATGGCCATCCAGAGATGGCAATCCACCGAAGGACAAATCCGAGTGGACAATCAGCGGGCTCATGGCAAACCCGCGAAGGCAATAGGGAATACGGTAGCCAGTGAACGATCCCGATTTGGGCCTGCATTCCTAGCCTACACTCGCTTGTACCTCACGAGATGGGTGTTCACAGCCTGGGCCCTGCTCGAGGGAAAATGAGCTGGACACGAACGAGCAAGGGGCTCCCTGGCCCTGGCTGTATCCCTGGAAGCAGAGTACCAATCGCTGGCATTCCACTGGGATGGAATTAATAGATGAACCTGGAGTGTGGACATGAATGCTGCAACTCACACGAGCATGAACCCGCCGGACTTGCCGTCGCATGGTGCAAATCCGTCACGGTGGAATAACGAGGCTGCCACTCCCTCGCTGCCCTACACACGCTGGCCTCCCGAGCTGCCCATCAATGCGACCCACTACCTAGATGAAAGAAAGACGAGGACAATCAATGGCGACAATAAATATGTGGACAACCAGAGATGGATTCTGACTGCTTCACATTATATCTGCCACGCCAGCGCTGCACTACCTGGATGACACGCCCTCGAGAAAGGCACTACCCAGGCAGCCACGTCCACGAGATGACATACCTGTCATGCACCTCCAACGGTGGCCCTACCGAGCTTGGCTTAGCCTGGATTCCCCTACCCCTAAGCTGACAACGCAAGAGCAGGAACTACATGATCAATGGCTGAACCGACCAGCTGGCCCTATGGGATGCCCAGCACGCTAAGGCCCACAACCTGGATGAAACTCACTGGCAGCCCGCCCCTCTCTCATTCCCACCCAATCTCATCCCTACCCTCTCAATTCCCACCCAATTCGCCCACCCTCTCCAATTTCCCACCCATTCTTCCATTCCGCCCTCTCATTCCTACCCTCTCATTCCCACCCTCCCATTAATAGCCATGCATCCCCCACCCACTCATCCCCCGCCTCCTCCCACCCCTGCTCATTTCCCATCCATTCCATCCCAACGCACTTCTCACTGTCCCACCTTTCATCCACAACCCTCCCGCTCCCATCCACTCATTCCCACTCTCATTCCCACCCTCGTTATTCCCCGCCCTCTAATCCCAGCAACGTATCTTCATTTTACACTGCCCCATTCATCCCCTCCTACGTCTCATGCCACACCCATTCATTCCCCACCCTCTTCATATCCCACTCCCATTCCCTCCCTCTCATTCCCACCCTCCCAAATTCCCCCCCTCATCCCACAATTTAGTATAGCCCCACCCCTTATAACCACGCCTCTCATCCCAACGAACATCCCTCTCACTGGATTCCCACCCTCTGATCTCTCATTCCTACCCTCTCATTCCCACCCTCCCATTCCAACCCACTCATTCCCACCCTCTCATTTCCACACCTCATTCATCCAACCCATATCCCACCTCTCATTCCACCCCTTCATCCCACCCATGATTCCCACCCTCTCATTCCACCAGTTATCCCCACCAGGAACCGCTTCCCATTCCACCATTCCATTTTCACCCTCATTCCCACCCTCTCATTCCCCCCATTTTTACTCCAAACCCTCTCATTCACTCCCTTCCCTCCCATTCCCACCAATTCTCCCCACCCACTCATTCCCACCCTCTCATTCACCGTCACTAGTCCTAGCAAAGGCCAGCCCCAAACATCTACTTACCCCGCCGCTGCATGACCCATTTACCAATTTATCCCACCCAATCAGCAGAGGGATCCCTCCCTCTCATTCCCACCCTCCCATTCTAATCCACAATCCCCACCCTCTTATAACCACCCACTCATCCCCACCCTCTCATTTCCATATCTCATTCCTACCCTCTCATTCCCACCCTCCCACTCCAACCCACTCATTCTCACCCTCTCATTTCTACCCTCCCGTTCCCACTCACTCATTTCCACTTTCATCCCCATCCTCTCATCAATGCCCTCTGTGCCACACACATTCCCCTCAATACTCACGCCACTCCATTTATCCCCACCCACTCATTCCCACCCTTCCTCCACATTATCCCCACCACTGCTTCCCACCTTTATTCTAACCTTAATAATTTATCATTCCCACCCCCTCATTCCCACCCTCTCATTCCCACCCCCTCATTCCCACCCTCTCATTCCCACTCTTTCATTCCTACCCTCTCATTCCCACTTTCCACTTACTCCTTCTCACCCTCAAATTTCCATCCTTCCACTCCAACCCACTCATTCCCACCCTCTCATTTGAACCCTCCAGTTCCCATCCACTCATTCCCAATCTCATTCCTCCCTCTCATTTCCACCCGCCCATTCTAAACCCATTCATCCTCACCCACTCATTCCAACCCATTCATTCCAACCCACTCATCCCCATTCTATCATTCCCATCCATTCATCCCCACCCACTCATCCCCGCCCTCTCATTCCCACCCATTCATCCCCACCCACTCATCCCCACCCTCTCATTCCCACCCATTCATCCCCACCCACTCATCCCCACCCTCTCATTCCCACCCATTCATCCCCACCCACTCATCCCCACCCTCTCATTCCCACCCATTCATCCCCACCCTCTCATTCCCACCCATTCATCTCCCATTCCACCCATTCCCACACCCTCTCATCCACCTTCTCATTCCCACCCATGATCCCCCTCTCATTCCCACCCACTCATCCCCGCCCTCTCATTCCCACCCATTCATCCCCACCCACTCATCCCCGCCCTCTCATTCCCACCCACTCATTCCACCCATATGTCCCACCTCCATTCCACCCTCACCCCACCCACTCATCCCCCTCATTCCACCCTATCCCACCCAACATTCCAACCACATCCCCACCACACCATGTATCCCCACCACTCATCCCCCTTCATCCCACCCATTCATCCCCACCTTCTCATTTCCCTTACCCACCCAATTCCACCCTCTCATCCCACCCAACACCCCACCCATTCATTCCCACCCACCCCTCACCCCTTCATCCATTCATCCCCACACATCCATCATCCCACCCATTCATCCCACCCATTTCACCCACCACCCATCATCCCCCCTTTCTCCCCCATTCATCCCCCTCTTCCCACCATTCATCCCACCACTCATCCCCCCACACCATCATCCCCCCCACTCATTCCCACCCATCTCCCCACTCCTCATTCCATTCATCCCACCCACTCATCCCACCCTTCATTCCACCCAAACATCCCCACCACTCATCCCCCTCTCTTCCCACCCATCATCCCCCCCATCACATTCCCCCATTCATCCCCCCCACTCATTCCCACCCTCTCACCCACCCCCAATCCCCCCCCCCATTCATCCACCCTCATTTTGCCCTCTCATTCCCCACCCCTCCACATTTCATCCCCCCCACTCATCCCGCCTTCATCCCCACCCTCATTCCACATCATCCCCCCCTCTCATTCCACCCATTCATCCACCATCTCCCCACCCTCTCATCCCCACCCACCCTTATTCATCCCCCCCCACTCATCCCGCCCATTCATCCACCATCACCCCAACCTCTCCCTACCACCATCCCCCACCTCACCCCCTTATCCCCCCATTCCCCACCCTCCCCCCCCCTCATTCACCACTCCCCACATCCCCACTCATCCCACCCATTCATCCCACCCATTCACCCATATCCCCCCATCACCCCCCTCTCATCCCACCATTCATCCCCACCTCATCCCCCCATTATCCCACCCAACCCTCCCCACCCCTATCCCCATCATCCCACCCATCATCCCCCCTTCTCATCCCCCCTCCACCACCCATCATCCCCCCTCTCCACCTCATCCCAAAATCCCATTCCCCACCCATCACCCACCCTCTCCCACCTCCCACCCATTCCCATCCCCCACCATCCCCCCCATCCCTCCCCACCCACCACCCCTCCTCCCATTCCCACCCTCCAATCCACCTCTCATTCCCCATCTCCCCCTATCTTCCCCATTCATACACCGACTCATCCCCCCCTCTCATTCCACCCATCACCCACCCATCACCCCCTCCATCCCCATTCCCACACAACCCACTCATTTCCCACCACTATCCCACCCATTCATCCCCACCCATTCATCCCACCCACTCACCCCCACCCACTCATCCCAACACCCCTCTCATTCCCACCCATTCATCCCCACCACTCATCCACCTCTCATTCACATCCCCACCCCTCATCCCACCCTCTCATTCCCCACCCATTCATCCCCACCCACTCTTTCCCACCCCATCCCCCCCATTCATCCCCACCCATTCATCCCCACCCCCTCACCCCCCCCCACTCATCCCCACCCACTCATCCCCACCCCCTCATTCCCACCCACTCATCCCCACCCACTCATCCCCGCCCTCTCATTCCCACCCACTCATCCCCGCCCTCTCATTCCCACCCATTCATCCCCGCCCTCTCATTCCCACCCATTCATCCCCGCCCTCTCATTCCCACCCATTCATCCCCACCCATTCATCCCCACCCACTGATTCCCACCCTCTCATTCCCACCCATTCATCCCCACCCACTCATCCCCGCCCTCTCATTCCCACCCATTCATCCCCACCCTCTCATTCCCACCCATTCATCCCCACCCACTCATCCCCGCCCTCTCATTCCCACCCATTCATCCCC
>NW_028234432.1:1184616-1189616 GCF_977035675.1 Penaeus japonicus | reverse complement strand
CACGCCACCTTGTGAGACCCATTTCCTTTCTTCCCCATCTTCTATGCTCCAGTATGGATGCCCGACTGCAAATTCGATCACGACAGTACGATACAACACAGCTAGATAAATGGGATGGTTTTGTTGGACAAGATAGAGTGACTTAGACATCAGCCGGCCCTCACTCATCGAGAGGTAAAGTCGATAATTGAGGCAAGGTCACTAGGCCTGCCCGTGAGGGCAAACTAAAAGGGAGCGATCTTTCTTGGCCGGTGGTCACACGGAAACTGTTATTTTGGTAGGCGGATTTGCGCCAAGTCAGGTCAGCGTGGGGAAGGTGCATCGAGGCTAGGTCAGTGACTCCGAACCCACCCGAGGCGACACAACCACGTGGTATAGAGCGGCTATGGGCGACATCTTGGAACAGACACAAAACAGAGTATACATTCTATCTTAATGGTCTTATAGGCCATTCCGTGACCTACAGGAGTGGTGGAGGAGCAAGTCAGATTGACTTCCTAATGTGTAGATGGCAATAACTAAGGGAAATAAAGAATTGTAAAATGATAAATGGGGGAAATGTGGCAACACAACACAAAGTATTGGTTGATACTAGACTGGGAATTTAAGGGTGGAAAGAGGAAGCTTCGGCAGGTCGAGCCAAATATCAAATGGTGGAGATTACAGGATCAGAAGTTAAAAAGAGAATCTAAAGAGAAAGTGATAGATGAACAAGACCATCTGAGGGAATACATGAATATCAGGAAGTGAATAGCAAAATGATTACGCAGTTGAGAGAGGAAGTACTAGGTAAAACATTGGGGAAAGAGCCTCCAGAAGAATTTTTTTAAAAATTGATGGAGGGATGAAGGGATGAGGGAGAAGTATTTAAGGCAAAGGAAGAGGTCAAGATGAACTGGGAGTCTTCTGGCTTTCAGGAAGATGGAGTGCCTCTTAAGGAGGCGAATAAGGTGTTAAAAAGGCTGTGGCAAAAGCGAAGACCTTAGTATGTAAAGAAGTGGAGAAAGATCTGGATACACTGGGAGGAGACAGAAGACTTCATAGAATACCGAAAGCTCGGGAAAAGGCATCGATGGATTTCACTCACATAAAACGGATTAACAACGAGTAGGGAATGGTTCTGATGGAAGAGGATAAAACCAAGGGAAGATGAGGAGAATGTTTCAAGCATCTCCTGTATGAGGAAAATCCTAGGTTGGGCTGATCGGAATATTCTCAGAACAGCAGTTGGCCTTGAAGACAATTCTGGGGCAAGGTGCGATGTGTCATCACCAGCGTGAACTCGCCGAGGATGCATCCCTCACCCCTCAACCAATCCCCCCACAACAAATCCCATCCGATCCCCCATCCCCCACCCACGATCAGAGCACCTACCAAACTTTCCCCTTTGCATCTCCTCCCCCTATCATAACGCCCTCTACCTCCACCCCAAGTAAGGCAAACACAAACACCCCCACCTCCTCCCCCTCCACGCCTGTGCCCATGACCAGCAATCCTCCCCTCCCGTTGCCCTCCCCTCACTCCCCGCCCGCGGCCAGCCAGCTGCCCCGCGCCCTTACCGACTCAGCAGCCTTCAACTATACTGAGCCATCCTCGCGCCTCTCCGCTGGTACACCCAGCCAGGAGTCCTCCGCCCCCACAACTACACCGGCCTCCCCCAAACCTGCGTCACCCAAGCGCTCGCCCACAGGAAAACCAAAAACCAACAAGGTAGACAATGCCAGCGCTGAAGCTTCAACACAGGTTACACCTAAACGAAGCTCTAGGAAAAAGCAAAGCAAAAGAAACAAACAACTCGACCCCAACCGCCACTGGGAAGACACAGCTCAGCAGCAGATGCAGGGTGCCTCTGCCCTTCCTACTGCCCCCCCCCCCCCCTGTTCCAGTAGTACCACCAGTGGTCATCAATAATTATGCAAAGATCTCAAAAACTACGCAACAATCCTGCCAAAGTGTCGATGAAGAGGGATATGCCACTGTGCTCTCAAGAAAACAGAAGCGAAAAGAAAGAGAGGAACGCCGAACACCTAAGCCGCTGAAGGGAGCCGATCGTCCCCATACACTCTATCTTTATATCACCAGCTGCCATCCCGACACAAATGAAGAGAATATTGAAGAACATCTATCAGAAAAAATTGAAAATATATCCAGTGTAAAAGCTCACATGACAAAAATGACACATAAATATTATACAAGTTTCACAGTAATAGGGGCAAAGACATAAAGCCCGAACTATTTATAAACTCGGATGCGTTCCCAGACAATGTCAAAGTGTTTCTTAATAGAAACAAATACAAAAACGATCAGAATGTTTGACCGCGCAACAACGTCAGCACGGCCTTTGATTAGGTCGCAGAACATCTTAAAAATAGAACATATAAATGCACAATCTCTCCTCGGTCACTTTGAAGAAATTGTACTATTAGTAAAGGAGAGAAATGTAGACATACTCTGTATTAGTGAAACATGGCTCCACCAGGAAATGATAAGTAACTTTATTAAAATTCAAAATTATCAAGTTTATCGATGTGATGCAGGGCGAGGAGGAGGAGTATGCATGTTCGTAAGGGATACCCTTAAGTCAAATATGATATCAACTACAACAGTTAATAATACTGCTGTAGAAGATATCTGGGTTACCGTACAAAGCAACATGCTTCCTTCCTTCATTATTGGCGCCGTCTATAGGCATCCCCATGCAAAATCTGAATCTTTTGAATATCTTGAAAAGGTTTTCAGAGAAATGTCCTTAAAAAAGAAATCACTTTTTATCTTAGGTGACTTAAATGATGATTTAAGTAAACCAAATGCTAAGTTAGCTAAGTTAATCAAGAAAAATAAACTAGAACAAGTGATCAATAAACCTACAAGGATCACAGAAAACAACTCGTCTATATTAGATGTAATAATAACGAATAGATTAGATATCATTCTCCATGCAGACGTCATTCCATGTCACGTTGCTGACCATGAACTTATTACGATGACGTTGAATATAAAGAAATCAAAGCGACCACCGGTTACAAAAACTTTTCGTAACTTCAATCACTATGACCCTCAGTCATTATGCGAGCTAATCATATCTAAAGAACCAACTCTATTAGGTATTTTAACGACAGACAATGTAGATACCCAGGTAACCATCCTTACGGAAGTGATAAAAAGCAGCATAGATGCCTCTGCTCCCTACGTGACAAGAATCGTCAGACGTCCCCCTGCTCCATGGATAAATGACGACATCAAGAGAGCTATTGCCGAAAGAAATGATTCCCAACAAGCGCTCAAAAGAAACAGACTTGAGCCCGCCCTTCAGGCAAATTATAAAGCAAAAAAGAAAAATGTTAAGTCATTAATTCAATTGGCAAAGAACATAAAAACAACTCCAATAAAACTTGGAAAATTGTTAAAACATTAGTGCCTAACAAACAACACACAGATAATTACACAAATTCTACACATAACACCGACCATTTCAATAACTTCTTTGCACAAATTGGAAAAATTACTTATGAACAAACAATTGGCACCACATTACATCAAAACACAGATCAGGCAAGGCTCATAACTGGTGTTTTCAGACCGCAACCAGTAAACGTAGAAACTATTATCCTAATAATAAAACAATTTGGGAAACAAATGCGGTGGGAGCAGACGGTATTGCTTTGCGCTTTATTAAGGATAGTCTACCGGTAATCGCATTTTATATAACGATCATCATTAACACCTCACTGGTAACTGGTGTTTTCCCGTCGCTTTGGAAACATGGAATTGTAACACCAGTTTTCAAGTCTGGGGATATAGACGACATGAATAATTACCGCCCTATCACAATACTTCCAGTATTATCTAAGGTTCTTGAAAAAGAAGTAGCAAATCAATTGATGAATTTCCTGGAGACCAATAACATATTATCTAAAACTCAACATGGCTTTAGAAATAGGTTATCCACTGAAGCAGCGTTGCTACAGATTACTGACCAAATTTATAATAACATGGACAACAATAAGGTAAATTTACTCACTTTGTGCGATCTTTCTAAAGCTTTTGACAGTGTCCATCACAAAATCCTTCATAACATATTAAGAAACCATAGAATTGATACCCATTGGTTTGATAGCTATCTAAACACAAGAACCCAATCGGTAAAAATTAATGAGAATATATCATCAGCACAACCAGTTTATTTCGGTGTTTTCACAATTTTCATTAATGATTTATCAACTATAGTCCATAACTGCCATCTAATACAATACGCCGATGATTCTCAATTTCCTCACAGTGACTCAGTGAACAACTTAGAGGCATTGATAAGAAACACTCAAGACACTCTTGTTAAAGCAAAACGATATTTTGATAACAATGGTCTTAAAATAAATCCACAAAAAACGCAATGTATCTTCATAGGTAGTCGGCAAAATTTAGCTAAAATTCCCATAGACACAACCATAGATTTCGAAGGCTACCAAATTAAACCAAGCACTTCAGTAAAAAATCTAGGAGTACACTTCGACAGATATATGACGTTTGAATCCCATGTTGATAATATACATAGAAAGGTAATGGGAACATTAATATATCTTAATCATATAAAAAAAATCAAATCCCTACAGAAACAAGAATCATGGTTGGTCAAACTCTAGCACTAAGCATCATTAATTATTGTTTAAATATTTGGGGCTCTACTAACAAAACCCTAATGCAGAAAGCACAAAGACTACAAAACTTTGCTGCAAGAGTTGCATTGGGTAATGTTAGAAAGTTCGATCATATCACCCCACACATTATTCAACTTAAATGGTTAAAAATTCAAGCCAAATGCAGTTATGATACATGTGTTTTTATTCATAAAATCATTCATGGGAATTATCCACAATGGATCCTGCCCTTACAAACTGTGGGGAACACATCAGGTGTTCGAACTAGACAAGTAAATTCTCTGTATGTCAAAAGATCACACACAGAAATAGGGACACGACAAATGCTAATACGTGGACCCATGA
>NW_028234432.1:1149616-1167116 GCF_977035675.1 Penaeus japonicus | reverse complement strand
CCTCTCCTCTCCTCTCCCCTCTCCCTCCCTTGCTCCTCTCCTCTCCTCTCCCCTCTCCCTCCCTTGCTCCTCTCCTCTCCTCTCCCTCCCTCCCTTGCTCCTCTCCTCCCCTCCCCCTCCCCCCTCCCTCTCCTCCCCTCTCCCTCCCTCCCTTGCTCCTCTCCTCCCCTCTCCCTCCCTCCCTTGCTCCTCTCCTCTCCTCTCCCCTCTCCCTCCCTTGCTCCTCTCCTCCCCTCTCCCTCCCTCCCTTGCTCCTCTCCTCCCCTCTCCCTCCCTCCCTTGCTCCTCTCCTCCCCTCTCCCTCCCTCCCTTGCTCCTCTCCTCCCCTCTCCCTCCCTCCCTTGCTCCTCTCCTCCCCTCTCCCTCCCTCCCTTGCTCCTCTCCTCCCCTCTCCCTCCCTCCCTCCCTTGTTCCTCTCCTCTCCTCTCCCTCCCTTGCTCCTCTCCTCCCCTCTCCCTCCCTCCCTTCCTTGCTGCTCTCCTCCCCTCTCCCTCCCTCCCTCCCTTCCTTGCTGCTCTCCTCCCCTCTCCCTCCCTCCCTCCCTTCCCTCCTCTCCTCCCCTCTCCCTCCCTCCCTCCCTTCCTTGCTGCTCTCCTCCCCTCTCCCTCCCTCCCTCCCTTGCTGCTCTCCTCCCCTCTCCCTCCCTCCCTCCCTTGCTCCTCTCCTCCCCTCTCCCTCCCTCCCTCCCTCCCTTCCTTGCTCCTCTCCTCCCCTCTCCCTCCCTCCCTCCCTTCCTTGCTCCTCTCCTCCCCTCTCCCTCCCTCCCTCCCTTCCTTGCTCCTCTCCTCCCCTCTCCCTCCCTCCCTCCCTTCCTTGCTCCTCTCCTCCCCTCTCCCTCCCTCCCTCCCTTCCTTGCTCCTCTCCTCCCCTCTCCCTCCCTCCCTCCCTTCCTTGCTCCTCTCTTCCCCTCTCCCTCCCCTCCCTTGCTCCTCTCCTCCCCTCTCCCTCCCCTCCCCACTCTCTGTTCGTCTTTCTTTCCTTCTTCCATTGGCCCTGTATGTAAAGGTTATCAAGCAGGTTACGGAACGCCATTAACTACGAAACGAGGCCCGGAATGTGGTCGCCCAAAAGAGACCACGGTTTGGAAGCTCCGAAGCAGCAGACGCCAAAAACGCCCAGAAGAGAGAGCGTGGCCGTCATTTCCCAGAAACCAAGAGTGTGGCACCCGTCGAACAGGACAGCCGGACAATCTCAGTTAATAACGTGGAACTCCCGCCTGCAAAAAAAATAACAAAGAAGCAGCTGCCAAGAACAGAGAACATGGGAAACGAAGAAACGGAATCCTACATCCGGGACGTGGGACAACGACAAGAACGCGCCACCAGGACGCGCGGACATCGCCGCCAGAGTTAGAAGTTGACCTGAACCACGCAAGGCCGGACGACACGTTCGCCCTTCAAGGACGACTTCAACTTTACGGCTTGAGGACAAGCCTTTTTAGGTGACCAGGCAGTCTGTGAGACAACGTGCAAGCCACGTGGAGACATGAGAAAGCCACGTGGCCTAGATGCTATAAAGACGAAGGGGCAACTCTTCATGGCGTCTCCCTAGCTAGGTCAAGATAAAACGGGCCGACCTCAGGTCATTCGCCCTCTCTCTACCCGACCTCGCCTGCAGACACACCTGGCTTCGCCTCGGAAAGGCGCCGTGAGCGCCGAGCCGACGCTCCGAGCCCGCCCCGTCCGCGGGACGCGCACCAAACAGAAGACATCAGAAGCCATCGAGACCTGTAATTATTTCCATATAACCATGCCGATATTCACCAAATAAAGGAGTTAAGAATACCAGACTTTGGCTTCAAAATACCCTTTGTGAGCACCTGTCACACTCTCTATCCCCCCTCTCTCTCTATCCCCTCTCTCTCTCTCTCTATCCCCACTCTCTCTATCCCCTTCCCTCTCTCTATCCCCTTCCCTCTCTCTATCCCCTTCCCTCTCTCTATCCCCTTCCCTCTCTACCCCCCTCTCTCTCTCTCTCTCTACCTACCCCACCGGGCGGGGGGGACCGCGCGGGGGCCTCTCTCTCTCTCTCTCTAACCTCTACCGCGGCGCCCCTCTCTCTCTATCCCCCCCCCCAGGGGGCGGGGGTGGCCGTCACGTAACGCCGCCCGACTCTGCATACGGGGGGCGGGCGCGGGGCTCTCTCTCTACCCCCCTCTCTCTCTATCCCCCTCTCTCTCTATCCCCCTCTCTCTCTATCCCCCCTCTCTCTCTATCCCCCTCTCTCTCTATCCCCCTCTCTCTCTATCCCCCTCTCTCTCTATCCCCTCTCTCTCTCTATCCCCTCTCTCTCTCTATCCCCTCTCTCTCTCTACCCCCTCTCTCTCTCTCTACCCCCTCTCCTCTCACCTCTCTACCCCCTAAACCAATATAAAATAACCTCTATACACACCCCCCCTTCCCTCTCTCTCTAACCCCCCACCACTTCCCTCTCTACGCACCTACCTGATACCCCCTTCCCTCTCTATAACCAATCTACTCTAATCTAACGAACCCACTCTTCCTCTCGAACTAAGTAGGCCGCGCCGGGGGGGCCCTTCCCGTTCATAAAACTCTACCCCCTTCACCGACCCCCTCTACTAAAACTAACCTACCCTACCACCTCCCTTCCCTCTCTAAGTCTACCCCCCCTCTCTCTCTACCGAACCCCCCTCTCTCTCTAGTCTCGAAACCCCCCCGAGCGCTCGAGCCCCCCTCTCTCTCTACCCACCACCAGCAACCCCCCTACCCCCCCCCCCCCCCCCCCCCCCCCCACACCACCCCTAGCCCCCGTCCGACCCCCTCACCCTCGTTCCAAACGACCCCCCCGCACAGCCCCCCCCCGCCCCACCCCCCTCCTCCCCCTCCCACTAATCCCCCCCCACCCCCCCTTTCCCCCACCATCTATCCCCGCTAACCCCCTGTCCCCCGCCCCCCCGCCCCCCCCCAGGTCCCCCCCCCCCCCTACCCCTCTCACCCCTCCTGCCGAAACCCACCTCCTGCCCTCCTCCCCCCCCCACATCCACTCTACCCCCCCCCCCCTCGACACCCCCCCGCCCCACCCCCCCCCACCACCCCCCTCCCCCCCCCCCCCCTCCCCCCCCCCCCCTCCGCCCCCCCCCCCTCTTGCTCCCTACCTCTCTGAGCGGGGTCCCCTCTCTCTCTCTCCTCTCTCTCGATGCGGGGCCCCTCATGCTTCTCTCTCCCTATCCCCTCTCTCTCTCCCTATCGCCCTCTCTCCACGGCTCCCTATCCCCGCTCTCTCTCTAACCCCTCTCGGGGTCTAACGGGCGGCCCTTCTCTCTCTATAATAAGACCCCTCTCTCTCTATCCCTCTCTCTCTCTCTATACCTATCCCCCTCTCTCTCTCTATCCCCCTCTCTCTCTATCCCCCTCTCTCTCTATCCCCATACCATCTCTCTCCTATCCCCTCTCTCTCCGGGGACTATGCGGGAGGGGGCGGCGGGCGCTCGTGCGGGGGGTCAAGTGCGGCGGCCCCTCTCTCGCTCTATCCCCAACAGTGCAACACTCTCTCTCTTGCACATCCCCCCTCTCTGTTCACTCACAAGCAAATTATCCCCCCCCCTCTCTCGCTCTATCCCCTCTCTCCTCTCTATCGGGGATCCCTCTCTCTCTCTCTATGCGGGCGGGGGGGCGCCCTCTCTCTCTCTCTCTATCGGGTGCGGGGGGGCCCTTTCTCTCTCTCGACGCGATCTATCCACTCCGAGATCTCTCTCTATCCCCTCGCTTCCCCCCCAGCAAACCCCTCTCTCTCTATCCCCACGGAGCGCAGAAGTTCTCTCTCTCTCTATCCCCTCTCTCTCTCTCTATCCCCTCTCTCGCGCGCGTCTCTATCCCCTCGAGGCGTCTCTCTCGAGGAGATCTATCCCCCCTGCGAACTCTCTCTCTCTCTGCCACAAACGGGGGGGGGGGGGCCGCCCGGGCCCCGGCCACACCGCCGCTCTCTCTCTCTGCGGGGGTCCTGCCCCCCCTCTCTCTCTCTCTCTGCCCAACCACCCCCGGCGGTCTCTCTCTCTCGGCGAGGCTGCCCCCCTCTCTCTCTCTCTCTCCCCATCTATGGGCGCCGGGGGGGGGCGGGTGGGGGAGGGGGGGTGGGCGCGGGGGGGCTCTCTCTCTCTCTCTGCCCGGGATCTGGGGGGCGCCGGGGGGTGGGGGGGGGGGGGGGCGGCAGGGGCTCTCTCTCTCTCTCTCTCTCCCCTCTCTCTCTCTCTCTCCTCCTCTCTCTCTCCCCTCTATCCCCTCTCTCTCTCCTCCTCTATCTCTCCCCCCTCTCCCCCCCCCCTCTCCCTCCCTCCCTTTCTCATTCGATTAAAACGTCACCGTCCCCTCCACTCCTCCAGGTGACGAGCGGCCTGCGCCTGCCGGTCGGCCTGGCAGCGCAGCAGGAATTAGCGAAGGACGAGTCGAAAGAGCAGCAGACAGCGGAAGAAAAGAATAGTCAAGAGGAGGTCCGGGAGGCTCCTGGCGGCGACGCAGCAGGGGGCGCTGGGAAGAGCCCGAGAAAGCCCGAGGACCCGTTCAATATCCGAAGCCCTGGGAGCGGGAGGATCGCCAAGGTCGATCCGGCTACGTCTAAGCCCCTCGGTAAGGCTCCTGCCGAAGGAGGAGGAGAATCTAAGGAGCAGCAGCAGGAGGAGATGGAGGAGGCGACGAAAGAGAAGACGGTGGAGGACGCGAGGGAGAGTTCGAAGGTTGGGGAGGCCGGGTCTGGCGCCTTCGAGGTTTTGGATCCGCCGTCATCAGGAGAGGGACCGGAAGTTAAGGTGGTGCGTATACGCTGTTTTTTTTCTCGTTTTTATTTGAAAATAAGCGTCTGTCACAGATCGTATCCTGAATCGTTATTCTTTCTTCTTCTCTTGGTTTATTATATGCAGTGATTGCTTAATCCCTCGTAATGATTTCTTTTTGTCTTTTCCTTCCCCTCACTTTCACTTGTTCCCTCATTATTTTTCGTTTGTTCTCCATTTCTCTCTCCAATTTATCTATCCTCTCCCCTTCACCCCTTCTTCACCCTTTCACTCCCTCTTCCTACTTACTCCTCCCCACTTTCCTCTCCTCTCCTTCCTACTTACTCCTCCCCACTTTCCTCTCCTCTCCTTCCTACTTACTCCTCCCCACTTTCCTCTCCTCTCCTTCCTACTTACTCCTCCCCACTTTCCTCTCCTCTCCTTCCTACTTACTCCTCCCCACTTTCCTCTCCTCTCCTTCCTACTTACTCCTCCCCACTTTCCTCTCCTCTCCTTCCTACTTACTCCTCCCCACTTTCCTTTCCTCTCCTTCCTACTTACTCCTCCCCACTTTCCTCTCCTCTCCTTCCTACTTACTCCTCCCCACTTTCCTTTCCTCTCCTTCCTACTTTCTCCTCCCCACTTTCCTCTCCTCTCCTTCCTACTTACTCCTCCCCACTTTCCTTTCCTCTCCTTCCTACTTACTCCTCCCCACTTTCCTCTCCTCTCCTTCCTACTTACTCCTCCCCACTTTCCTCTCCTCTCCTTCCTACTTACTCCTCCCCACTTTCCTTTCCTCTCCTTCCTACTTTCTCCTCCCCACTTTCCTCTCCTCTCCCTTCCTACCTTCCAGTTACTCCTCCCCACTTTCCTTTCCTCTCCTTCCTACTTACTCCTCCCCACGTTCCTCCTCTTCCTTCCTACTTACGCCTCCCCTCCCTACTTACTCCTCCCCACTTTCCTCTCCTCTCCTTCCTACTTACTCCTCCCCACTTTCCTCTCCTCTCCTTCCTACTTACTCCTCCCCACTTTCCTCTCCTCTCCTTCCTACTTACTCCTCCCCACTTTCCTCTCCTCTCCTTCCTACTTTCTCCTCCCCACTTTCCTCTCCTCTCCTTCCTACTTACTCCTCCCCACTTTCCTCTCCTCTCCTTCCTACTTACTCCTCCCCACTTTCCTCTCCTCCTCCCCTTCCCTCTCCTCCTCCCCCTCCCTCTCCTCCTCCCCCTCCCTCTCCTCCTCCCCCTCCCTCTCCTCCCCCTCCCTCTCCTCCTCCCCCTCCCTCTCCTCCTCCCCCTCCCTCTCCTCCTCCCCCTCCCTCTCCTCCTTTCCTTCCCTCTCCTCCTTTCCTTCCCTCTCCTCCTCTCCTTCCCTCTCCTCCTCCCCTTCCCTCTCCTTCCCTCCCCTTCCCTCCCCTTCCCTCTCCTTCCCTCTCCTCCTCTCCTTCCCTCTCCTCCTCCCCTTCCCTCTCCTCCTCCCCTTCCCTCTCCTCCTCCCCTTCCCTCTCCTCCTCCCCTTCCCTCTCCTCCTCTCCTTCCCTCTCCTCCTCTCCTTCCCTCTCCTCCCCTCTCCTCCTCTCCTTCCCTCTCCCCCTCCCCTTCCCCTCCCCTCTCCTCCCCTTCCTCCTCCCCTTCCCTCTCTATCTCTCTCCCCCTACGTTCTCCCCCCCTCCCCTCCCCACCCGCGGGCCGGGGGCGGAGCGCGCGCGGGCGGCGCGGAGCGCGAGCGGAAGTCGAGCGGAGGCGAGCGCGAGGCGCGGCGCAGGAGCGCGCGGGGAGGGCGAGCGCGGCGCGGGAGCAGCGGCGAGGCGCGAGGCGCGAGAGCGGGGGGGCGCGGCAGCAGCGAGGGGAGGGAGAGCGGGCGAGAGCGCGGAGCGGCGAGCGGCGAGGCGCGCGGGGCGGAGCGGGAGGACGAGGCGGAGCGAGCGCGCGCGACGCTCCGACCGGTGCGCGACGGCGAGGCGGGCGTGGAGGGCGCGGCGGGGGGGGGGGGGGGGAGAGCGAGAGGGCGAGGGGGAGAGCGGCGAGGAGGAGAGGGGCGAGGGGAGAAAGAGGGGGGCGAGGGAGAGGAGGCGGGACGACGGCGGAGAGGCGGAGAGGAGCGAGAGGGGAGAGAGAGCGCGGCGAGAGGAGCGGGGGGGCGAGAGGAGAGGCGGAGGAGAGGAGGGAGGGCGGCGAGGAGGGAGAGAGAGAGGAGAGAGGAGGAGCGGGGGGGGAGGAGCGCGCGGAGGGGAGAGGGCGGAGGAGCAGGGGCGCGGAGGCGGGGGGCGAGGGCGGAGGGGGGGAGGGAGAAGCGGAGAGGCGAGAGGGAGGGGGGAGGAGGCGGAGGGCGAGGGGGGAGGGGGGGGCGGGGGAGAGGCGGCGAGGCCGAGGAAGGGAGCGAGAGAGGAGCGGCGAGGGAGGAGGGCGGAGGGAGGCGGGGGGGGGCGGGGGAGAGCGGGAGGGGAGGGGCGGCGGGGGGGGAGGGGGACGAGGGAGGGAGGGGAGGGCGAGGGGGGAGCGAGGAGAGAGCGGAGAGCGGGGCGGGGAGCGGGCGAGGGCGGGAGGAGGCGGGGGAGGAGGAGGGAGAGAGCGGAGGGGGCGGAGCGAGAGAGGGGAGAGAGGCGGCGCGAGAGGAGAGCGAGAGGAGCGAGCGGCGGCGGAGAGCGGGGAGAGGAGGAGAGGCGGGGAGCGGGGCGACGAGGCGGGAGAGGGGAGAGAGGAGAGAGAGAGAGAGGAGGGGCGGGAGAGGGAGAGGGAGCGAGGAGGAGCGGAGAGCGCGAGGGCGGGCGCGAGGGCGGGAGAGGAGCGGAGAGGAGGAGGAGAGAGGCGACGGAGAGGCGAGCGGAGAGAGAGGAGAGAGCAGGCGGGAGGAGGGGAGAGGGCGCGGGGAGGAGCGAGCGGGCGGAGGGGAGACGAGGAGAGGAGCGGGGCGAGGAGGCGGAGGGAGGGAGGGCGGAGGGAGGAGGAGGGGAGCGGGCGAGGAAGGCGCGAGGGCGGCGGGGAGCGGGCGGCGGAGAGGAGGCCGGGGAGCGCGCGGAGAGAGGAGGCGCGGGAGCGGAGAGAGAGGGAGCGGCGCGAGAGAGAGAGAGCGAGAGAGGAGGAGGAGCGAGGCGGGGGGAGAGAGGGAGCAGGGAGCGAGGGCGCGCGGGCGGAGAGCGGGGAGGGGCGAGAGCGGAGCGCGGGAGCGGGGCGGAGGGGGAGGCGAGGGAGCGGGGGCGAGCGCGGAGGCGAGGAGAGCGAGGGCGGCGGGGGCGAGGCGACGAGCGGAGCGCGGCGACGAGGCGGGGGGCGCGGGGAGCGAGAGGGGGGGGGCGAGGGAGCGGGGAGAGGAGAGGGAGAGGAGAGGGCGCCCCCCCCCCCCCCCCCCCCCCCCCCCCCCCCCCCCCCCCCCCCCCCCCCCCCCCCCCCCCCCCCCCCCCCCCCCCCCCCCCCCCCCCCCCCCCCCCCCCCCCCCCCCCCCCCCCCCCCCCCCCCCCCCCCCCCCCCCCCCGGGGGGGGGGGGGGGGGGGTGGCGGGGGGCGGGGGGGGGGGGGGGGGGGGGGGGGGGGGGGGGGGGGGGGGGGGGGGGGGGGGGGGGGGGGGGGGGGGGGGGGGGGGGGGGGGGGGGGGGGGGGGGGGGGGGGGGGGGGGGGGGGGGGGGGGGGGGGGGGGGGGGGGGGGGGGGGGGGGGGGGGGGGGGGGGGGGGGGGGGGGGGGGGGGGGGGGGGGGGGGGGGGGGGGGGGGGGGGGGGGGGGGGGGGGGGGGGGGGGGGGGGGGGGAGGGGGGGGAGGGGGGGGGGGGGAGGGGCGGGGGGGGGGGGGGGGGGGGGGGGGGGGGGGGGGGGGGGGGGGGGGGGGGGGGGGGGGGGGGGGGGGGGGGGGGGGGGGGGGGGGGGGGGGGGGGGGGGGGGGGGGGGGGGGGGGGGGGGGGGGGGGGGGGGGGGGGGGGCGGGGGAGAGGGAGAGCGAGGCGCGGGAGAGGAGAGCGGCGGAGAGCGGAGAGGAGCGGCGGAGAGGCGGGGGAGGGAGGAGCGCGGGGGGGGGGGGGGGGGGGGGGGGGGGGGGGGGGGGGGGGGGGGGGGGGGGGGGGGGGGGGGGGGGGGGGGGGGGGGGGGGGGGGGGGGGGAGCGGGCGCGCGGGAGGGGCGGGGGCGAGAGGGGGCGGGCGCGGGAGGAGGGGGGAGCGAGCGGAGCGCGAGAGCGAGAGCGAGAGAGGAGCGGCGGAGAGGGAGCGGAGAGCGCAGGCGAGGAGGGGAGGGAGAGCGAGCGAGACGCGCGGCGGGAGAGGGAGCGGGAGAGGAGGAGAGAGCGAGAGGGAGGGAGGGAGGAGCGCGAGAGGAGAGGAGCGGGGAGCGCGAGAGCGCGGCGAGGAGAGGGAGGAGGAGCCCTCCTCCCATCCCCACCCATCCTCTCCTTCCTCCTCCCACCCCCCAATCCTCTCCTCCTCCCACGCTTCCCACTTCCACATCCTTCTGTTCCTCCCCTCCTCCCCTTTCCTCCCTCCTCCCCTCTCCTCTCCTCCTCCTCCTCCCTTCCCTCCCATCCTCCTCCACCTCCATCCCTCCTTTCCCACCCTCCTCTCCTCCACCTCCTCCTTCCCTTCCCACCTCCCTCCATCCTCTCTCCTCACTCCCTTCTCCTCCCCTCCTCTCCTCTCCTCCCTTCCTCCCTCCCCATCCTCTCCTCCTCCTCCTCCCTTCCTCCCATCCTCTCCTCTCCTCCTCCTCCTCCCTTCCCTCCCATCCTCTCCACCTCACTCCCCTTCCCTCCTCTCCCATCCTCTCCGTCCTCCTCCTCCTATTCCTCCTCTCCCCATCCTCTCCTCCTCCTCCTCCTTCCACCCATCTTCTCCACCTCCTCCACACCTTCCCACCCATCCTCTCTACCTACCCTCCTCCTCCCTCCCACCCATGCCGCTTCCTCCTCCTCCCTTCCTCCTCCCATTCTCTCCTCCTCCTTTCTCGCTCCTCCCTTGCTCCCCCCCCTCCTTCATCTCTCCTTCCTCCTTCCCTTCATTTTTATTTCCCTTCCCTCTACACGTCTCCCTCCTCCTCCGTGCACTTCCCCCTCCCATCCTCCTCCTCCTCTTCACATCCTCCTCCTCCTTTCCCCCTTCCTCTCCCTCCTCCTCCCTCCTTTACCCCCTCATCTCTCCCTCCTCCCTTCCTTCCCACCCACTTGCGACTTTCCTCTCCTCCTCCTCCTTACCCACCCTTCCCCACCCCACCTACCTCTCCCTCCATCACTACTCCTTCCCACCCCATCCTCTCCTTACTCCTTCCCTTCCACACCTATCCTCTCCTCTCTCCACTCCCTTACCCACCCATCCCTCCTCATCTCTTCCTCCCTCTCACCAACCCCCATCCTCTCTCTCCTCCTCCCTTCCCCCCCATCCTCCCCCTCCTCTCTCCCTTCCCATGTGACCATCTCTTCCTCGCTCCCCCTTCCCTTCTCACTCCTCTCTCCTCTTTTGTGTTCCTCCTCCCTCCTTCCACCCATCCTCTCCTCCTCCTCCTCCTCCCCTCCCCCTCCATCCTCGCCCTTTCCTCCCTCCTCTCCCTCTCCTCACCCATCCTCATCCTCCTCCTCCCTTCTCCTACACCCTTCCACCTCCTCTCTTCTCCTCTCCATTCCTGCCCATCCTCTCCCTCCTGTGTCCTCCATTCTCTCCCACCCACTCTCCTCTCTCCTCCTCCCTTCCCCTCCCCATCCCCTCTCCTCCTCCTCTCCTTCTCCCACCTCCTCTCCTCCTCCTCCTCCTCTTCTCTCTCTCTCCATCTCCTCCATCCTCCACTTCTCCCCCCATCCTCTCTCCTCCTAGACCTTCCACACATCCTCTCCTACTCCTCCTCACTCTTCCCCTTGGTCCAGACTCTCCTCCACCTCCTTCCTCCTCCCATCCTCTCCCCTCCTCCTTCCTCACTTCCCATCCTCTTTCTCCTCCTCCTCCCTTCCCACTCCCCCCCATCTCCTCTCCTCCCCTCCCTTCCCCCCCCATCCTCTTCCTCCTCCTGCCCTTCCCTCCCCCTCCTCCTCCTCCTCCTCCAACTCCATCTCTCCTCCTCCTCCCTTCCCATCCTCCTCCTCCTCCTCCTCGCTCTTCTGCCCCCTCCCCATCCTCTCCCTCCTCCTCCCTTCCCACCCCATCCCTCTTCTCCCTCCTACCTCCTCTTCCCACCCAATCCTCCTCCTGTCTCCTTCTCTCCCTTCCCACCCTTACTCTCCTCTCCCTCCTCCCTCTCCTCACCCTCCTCCCCCGCCTCCTCCTCCCTCCTCTCCTCCTCCCCTCCCTTCCCCCCATCCTTCCCTCCTCCCCTCCCTCCCCCCATCCTCTCCTTCCTCCCTTCAGCCCTACCTCCCTCCTCCCTCCCCCTCCCCTCCTCCTCCTCCCTTCCCCTCCACTCCTTCTCTCTCCTCCCTCCTCTCCGTCCTCTCTCCCTCCTCTCCTCCCCCTCCCTCTCCTCCTCCTCCTCCCCCCCTACTCCTCCTCCTCCCTTCTCCACCCTCCTCTCCCCTCCTCCTCCTTCCCCCCTTCCTCTCCTCCTCCTCCCCTCCTCCTCCCTCCCCTCCTCCCTCTCCTCCATCCCCCATCCTCTCCTCCCTCCCCCTCCTCCTCCTCCTCCTCTCCCTTCCCCCCCCTCCTCTCCTCCCTCCCTCCTTCCTCCCCTCTCCCCCATTTCCCTATCTCCTCCTCCTCCCTTCCCCTCCTCTCCTCCTCCTCCTCCCTTCCCACCCATCCTCTCCTCCTCCTCCCCCCCCCCCCCTCCTCTCCTCCTCCTCCCTCCCCCCCCCTCCTCTCCTCCTCCTCCCTCCCCCCCCATCCTCTCCTCCTCCTCCCTTCCCACCCATCCTCTCCTCCTCCTCCCTTCCCCCCCATCCTCTCCTCCTCCTCCTCCCTTCCCACCCATCCTCTCCTCCTCCTCCTCCCTTCCCCCCCATCCTCTCCTCCTCCTCCCTTCCCTCCCATCCTCTCCTCCTCCTCCCTTCCCCCCCATCCTCATCTCCTCCTCCTCCCTTCCCCCTCCACTCTCCTCCTCCCTCCCCTCCCCCCCCATCCTCCCCTCCTCCTCCCCCCTTCCCCCCCCTCCTCTCCTCCTCCTCCCTTCCCACCCATCCTCTCCTCCTCCTCCCTTCCCACCCATCCTCTCCTCCTCCTCCCTTCCCACCCATCCTCTCCTCCTCCTCCCTTCCCACCCATCCTCTCCTCCTCCTCCCTTCCCACCCATCCTCTCCTCCCCCCCCCCACCCAATCCCTCTCCCTCCGCCCTTCCCCCCCTTCCTCTCCTCCTCACCTTCCCCCCCTTCCGTCTCCTCACCCCCCCCCCCCTATCCTCCTCCTCCTCCCTTCCCACCTAAATAAACATCCTCTCCTCCTCCTCCCTTCCCCACCCATCCTCTCTCCTCCCTCCTCCTCCCTTCCCCTCCTTCCTCTCCTCCTCCTCCCTTCCCAACCCATCCACTCCTCCTTCCTATCTCGCGCACAGACCCCCATCCTCTCCTCCTCCTCCCTTCCCCCCCATCCTCTCCTCCTCCTCCCTTCCCCCCCATCCTCTCCTCCTCCTCCCTTCCCCCCCATCCTCTCCTCCTCCTCCCTTCCCACCCATCCTCTCCTCCTCCTCCCTTCCCCCCCATCCTCTCCTCCTCCTCCCTCCCCCCCCCTCCTCTCCTCCTCCTCCTCCCTTCCCACCCATCCTCTCCTCCTCCTCCCTTCCCCCCCATCCTCTCCTCCTCCTCCTCCCTTCCCCCCCATCCTCTCCTCCTCCTCCCTTCCCTCCCATCCTCTCCTCCTCCTCCTCCTCCCTTCCCCCCCATCCTCTCCTCTACAACTCAAGCATTTCCCCGCGCCTTCCTCATACCTCCATACGCTCACCATTCCCCGTCCCCCCCTCCTCTCCTCCTCCCTCTCGTCCGTAATCGCTACCACCCATTCCTCTCCCCTACCTCCTTCACCGTCCCATCCTCATCGCTCCCTCCTTCCTTCCCACCCACGCCTACGCCGTCCCCTCACAATCCCAATAACAGCCTCTACCTCCTCCTCCCTCCCCCCCCCTCCTCTCCTCCTCCTCCCTTCCCCCCCATCCTCTCCTCCTCCTCCCTTCCCACCCATCCTCTCCTCCTCCTCCTCCCTTCCCCCCCATCCTCTCCTCCTCCTCCCTTCCCACCCATCCTCTCCTCCTCCTCCTCCCTTCCCACCCATCCTCTCCTCCTCCGCCCGGCCCTCCTCCTTCCTCTCCTTCCCTCGACCATGCCATCCTCAGAGTCCTTCACGACTCCCTCCTCCGTCTCCTCCCTTGCTCCTTAAGCCCCCATCCTCTCCTCACTCCTTCGTCTCTACCAGCCCCTATTCCTCATCCTCCTCCTCGCAATATACAGACTCACCATCATTTAAAATCACTGCCTCCTAACTTTACCCCCCCATCCAATATCCATACCACCCCATTCCCACACATGCCTCTAATCCTCAGCTGCGACTCTTCTCCTCCCTTCCCACCTCTCTTTCAAATTCTCCCTCTCCTCCTCCCCTACATTCATTCCTTACCTTTCCCCCATCCTCCTCCTCAATCTCCTTTTTCCTTCTTCCGCAAATACTCATCCTCTCCTCCTCCTCCTCCCTTTCAAAACCCATCCTCTACTTCCTCATCACTCCTCCCCTCCCTATCCACCCCATCCACCTCCGCCTCCTCATCTACCCATGCCGCCACGCCATCTCTTGCTCCTCCTGGCCTCTACGCCTCCCTGTCCTCCATCCCCGTCCTACCCCACCCTTCCTTCTTCCATACCTTCTCCTCCTCCTCCCTTCCCACTCCATACCTCTTCCTCCTCTCCTCCTACCCTTCCCACCCATCCTCTCCTCCTCCTCCAGCTTCCTCACCCCATACCTTCTCCTCCTCCTCCTCTCATTCCCACCCATCCTCTCCTCCATGCCCTTTCCCTCCTCTTCTCCCGGCCCATGCCTCTCACACACACTTCAGCCCCACCACCACCAGTCACAACCATCCTCCGATCCTTTCCGTACCTCACCTTCCCCTCCCACCTGTACCGCCTGAGTTCGTCCGGCCCGACATGAGCCACGAGCCACCACGAAAGGCGAGGGGCGGAGCGGACCATGGTCAGGAGGACTCACGTGAGACGAGCATTGTTAGCTGATGTCACGAGATATGTTTCCTGGTATTCGGGAATGTGTCATGCAGCATACCATAGTATCCTCTTCGTGTGTCTTGAGCCCGTCTACCTTCATTTCTATCTTCTCGTCTAACTTGGTATTATATCTATCGGTCTTAATAAGGTCAGGTTCCGTTTGTCTGGCTCTTTTTTATCTATTTTTTTTTTTATTATTTTTTTTTTTTTTTTTTTGTGTAGTGTATTGTGTGTGTTTGTTGTATCTGTGTGTTATGTGAGTGTGATTATAGTTGTGTTATTGTTACAGTTTTTCGATAGTATTCTTTTCTTTTCCTTTTTTGCATGGTTTTCCTTGTTCGTGTTTCTACTTTACCCCTCAGCTGGTTTTTTTATTTTTTTCTTTGTCGGTCTTTTATTCTTACTCTTCATTGTTTGTGTCTCTACGTCGTATTTCTCCCTCTTCTACCGTGTTGGGAAAATATCTGTTACTGATGACGTATCTTCACTCTTTAAATAATCAGCCACTGTGTAAATGATTCATGTATGAACATTAAATTTCAGTTTATATCGGTATTTCCTTTTTGTTTTTGTTTTTAATTATTGTTTACTTTGTGGCATTGCATTTTTATTTTTTTTTTTCTTATCACAGACTTGACATGGTATCTTTTTATCTATCTCTTTTGTCTACTTCTCTTACTAATCTTATAATCCTTTTACTTATTCAGCTCTCATCAATGATATCTTCTGCGTATCCCTCCTCTCGAGCTATGTTTCCTCTTTCTTTCTCGCGGGCCCGTGACTCTCGAGTGAAAGGTCAGGTCATGTTGAAGGAGGCTGACGAGGTAGTCGAAATGAACGGGACCGACATGGTAATGCTGAGAGAAACGAAATGAATACTCTCGCATATTTTAGTAGTGGAGCTTTCGTTGATTTCGGGTGATTTTAATGCGCTTCTCTCTCTCTCTCTCTCTCTCTCTCACTTGCATCGCATTCTTCGTTTCCTTTATTCTGTTCAATTATTTTTTCTTCTTTTCTTTTTCTTGACTCTCCTCTCCTCCTACTTCTACTTCTCCTCATTATCTTTCTACTGCTATTTTTCTTCTTTCTCCTGCTACTCCTACTAATTCTACTCCTACTCCTACTACTACTTCTTCTTCTCCTCCTCCTCTTACTACTACTACTTCTACTACTCCTCTTACTACTACTTCTTCTACTACTCCTCCTCCTACTACTACTTCTATTCTTCTTCCTCCTACTCCTACTCCTCCTACTCCTCCTACTCCTCCTACTCCTCCTGCTCCTCCTGCTCCTCCTACTACTTCTACTACTCCTCTTACTACTTCTTCTTCTACTACTCCTCCTCCTACTACTACTTCTATTCTTCTTCCTCCTACTCCTACTCCTCCTACTCCTCCTACTCCTCCTACTCCTCCTACTCCTCCTGCTCCTCCTACTACTTCTACTACTCCTCTTACTACTTCTTCTTCTACTACTCCTCCTCCTCTTCCTCCTCCTCTTCCTCTTCCTCTTCCTCTTCCTCCTCCTCCTGCTGCTGCTGCTATTGTTGCTGCTCCCTTGCTGCTCCTCCTTTCTTTTTCATTTTCCTTCTCGTCCTTTTCCTTCTCCTTCTCATCTTCCTCATTCTCCTCCTCCTCTGCCTTCTCCTTCTCCTTCTCCTTCTTTTTCTCCTCTAGCTCCTCTTCCTCCTCCTCCTCCTCCTCCTCTTCCTCCTCCTCCTCCTCTTGCTGCTGCTCCTCCTCTTGCTCCTCCTCTTCCTATGCTCACCTCACTCCACCCCTTCCCTTTCCTTTTGTTCCCCCCCCCTTGCCCATCACTTGGCCTTTTTCAGGCCTTCCCCCTCTTTTTCCCTTTGTCTTTTGGCCCTCCTTACCCCCTGCCCTCATTTCCTCCCCACCCCCTTTTCCTTTGCCCCCTCCCCTTCTTCCCTCCACCTACTTCTCCTCTTGCTCCTCCTCCTCTTGCTCCTCCTCCTCTTGCTCCTTCTCCTCTTGCTCCTCCTCCTCTTGCTCCTCCTCTTCCTCTTGCTCCTCCTCCTCTTGCTCCTCCTCCTCTTCCTCCTACTTCTCCTCTTCCTCCTACTTCTCCTCTTCCTCCTCCTCTTCCTATTGCTCCTTCTCCTCTTGCTCCTCTTCCTCTTGCTCCTTCTCCTCTTCCTCCTCCTCCTCTTCCTCCTCCTTCTCTTCCTCCTCCTTCTCCTCTTCCTCCTCCTTCTCCTCTTCCTCCTCCTTCTCCTCTTCCTCCTCCTTCTCCTCCTCATCCTCCTCCCTATTCCCCTTCCTCCTCCTTCTCTTCTTCCTCCTCCTCTTCCTCCTCCTCCTCCTCCTCCTCCTCTTGCTCCTCCTTCTCCTCTTGCTCCTCCTCCTCCTCTTGCTGCTCCTCCTCCTCTTGCTCCTCCTTCTCTTGCTTCTCCTCTTCCTATTGCTCCTTCTCCTCTTGCTGCTCCTCCTCTTCCTCCTACTTCTCCTCTTCCTCCTACTTCTCCTCCTCCTCCTCTTCCTCCGCCTTCTCCTTCTCCTTCTTTTTCTCCTAGCTCCTCCTCTTCCTCCTCCTCCTTCTCCTCTTCCTCCTCCTTCTCTGCTTCTTCCTACTTCTCCTCTTGCTCCTCCTCTTCCTCTCCTTCTCACCTCAAGATCCTAACAGCATCTGGTTTATCCGACCGCAAAGTATCTCCTTTTCCGTATCAACCCACACGGATATTGAGCCGGGGAATCTTTTTTTGATTGTTTTTTTTTCTTTTCTTTTCTTTTCTTCTTTTCTTTTCTTTTCTTTTCTTCCCATTCGCTCTTAGAAAAGCCCTGAATGTTAAGTCTACAAAATTGTTTACACCTACCTTTGGTTGTTGTAATTTTTTTTTCTTTTTTCTTTTTTCTTTTTCTTTTTTTCCCCCACTGCTACTATGTCGTAAGCCACCTGAACAATAGACCATTTTTTTTACGTCAGTTCAATTTTTGGTTCTTGATAATTCTTTCTTGCTGCTCACACACATAATAACCTACTTTTAGCCTCTCATCCCCTCTCACCCTCGACCCTTCCTTCTCTCTCTCTCTCTAGATCTCTGTATCTCTATCTTTCTCTCTCTCTCTCTCTCTCTCTCTCTCTCTCTCTCTCTCTCTCTCTCTCTCTCTCTCTCTCTCTCTCTCTCTCTCTCTCCTCCTCTCTCCTCTCTCTCTCCCTCTCTCTCTCTCTCTCTCTCTCTCTCTCTCTCTCTCTCTCTCTCTCTCTCTCTCTCTCTCTCTCTCTCTCTCTCTCTCTCTCTCTCTCTCTCTCTCTCCACTACAAATGCGTGGGTTGTGGGTTGAGCATAAGACATTTATTTCTTTACCTTACCATTCTTTAATAACCCATGCCTACAGCTGTTCCCCATCCCTATTTTAAGTAGTGTATAACCCATGCATATTAGCCCACAAAGTCTCTTCCCTATTTAAGAATATACAAGTATCCGCGGAATTAAAATTGTATATATACTCGTTTTTGCCATTTGATCAATCTTTCGTGTCACGCTGACATAACCCAATTGATTTTTTTCTAATTTGATTTTTTTTTATAAAATCACCTATTTTACCAATCTCTAGTGTTTTTTTCCATGCTCTCTCTCTCTCTCTCTTTCTTTCTTTCTTTCTTTCTTTCTCATTCTCTCCCTCTCTTTCTCTCTCTCTCTCTCTCTTTCTCTCTCTC
>NW_028234432.1:1133857-1149516 GCF_977035675.1 Penaeus japonicus | reverse complement strand
ACAAAAATAGAATACTTTAATTAGCGGTTTATTTTTTCTTGACCCGCTGGATACAGGTGATGTGAACGTGTTAATTGTAAGAAATTTTGCCGGGGTCTGGGTTACGGGAACGTGGATCTCTATTTTTCTTGACTTTTTTAGTTTTTCCTATATTTTTTTTTTTCCAAGTAAGTCATACTTATGGATCGATGATGGATATTACCGTCATTAATTATCATAATCACTGCAATATTCACTAAAATAGGTTTGGTTTAAAATCACAGACACATTGGAAAAGAAGTGTGCACCGAAATGAAATGATAGAAGAGAGACTGGAGAAAGGATAGTTTCCAGACTAGGAGAAAGGTGTAGGAAAAGTTGCATGCATGGGGGCTCTGAGGACCCGACTGAGCCCCAAGTCAACCTTCGAGGGGCAACCAGACACCAGAACACCAAGCATACTATATATAATGATTTTTTTTTTTCAGCGCTCTGCCAAAGTTCTGTCTTGTTTGATTTCTGTTCTGCTTGACATCTTTCTATTATTCTATATTCATATCTGGTTAGTCTTTGTTTCATCTCCTCTTGTGCTTTGGCCTCCTTACCGCTTCATCGGTCTCCTCTGCCTGAGGCCGTAGAGATTGCCCCAACTTCCTCATTTTCGTCAATCCTGGTGAGGACTTTGGGCCATCAGGCATTGTGGCTTCTGGACGAGAGTTCAGGCGATTATTGAGATCCCTATCATTATCTTGAGTTTTTTTTCTCCAAGTTCATGTTGCTTACTTGCGGAGCCTTTTCTTAATAAACTCGATCATTAGCCTTGTGTGGATCTCTTGTGTGGTGACTACCTGCGGGAATGTGATCTTCAGAATCCATTTGCCTGATTGGTTCTGAACAGCCTGTAGCTTCATCACATATGCATTTTTGAAAATGTATGGGTAGGCACTGGCGGGTGATTTATAATGGGCTGCACTAGGGCATAAAAGATGTAGAGCTTGAATTCAGGATTCAGAGTGTGAAACCTTCTGATCTGGGTAAGCTCATGCCTTGCTTTTTGTGTTATTTCACTTCTGCTTATTGTTAGTCCTGATATCTTTCCTCTGTCGCAAAAGTCGATGTGTTCCTATCAGATCCGACATCTTGAATTTGGCCTCAGGAATTACTTGGAACTTTCTCATGTTCACTGAAATCTTCCACTGTCTTTTGTAGCGGTTAATTGCCTCAAGGCGCTCATGTTGCCCTTTGTTGCCATCACCTGGCTGATACTAATATGTGACTATATTTGTGTTGCCATCGGCATACAGATAGCGACTGCTGCCGTGTGATGGTAAGGCAGATCTGTATTAATTATAAATAGTGTGGGTGAGAAGTAGCTCCCTTGTGGGACTGCGTTGGTAAAGGGAATTGTTCCACCTACTTTACCACCTACTTTACCACCTACTACTATTCTAGCACTTCTAATCATTAAGAAAAATACATAATACATGGTGAAGGGCGCTGGAAGGTTGAGCCCATTTGCTATCCTCCCTTTGGACCACATTCACTAGGTTCCAATACACCATGGCATTGGTTACTTATTTTTTAACTGATTGCCATGATGTTCCTTTACTTGGTCTAAAGTTATGTCATCTGTGATTTTCCAGACAGTATATTTTCAAGTGGTTTCGCAACCTTTGGTTCACTATCTCGAGAACATTGCCTGGGATTTCCAATAGAGATATTGGTCCGCAGTTCTCCACTTTTTTTTCTTAGTTATCGTCCAAATTCTTGCCTCGTTGTCTATGATTGCCAATCGAAGCAACATCTTGTTTGGAAGACACTTAAGAGCGCGAAGACCGCTCCATTTCTGTACCTTCGTTGTTCCAGCTTCGTGGGTCCTCAGCTCTTCCACACACCTCAGGCAATCACGGGTGACTTGACCAGTAGGGTTGCTTTTGCACACCAAGGTCAGGGCGAGCATCAACGGTACCAGTTCAGAGGACAAGGGGCGGCACCTGCCTTCATTGCCCACCAAAGACCATATGACCCTTGTTATCAAGGTAGGAACACCTCACACAGACGAAATATGGCGATGGTCGACAATGGATGCGAAATGTCAAAAGGCAAATATCGAAATGTTAAAATGTCTGTAGTTATTATTACATATATAATCCTTGTTAAATCTGTTATGCGGAAGTCGCTATAGTCTGTACTATAGGCTGTACTAACAAAGAAGGAAAGAGCGCTTGTTGCGTTCACCAGGAGTGTTCATTTAATCCATTGCTTAGAGCGAGAGAGAGAGAGAGAGAGAGACGAAGAAACGGAGGGAGAGGGAAAGATAGTTACACCGATACATCTGCATCCATTTCCCTTTCACAAAACAGTAAATCCACATTTAATAAACTATTAATTTCAGCTTAGCATCTATGATTATTCTTGTAGATGCATCAATTGCAACAAGCAACGTATGCTAAATCTTGCAATGTTGAGTCATATATGCATTTTGTACATCCTTTGACAGGAACTTTCGAGATCCCCAATTTTTTTAAAAGGGCTTTTACTCCACATCGAAGGAGAAATTATGTTAATATATGAATCTTTTAATGATATTGATATGAAAACCACTACATCTTGCAGATTTTATTCATATTTTGATATTTTAAATGTTTGAATATTACCCTTTTAAATTTTACGGGACTCAAAGAAGAGGTTGGAGAAAGAGGAAGGCATGTTAAATCCACTTTTTCTTCCTTAAACAAGAAATACGACAAAAACGAGTTTTGTATTTACGAATGACTATCTACATGAATACAAGATTGAAATCGATACAAAGGGAACAGAGCTGACATGACCACTGTCTTCTGAGAAAAATTCAGACCAATCACGTAGGATGTAACGAAATCAAGAGTGGCTGAGCGGCCAGAGGTACTCTTAAGCCAAGCTTCCACTATTCCTATCTGACTATAGCACCAAGATCCAGCAATTATCTGGTCACGATACTATTAAAACGGTTTGAAGTTCGCCTTGACCAGCTATGCCTGGTGGAGTAACTGTAATGTAACCACGACGGGAGGCTGGACAGGCGACTCGGGGCCGCCTCCGTCTCTTCTTCCTCCTTTTCCTCCTCCTACTACTACTCCTACTCCTACTCCTACTACTACTCCTACTCCTACTCCTACTCCTACTCCTACTCCTACTCCTACTCCTACTCCTACTACTACTCCTACTACTACTCCTACTACTACTCCTACTACTACTCCTACTACTACTCCTACTACTACTACTACTACTACTACTACTACTCCTACTACTCCTACTACTCCTACTACTCCTACTACTCCTACTCCTACTCCTCCTACTCCTCCTACTCCTCCTCTGGCTAGTGAGAACTGGGCTTTATTTAACAAGACCCGTTTCAGGGATTATCACCCTTTTGGTCTGACCCAAAATTGGGTTGTGAGGTAAGCAAGAGTTGTCTCCATCTTTGAGGGGAAGCAATGGATATTGATTACGTATTACTGTAGAATTATACAAAATTATATCAAGCAAGTGTAGTATCAATAAAAAAACACGTGTTTTTATTGAAAGTGTGTGTAGATTTTACAAAACAAGCATTTACATTGAAACAATAGATCAATATTTAAACGCTCTTTTGAGACTGAAGATAAACAGCATACATAGATGGTTTAGCTGTATTCTTTAATGACTGCATTATTGGTACCTTTTTAATTTCTTCGTTTAGACCTAAAATCGTTAGGGAGAAAATATAATATATACTATCAGGCTTCATGCTTCCGATTTCAACTTGACCGGGGAAGTGTGAATGTAAATACACCCATTTTCGGTGGCTGATTAGCTAGAGTGACTCACGCCCAGGTTTCAAGACTCGGCTATCAGGGCCGAGTCTAGGTCTGACTAGATAGTCAATTACTTCTTTTGGATAAGACCACTGAGATATACTTGCTCTGATCTTTATTTTTTATCGATGTGACTAACAAAGCTGTATACTAAATCTCCTTGTTTTACAGCATAATTAATCGGGCTTAATCGGTTCTTACTTTCGAATTGATTAGCAAGTAACTCTTAATTAATAGAAATAACATATCCTATATTATAAATTTAAACAATATTTGTAGTGTGTGCTCTGCAGAAGAGCAAAATTAGTTTTATACGAAATCTCGATTGGCAAACGTTATTAAAAGTCGTCGGTGTGGTCCTGTCAGTGGGCAGTGCCAGTGCTATGGAATTTAAAGGGTATAAGTCATGATGCACCTTTTCCCTGTTGATAAGTAGCGACTCTTCGGCGTCTTGTTACTGTCTAATCCAACTTCTATTGATGATGATGAAATATGATATTAGTAGGCCGTTATTATTACCACATAACATTGCTAGTGCAAAGAATTTAAGTGTCGTGTAACACAGCACTGGTCTCATTTTTTACATATTTATCTACCCTTTCATAAATCTAGATGGGCTCCAAGACCTGCGCAGTTGACGTTTCGTGCCTGAAGAAGGGTTCCTCCAGCATGGTTTCGCTGGACCACTCCACTCTCCTCAAAGCCTACGGGGCCTCCGGGGGCGCCAAGAAGGGCGGCGACGATGCAGGGCAGAAGGCGGAGCATGAGGAAGGGGTCTCCAACACCGCCAAGACCACAATGAATATCATGCACGGTGAATTTTTCAACTTTTCTTTCGATCCTTATTGGTTGGGAAGTCGACGTTTTCTTTCATGGCAATTGATCAACCGTCACTTGAGGATTTACTCTCATGCAAAAATAGCTACTGAATCCTTTTTCTCTTGTCACCTCTCATACTCTGTCACTACCTCCTCCTCCTCCTCCTCCTCCTCCTCCTCCTCCTCCTCCTCCCCTTCTCTCCATTCTCTTGCTTAATCTTAATTCTACATCTCCGTCTCTTGCTGTTACCATTCTTCTACTTTTGTTTATCCTTGTCTTTTTTCTTCTTCTTTCTCTTCTCTCCTTTTCCTCCATCTGCCAAGACGCGCCCTTTCCCCTCATCCTCCGCAGGTGACGAGATGGAGGGCGTCCCCGTGACGTCGCGCCAGGCGCTGGGCTCGAGGATGAGCCTGGTGATCAGCGTGCTCACCCGGGACATCACCCTTGACCTGCACGTGAGCCAGTGCGAAGGCCGGAGCGAAGACGGCAGTGCAGTCATCCTGGTGCAGGTTGGGCAGCCTACTTCTCGAAATTTCTCTTGAGGAAATGCGACTTTGAGATTCTTGTTGTAGTCGTTATGAAAATTGGACTGCCTGCTTTTCAAAATTTCCCTCTCGGTAAAGTGGAAAAGGCTTAATCTTGATTAAGCTGGAAAGGCAATCGCGAGACTTGCTATGATCATGAACATTTCCTTGCAGTGGTAAGATGGGCTAGACCAATTAGATTCCAGACATCTCTCCCTTGATTAAGCTTTTACTTTAGATTCCACGTTTAGTCCCGGTAAGAGCTGCTGAGAAAAAGCTGAGCCTTTTCTCGTTATTATAGTTGTCATGTTTTGGTGTTATTAGCAGACCGAGAAAGTGGGTTCTATATGGCCTGTTAAATACCGCCATGTGCTACTTAGCAACCACGAAATGTGAAATGGGACGTTATGCGAAATGGACGTTGCGCTAAAAACATTCCATTTAGCTGTTTGAAATATTGTCGTGCAACCCTTATTGGGCGTTCTAAAATACTAATGAGACGCATGACATGCGATACTGGATGTAAGATGCAATGAAGATCTAAATAATATAGATTGTATACATTTTTAAAACGGAATAAACGCCTCCTTCCCTAATTCTACGGAATGGCTCAGATACGGCATACATCCTGAATTGGAATGGAGACTAAAGGGCTGTTTATTCTGGTGGTCTGCAGGACGGCTGCAGCGCCTCCAGAGTGATGGGCGAGTTCCGAGAGGTGCTGGGCGTGGTCCACGACGACACCTTCGGCGAGCACACCGTCAGGAAGGTCACGCAATTCGCAACCATGACTGCTTTCAACACCAAGATCGAGCCGCAGACCATGACTGTTATCTGCAACGTCAAGGTCAGTGAATCGAATTGTCTTGTGCTTCGGTATCTGCGAATGCTAGTAATTAACACCTGTAGGCGCCTAAAATAACATGAAATAAAATACTGGAACCAGAATGCACTGAAGCACTTTATCATTGCACAGTTTTATATTAGATTAAGATTAACCAAAATCTTCCTTATTAAATACATACGCATTCTTAAACCGACCCAGCGAGAGGAATAGCCAGGATAAATTCGTGTTGTGAGCTTAGCTGTGAACCTAGGAGGGGCTTCAACAAAGGTAAGTACAGGTGAGCGACCACAAGCCAGCCATTTCGATCTCCTGTGTGTGAGCGACGAGGCAAGATGGGCAGTGGCGAAAGGGCGAACATAGCTTCCGCATTTGTCAGAGGACAGGCCTACTTTTAGCTACATTCAGACTCCTTTTAGATAGACGAATACACAAAAGATAAATAATTCTACATCCAGTTACACACACACAATGAAATGACAGCGTACTTTTCTATCATTATAAGCATGACTTAGTTTTACCCTTGATACCTTTCAACAGCTTTGCGGTGGCGAGTGCGCCGAGCGGCCGGCGTGCGTTCGCTCCGACATCAACCTGGGTCGGGGGAAGCGCCCCCCGGTCCCCCTCTTCGAGAAGGCGGTCACGCTCGGGAAGGTGTTCCAAGTGGGAGGCTTGCCTGACGAGCCGAGCCAAGGTAGCTTTCGTCTCAGTCTGTGTATCCGTCTGTCTGTCTGTCTGTCTGTCTGTCTGTCTGTGTTTGTATGTATGTGTCTGTATGTCTGTGTCGGTATGTATATGTGCGTGTGTCTTTGCGTGTCTGTGTGTGTATGTGAGCGTGCGTGTGTGAATGTTAAGTGTGACACTGCTTGATGGTAAGCGTATTCTGTTCCAAATATAAAGGTTGTGAATTATGATCCGTGTGATGTATATCGCAGCGACCCAGAATAAATCCTTTTGAAGATATCATCTGGCGAATTATCATGTAGTTGGATTCAAGTTTTATAGTAATTATCTTTATGGCAATGAATAATCTGATCATCCCAGTGGGGGATCAATTAACATCTTACTTGGAATACCCCGGTTTCAGTGAAGCAGAAAGCAAGTTGTTTTCGGTGATTGCTAGATAGACCGAATTCGGAAATAGTTTTTTTTTTTTCAGATCATCCATAGACATCAGAATAGTAGTATTAATTCATGAGACTAATCATTCATAATGACTGCGATGATGCTTAGCCCCTCCTACCGCTTTCAGAGATGCTTGCCATGATCTTGACGGGCGAAGTGGGGGAGCAACCGAACAGGCAGTCGGACGGGAGGTCGTCCTTCTTTCTCGGCGAGTGCGTCCAACCCCGAACCTTCTACATCTTCCTCGGCCTCCTGTCGGCGATCTACCTGCTGGTGCTGCTGGCGTGCATTTACTGCGTCCGTCGCACCACCTCCAAGACGGTTACCAAGAAGTTCGTCGACGACTACGAGTCGCCGCCGCGGTCGCTCTACCAGGAGTACAACTCGCCCAGGAAGAGGACGCCCCCGAGCCTCACCCCCACCTCCACCCCCACACCCCAGCCCACGCCCACCACGCCCCTGGCCGATTATCTGGCCTTCACGTTCCACGCAGACGAGCGCCACGGCATGAGAGCCCACCAGAACTGAGGCTGAAAGAGCGAGGGCGCAGTGTTTTCGCCAGGGCTGTTAGCGCCATGACCCAAGGGGTGTGCTGCGGAGGTGCTCATGCTGTGTTGCATTCCGACTTTATTTTGCTAGTCTTTCGCGCACAACTATGTGCTTTGAGTCCTTACTACTGAATCTTTTACTCTTACTTTCCGACATTTTTTTTTTTTTTTATTCACCTTCTCCCTCTATTGTCTATTTTCTTCAGATAGCCGGTATTCCTTTTACTTTCCCTTTCTTTTTCGAAATCGCAATTTCAGTTTCCCTCGTCTCGTACTCTCCACTCCCTTTTGCCTCTCCTCACCTCTTCCTCTCGCTGCCTCTCTGCCCTCCACCCTTTCTCTCTCTCTCTCTCTCTCTCTCTCTCTCTCTCTCTCTCTCTCTCTCTCTCTCTCTCTCTCTCTCTCTCTCCCTCCACTCTCCACTTTCCCCTTCCTCTCTCTCCTCCACTCTCACCTTTCCCCCTTCCTCTCTCTCCTTTCCCCCCTTCCTCCCACTCCACCCTTTCCCCCCTTCCCTCCCTCCCCCTCCACCTTCTTCCCCCTTCCCCCTCTCCCCCTTTCCCCCTCCCACTCTCTCCACCTTTCCCCCCTTCCTCCCTCTCCATCTTTTTCCCCCTCCCACTCTCTCCACTTTTCCCCCCTTCCTCCCTCTCCACCCTTTCCCCCCTTCCTCCCACTCCACCCTTTCCCCCCTTCCTCCCTCTCCACCCTTTCCTCCCTTCCTCCCTCCCCACCCTTCCCCCTTCTTCCCTCTCACCCTCTCCACCTTTTACTCCACCCTTCTCCCTCTTCCTCCCTCTCCTCCCTCTCCTCCCTCTCCTCCCTTCCCCCCTCCCTCCCTCTCCACTCTTTCCCCCTTCCTCCCTCTCCACCTTTTCCCCATCAAACTCTCTCCACTTTCCCCCTCCCTCCGAGGGCTCATGCGAGAGACAAACAAGGAGAAAGAGAAAGAGAAAGAGAAAAAGAGAGAGCGCTAGCGAGGGGTAGATAGGCGGGGTAGGGAGGGGGGGGGCCCGAGAAGACCTCCGAGAAGCCACATAATTGGCTGGCAAATTGATTCCAAACTTTGCGCTCTCCGGATGCCACTTTGTGTGCGTTTAGCGTCGGTATTAAGTCGCGAGTTGTCATCCGGTTGGCGGGATTGACTTCACTCTTGCTGGTTGGGTGGTTGATTGATTGATGGATGGATGGATGGGTGGATGGATGGATGGATGGATGGGTTGGGTTGCGAGTTGGGTTGATGAGTCGGATGGCGATTTGACTGTTGGGTGATGATCGGTGAATAAATAGATGGATTGCCTTCATCTCCCCGTCTATGCGGCTTTGATGTAGAGGGTCATGTGTCGACTGTGATGAGGATAGTGATAGCTATGAATATGAACTAATATATACAAATACACTTTTTATTATAATCGGAATCTCGCACGTGTGAGTGAATCAATTAACTTATATCTTGTACCGAAAATTAAGGTCCGCGAAAAAGCAAGATAACTTTCCAAAAAATAGAAAATAACATATTGCTATTAAGGTTGTCTCAGAGTTATTGTTTTTGAATTTGATATTTTAGAAATTGTTGAATAATTATCCGAGTTTATTTGGCCCCCCTAAAAAAAGGGGGGGTGTTTTGTTCTGGTTTTAATAAACTAGTAAAATGTTCCTTCATATTTTCCTTTTACCTGCGGGTTTGTTGTAGGATTTCTGCACAGAGCCACGGCTGGGCTGAATAATATCCAAGTTTATTTTTCGTTTTTCATGCTCGGAAAAATAACACAAGTTTTAAAAACGCTCCATGCACTTTAATGAATATTAGTTCTTGGTGATTCTATAAATATACCGAATCCTTGTGCTAGACATAAAGCCATATAGAAAAGGGAAAAAAAAACAAGTGACTGTCAGCCTCGCCACCGAATCCAGAACGATTCATCTACGTCCATTCTGGGAGAGATTCCCACTGTGCTCCGTCGCCTCGAGGCTTGCAACTCTCGCAACAAATGAAAATATACAGTAGATACAGACATAGGTATATAGTATATAGATGCATATGTTAATGCAAAATACAGATAGATGGATGGAAATGTGTGTATATATATATATATATATAGAGAGAGAGAGAGAGATATGAATATACATAAATAGAGAGAGAGTTTTATAGATATATAGATATTTTCATGAATGTAACGATGCAACAGCATTGCTAGTGGAAACAGAAATCACATGCTGGAGGACTCGTGACTTCCGTGACCTGTGAAGATTGTAGATTTGTTAGATGATATCCAAGTTTTGAATTATTTACAGTAATGAGAGCAAATGCATAGAATTCAGGCAAGAATTTCTCAGATACACAAAGAAACCAGTGTCACACTGCAGCTAAGTCTGAACGTTATTGACTTTTTAGTGTAAACTCTCATGTGATGCAATTGCAGATTTCATATGAATCATGTTGCTCAGGATCTTCTCCTTAAGAAAAAGAAAAAAATATGTATATGTATATACACTAGTCTACTATATATAAGGGTTCTGTGAAAAGTGAAAGAAAATATTACAGGGGTTCCTCCAGTGTGTAAAGGTGGGGAATCGCAGGAATATCTGCTTGTGAATAGACCGGGTGAAACATTTGCATAGGTTACGAAGCTTAAATACAACGATGTGTGTATAGAACGGAAACGAATGCTCGCCGTCCATATTGCGAACAGAAATTGTAAAGAAATAAAAAGTTCAAGATGACAAAAATGCCTCAATCTATCGTCTTTTGCAAAATACATATGCAATCCATAATCCTATATCAGTTATGCGAATCCTTAACAAATATCGCATACTGTAATAACAATTCAAAACTGGAATTAGAGAACTTGTATAAAACTTTCAGAGACAGTAATCCATAAACTTTCTATCGGTGTTTAGATTTACAACGAACGGAAATACTACAAAAAGCCTCGCCAGTGTTATTTGCATAAGTATCTAAACAGTGAGATTTTAACGGAAACTAACGACATCGATTCTATGAGCTCAGGAACGAACTCGAGGGTGACCACCTGCCCATTGAGCTGATCCTCCAACTACAACAGGAAGGCGAGGCTCAGCGAGTTAAACATGTCAAGCAGACGCCTTACGCAAACCGAAAAAAACTCTCTCTAGGCCTCAAGTTTAGCACCGGGCAGGACAACGAAGATTTTATGGATTACGTTATCTTGAATCACCGTTGGACCGACAGGGATGTTGACAAAGGATTTATCCAAGGGATTACTGCATGCTGCATGGCAGAGAAGTCTTCACGTCCCCCAGCGATCCCACGCAGATACGTCACCGCCCTTAAAGGTCTCGGAGCTGATAAGGACGTCATTATCACTCAGGCTGATAAAGGTGGGGGTATTGTTATTATGGACATAAATGACTACACACATAAAATGAAGTTTACTTGGTGATATTTCAACTTACAGGAAAGCGACGAGAGGCGAGGCGAAAAGGGAAGCTGACCGTTTCAAGAAGAAGGCAAGGGACGTACTCCTCCGCTCGGCCCAAGGAAAGCGCCTCCTTCCATGAGGGGCTCCCGAAGATACACAAGCCGGGTGTACCGATGAGACCTATTACCTCTGGCATTGGCAGCGCTCCCCATCGTTTGGCTAAATGTCTGGCTAAACCCCTCTCAGGCGCCATGGGAATTATCAGTGATTCCCACCTCATCAAACGACTCCAAGAACCTCGGTGCAAAAATAAAAAGCTGGCTAGTTTTGACGTCAAATCCTTCTTCACAAATGTTTAGAAAAGGACCACTACATGAACACAATCGGCAGACGTTCGACTTGGCTTCGATACGTAGATGACGTCCTGGTAATCGTCCCTAGGAGATCGTGCTTACATCAAACGCTTACGCAACTGAATGCCGTGCACTACAAGATCCAGTTTACCATAGAGGAAGAGGAATGTCAGAAGCTACCTTTTCTCGATTCTGTGATCCATCGGGGCGATAAAGACCTACGTTTTTCAGTATACAGAAAGCCACCGAATAAAGATGATTTCATACACTAATACTCCACACACAGCAATAAAACTAAATCAGGAGTTGTTATAGGATTCTTTCTCAGGGCTTTGAGGATGCGCAGCCCTGAATTCCCACACGATGAAATAAAGTATATCATTGATGCATTTATGAAAGACAAATACCCTAGGGGATTTCTTCTGAAACTCCGAAAGAAGGCGGAGTTCATTATAATTAGGTCAAAAACCGAACCCTCCTCTCCTCCAAAGTTCCTAGTGCTACCTAGTGCTACCTCAATGCAACATCTCCGAGGCGATTAATAGACATTTCGGAAGCTCCATCAAGATCGCCAACACTTCTGGTGCTAAAATGGGTGACCTAATACGTGACAGTAAGCCCTCCCCAAAGAATCCTGACAGCGCCTTATACATCATACCATGCACCGAATGCGAGAAAGCATATTGTGGTGAAACAGGACGTGGATTCAGCACCAGGATCAGTGAACATCGAGCCGACGTCCGACACCACAGAACATCCAACGCCATGGTGGTACACGTAGATGAAGCGGGACATCTACCGGAGTGGAAGCGGGCCAAAGTGATCCATGAAGGATTAAATCAGCTCTTGAATAATATATATATAATATATATATATATATATATATATATATATATATATATATATATATATATATATATATATATATGCTCATGTAAGCTTGATGTAGAATGTAATTCTGAAGACGGGGTAACCCGAAACGCGTAAATTACATATCTTGTGTTGTGAAACTATTCAGTCTCATTTATACCCTTTTATCCACATGATCTTGCTAGTTCAAGTAAGCTAGTAACGCAGTCACATACTATTAATCCAATAAACTTTTGGAAATTATACATTCACGAAATACTGTCTTTAGCAATCTAAAGTAATATCACGATGATATATGCATGATAAGTATATTTTGAGAGAAATAGGGACGCGGTCCGACCTACTACAAGAAATAGATCCATAACACAAAATTGCCACGTCAGCTAACGGCTCGTACGAATTGAAACCCACTTATTACTTTGAAATCTATTTTTCTTATATTCTCATAAAATTTTACTCCTATAGATTTTAAAGGGTGTAGTTGTTTACATATGCAAATTTCATATGCAAAGTCAGGCTTAAATCTCCACCTTTGGGTAGGAAGGATATTGAGGCAGAATGAAGATTATGTATTTAGTTATAAATAGTATTCATATATGACGCCTTTTCTAAAACTCAAAAGTAATCATAATTATGATTAAAAAAAAACGACGCAACCCCGATACTGATGATTAAATCCAGCATCAGTAATAAAAATACACATGATTATTTCACAGCCATGGACATTGGACCCCTTGTGTTAACATATTGCCCTATGGCGCTTTCCAAATAATGGTTGATTCTATAGGTCTTCGGGTATTGAATCGCCATTTGTATATTTGGTATACAGTTGAAGGGGTTTAAAAGATAATGGTAATAACCGAACAATCATGACTGCATTGCGTTGCGACCCGTCAACTATGGGTAAATGGTTTAGTTGTATATTAATTAAGTCCTATACTTTTGCCACGGTAGTTATTAATCTCTCTGTCGTCCCCGTTCTTCCTCCTCCAATCAGTGCCTCAGACGGAGAGAGATTGCGTCAGCTTTTATAAAAAGTGTAAATACCTTCACAACGCAAGCTGTGTTTTTCAATTTCATTTTGTCGCAATGAGCTCTGTTCTTCACCAGCTCCACATGCACTTGTAAAGATTCTAGACTGCATTACTGCTTGAGGTGTTGCTTAGTAATTAGATGTTATTTTACCTTACGAATTGGATTACTGTGTCTACCAAGATGTATATTCACTAAAATTATATGGCGAGCGTAACACCGACAGAAAACTCATAAACCCCTGTAAGTAAGAACCGCACATCCATACGAGTAGTTCCTGACTATTTGCACTTTTTTTGCCCGCATTGCTCAAAGCTCTTTCTGTATTCTTCAAACTTCTTCCATTGCGACCCAGTGAGGTTTCTTGTATTACCCTCACGTCCCTATTGGACAGTATTGCACACGAGTCACTAGTTTTTACACCTTTCCTTATCCAGTACGAAAAATGTGTTTCTACTGATACATACATTGTCAATGTATATGTTCTTTATTTCTTCATTTTAAATTATTATATTTATTTCCTATGCACAATCAACAGTCCTCACTCGGAACTTCCGTGTGACTAAATAACTATTACCTAACATATATAGTCTGTTTCTTGTTTGCATCCTTATTTCTACTACAAAACTTCAAAATATCAGTATATTAGAGGATACTTTCGGTGTTAGGAAAGAGAAACCAAAAAATAAAAGGGTAACCATGCCTGATCTAAGGTTCATGGAATGACGTATTGCCCAGGAGAACATTTTTAAATCGAAACCAGACAAGGACCTCCAAACCTACGAGCTACGTCAGAAGTGAAACAAAAAAAAATCTATCGTGGCTCTTTATATCTCATGCGAGGATAAGTGACCAAGCTCGAGATTTCAAAGTTGTGGCCAAAAGTCCCGTTATTTGTCAAGGTTGGTGGTCCACTTGGAGGAAAGTGGATTCTTATTGTCAGGTCAACAACTGATGAAGTGGATGACGTTATTACTTACGGCTCAGATGACTTCAGGGATATATAAGCGTGTAGACCACACAGACGGGGATCAAATTAGGAATTGTGATGTGGAGATATGTCTGATTGGTTACCGACATCATTTCGAGAATATAACCTTTCAGCTTAGGATAAGTATTTCGTAACTATTCTTGCTTCGAACTGCAGTACATAGATATGACATTTTCTACTACAGTTTATATATGTAATATGTATATATTGTTTTTTATAGATATAACACTTACATTGCATTTTATTGCTTTAATAAATATATATTGCAGTTATATAAACATAAAAGATTATGGTTCGGTTTTGCGAAGAATGAATTACATGAGTGTCTTGTTTCGTTTTGGTTTTGGGCAATTTTTGACCGATTCCTAACTTATGTCGTGGGCGGGAGTTCGAACTCTCTCATTTGTTTGTTTGCTTATAGAAGGGGTATATAGTATATATATAAATAAAAAAATATATATATATATATATATATATATATATATATATATATATATATATATATACATATATATATGTATATATATGTATATAAGTATATGTATATATATATGTATACATGTATATGTATATATATATGTATATATATACATATATATATATACATATGATGCCTCTCGCGACCTGGGGAGGCATAGTGTTATATTTCCTTTCATATAAATTCTGCAACTGTTCATATACCATTAAGACCTTGATATATATATATATATATATATATATATATATATATATATATATATATATATATATATATATATATATATATGTATATATATATATATATATATATGAACAGTTGCAGAATTTATATGAAAGGAATTATAACACTATGCCTCCCCCAGGTCGAGAGAGGCATCATCTGTGGACATTCGAATCCTGCCTCATTCACCGTCGGCCAATCACAGGCCGAGCCGAGCAGGATTCTGCCCAATGAGAAGCGTTCAGCCCTCGAACTGACCTAGTATCTCGCCTCAAAATAGGTCATATATAAGTTTCAAGATAGAATTCGCCTCCTCAAGGATTCCAGGTAGATTTGTGTTCTAGTGCCTTAGTGACTTAATTCATATACTGTGCATTGTCAGTGTTTCCTTATTGTTCTCGATATACTTAAAGCTTAGATCTCGTTAGCTTTGCGATAGGCTTAGCCTCCCCATTGCGTGTATATATTGTGCTCCCTTGTAAATAATGTTATATATATATATATATATATATATATATATATATATATATATATATATATATATATATATATATACATCTTGAGTTATAATATATTGTTACTGTTTTAGCTACCGTGTTTCACATCACCCTTTATTTATTATGTGTGGGTAATTAGA
>NW_028234432.1:1126357-1128857 GCF_977035675.1 Penaeus japonicus | reverse complement strand
TCCGGACCAGACGAGGGACAAACTGCCATCACTGTCATAATTAATCAACATCCTCTAAGTATGTTATTACATAATCATTTGCATGGGTAGTTGGTATGTGTATGTGTGTGTGTATGTGTATGGTTATGTGTCTGTATCTGTCAGTGTCAGTGTTTGTGTCTGTCTATGTCTGTGTTAGTGTCTATATCTTTGTCTGTGCCAGTGCCTATAACTGTTTCTATATATGTATCTGTGTCTATATCTGTGTTTGTACCTGTGTCTGTGTCTATACTGTGTCTGTATCTGTGTCTGTGTCTACATCTGTGTCTATATTTGTGTCTATATCTATGTCTGTGTCTGTGCGTGTGCGTGTGTGTGTGTGTGTGTGTGTGCATGTGCGTATGCATGTGCGTGTGTGAATAAGACTCAGTTATCAATAAATTAATACATTTTCTTGTATCACGATAGACAAATACATGCGATGCTTATACAGAGCGACGAATAGACATACTGATAGTTAATATGAATAAGTAGATAGACCAAGATAATGTAATGTGTGTGTATATATATATATATATATATATATATATATATATAAACACACACACACACACACACACACACACACACACACACACACACACACACACACACACACACACACACACACACACACACACACACACACACACACACACACACACACACACACACACACACACACACACACACACACACACACACACACACACACACACACACACACACACACACACACACACACACACAAACACATTCACACACACGATATTTCAAAGTGCGCATCTCGTGAGTCATTTCTTTCCAAAATGTAAACAAACAAAGGCCGAAATTCGCTGCCTGTTCTTCTTTCCGTTTCCTGAGGATATGACAAGCTGACACTCTTATTCTTCAGTACGTGAATATAGGAGAGTAAAATGGCTTTGAAGGTAAGATGAGAAATAGAACCAAATAATGTTAGAAGAAGAATTAGGGTTTGAAGAGTACGATCAGCCTGCTTTCACATTTATTACGATATTACGAATATTACAAATATTGTGCTGTGCTGTGAGTCCCTTCTTTATATTTTTTCGTAAGTTAATGGATAATCGAGTTCACATATTGCAGGTTGAAGGGTCAGACTTAAATCTTGTTTAGAATGTGTGGCAAATTCACATCTAAGATTTTTGCTTATGTGTTTGCTGGAAGCTAATAAAAGAAAAGTTCTTTTGAGGCTGTGCCCTAAATTTGATCATGCTTTGACAATTTGGCTCTGAATGGAAATTTCTCTGAACACTGACGTATTGTTCCTTATAATAATCCAATAATAGCAGTTGACATGATTTGCCGTTGGTATTATTGGATAAAGACACAACCAGCCGTAGCAAAAAAACAAACCTTTTGGCATGACGTACCTTTAATTATGATGTAACACCATAAAACCCTTTTCTTCTGGGAAAGGTTTCCGATGGAAATGAGTAGCGAAATTGTACAAAGCACAGCGAAAACTACCAGAAAATATTGTGTCATGCCTAGAGGTTTGGTTGCCTCTTTATCCAAATTTACCTTGCTGTCAAGGCAGCATCGGTCATAAACACGGATGGCACCGCCACATGACTGTATACATATTTTATTAATACCGCAGCCAATGGGTTAATATTGTTATTAACACCCTATCGTCATCTATTCATTTATAGTGATAATTATCTGTAATTCATCCCCTATACCCCATAAGCTAGGCCCAATAGTAGGGAAGAAGTATGTCAGATTCTTCGTTCTTCATCCTGCACTGGGAAACTATTAAGTGATGTGTTATGAATAAGTGTTATGCACAAGGGGTAGAGGGTGAAGCCCCCTCCCCCCTTTGGCTAGGGCTAACCTCAAAATTAGGTAAGTTTAGTTTGGTCATTGTGTTAAGATTCTGTAAACAAAAATTAGGCCACAAAATTTCAGGCATTAGTTGCTTTATGCTACGGCATAGGCACTGAGATAACTGCAACTGATTTTCACATGGTTTGCCCTGTGGATGAGCATATTGTAAACAAACCACATCGCTACGATTTTATATCATAGTAGACAGGTATATGGTTAAACATTTGTGGAATATATCAATGCAATTTATTCATATTCAATAACCGATCATTCAATCAATATCAATGCAAGACTTAAAATGATTTAGTGTATTGGCATTACAGAATTGTAAAGCTTTACAAAGCCAGATGCAGTACCTATACTAATAAATTGGCGGAAATTGGTTATTAAGCACTCTCTTTGAAGGGGGATTTAAAACAAGGGGTCCTCTAACAAAACAATTCAGAGTAACGTGTTGAAATTCTGCAGGTAAATAGCTGTGTACGTTGCTTGCTTTTTGATTGTATACTTTTATCTATACTTTAAATTAACACAGCACCATTAATACTTAGCCATTATTCTTTATTGTTTGGTTGTAAATAGTCATATGCGTATAGCCCTATGCAAGGTATTTTTTAATTTTCACAAATAC
>NW_028234432.1:1116357-1118857 GCF_977035675.1 Penaeus japonicus | reverse complement strand
AAGCTACACAACATAAACACGTGCGCCCCCGCGCGCGCGCGCGCACACACACACACACACACACACACACACACACACACACACACACACACACACACACACACACACACACACACACACACACACACACACACACACACACACACACACACAATGTTCTATAGCCAGTAAACACAAACAAATAAATGCATACGATTTTTTAAAACGACCTCTTCATTAACCTTATGACTCCCTACCTTCACCACCTAAATTGAAAAAAAAACTCATATGTCGATTATATGCCCGCCCAGTGGTTGGAAATAGCGATTTTGTGATCAAAAGCACGGGAACCAGGTGAAGAATTGAGATATGTCTGTAATAAGAGCATTCAAATCTTGCATCTCAATGGAAATAGAAAATGTATAGAAGGCTGCTGAAACTTTTCTTCTTTATTGAAAATTATTAGAGATCTAATTTTCATTGCAAACACACGGTTATGGGGCTGGATGGCACACGCCTCATTGCCCTCAGGCTGTGCAATGATATCACCCAAAGGAGCAGCTTGAGCAGCAACCTGCAGTCCCACTGCACGTGTTGGTTGATAAATTCATTGGTCTTGATATCGTGAACCTCGTTAAACATTTCCTAAAGTTTACTAAAGGACTTCTTCCTGAAAGTACTACAATTTATGCAATAAATATATCGCCATCATGTCATTTGTACAAATCATATGTGCAGTAACATGAAGAACTGCACAGATGTTACATGAAAAATAATAAAGTGTTGGACAATTTGGAATTTGCCATATTTTGATACTGAATTTATTGAGGATGAAAGTTATTTTTAAGCCCATACTTAGTCCGATGGATGCCATATACTAATAACATTCAAATACCAAATAATTGATTTCATATCGTAAACTCGACTTTTGATCACAATGTAGCAATTTCTGATAACTATGCGCCCTTCCAAAACGATAGGGAAATTGTCCGTCATACAAAAAAAAAAAAAAAAAAAAAAAGCGTGGAGGAAAGTTTGATGATTTATAATATCTTGACGTTTCCCGTCGAATCAATGTCCTTCATCACGGACGTGAATAAATAACAAACAATGAATCCCCATATGTAAACTACATCTTCAGTCGAGTGCCTATGCAAAATTTCGCCCAATCACTGCAGGGAATAGCGCTTATGCTCGGGGCACTGTTATGCGCTCTGCTTACGGAATGGTAAGCAGAACTTTGCTCAGAGTACTAGTGAAGTAAAACAACCTATGCCAGTTTCTTAAAACATATAACATATTATCAGGCTACTGGTTATAAGGGACCTAAAGTAAAAAAATAGAATTTTCCTTGTGAATTTGTAAATAGAATTCTCACTTCCCAGACGATTGCATTTGATTTGCGAAAGTAAACCTTAAATCAAGTTCATGATCGATAAATCTGTCATCGCAGATTCTATCGACTCTTTGGGCATCATGGCATCTAAGCCAATAGAAGTGTCTCTCCTGCTGGACACGCATCACAGCAAGACCAGTCTTTGTAGTTTAAGGAAGAGTATTGTATGTGTTGATGCGGTGTTAATAAGCCACTCATGGAACGCTCACAAGTGCGAAATGTTGCAGAAAAGGGCACAGGAATAACTGCAATATAAGGAGGTTTTGGACATTATGGAAATACTGTAGCTTTAAAAGTACAAGCGCGGACCCCCCCCCCCCACACACACACATATATATATATATATATATATATATATGTGTGTGTGTGTGTGTGTGTGTGTGTGTGTGTGTATGTATGTATGTATATTAAAATAATGTTAAAAAACTAAGGTTCCGTGATTGATACGAGTTCATGACATATATTTGGAAACTGAGATTTAGGGTTTTTTTATTTCTTTTCAACCAGGGATTGCCTAATGTAAAGAAGATGTCTTGGAATAGGTCCTCTGATCTTTTAGTTTACTTTCGTGATATTAAAGAAAAACATATAATTTTGGAGAAGATTTCCAAAGAACCAGAAAAACAGGAAACTTAATGCTAACCCTATGCCTATTACTTTACACCCTAGCTTTGATAGAACTGCAAATAAATGTTGCGATGTAAGTACATCATTATAGGTTTGTTTGATGACCAGTTATTTTATCCTCAGTTTTTTTTTTTTTTTTAGCCCAAATTGGGTCTTTGAAAAAAAAAAATAAGACACCTGTGCTCGCCGAGTCCTTGCCTTCGCGTTTGCAGTCCCTTTGTTTGTCACTTGATCTAAATAAAATTAATTTCGACTTCATTCTAAGATTGGATTTAAATATGAGGTGAAGTAACAATCAGGGCCTCTCAAAGTGCCCGCACATCCATTGGTTGATTCATATCTTATTTTAACAGTTGAGTAATGATTTAACTTATACGCTATGGACGAAATAATTGCTTTGTGGCGTTCATGGTGACTGCGGTTCTCATTACGACTTTCCCCCGTGTGGTTTCCCATAGTTTTCGGCCTTGTATCAAGCTGGCCCTGCTCGGTTCAGAG
>NW_028234432.1:1093857-1111357 GCF_977035675.1 Penaeus japonicus | reverse complement strand
AAGATATTTACAAGGACATATTGTTGCCAATAAATACAATTCAAAGTTCAAATACAAAAGTTAATTTGATTAACTACTCAGAGATGAGTTATTTAGAATGATGGATTTATTACTGTTTTTTATATTTTGTTTAATAAGTCCATATTGAACAGGTAAAAGGGAGATATTAACCCACAGACCCACAGTACACACAGGGTGGTATGCGCGCATTCAAAAGCCCAGGCCGGCGGGCACATATTGTGTTTGGCATCAATTCATTTGATTTTAGGCTAATAATTCGCCCCCATTTGGATTGGAACATTCAAGGCTAGAATTCCCCCGTCGGGAATGGGTTAACAAGAGAAAAGAATGATTAGATATAAAGAATTAAGTGCAAATATATTTATAAATTTTATTGATATAATTATTTAAAAATAGAAAGGAGGGCTCCTTAACCCATTGCCGACGGGGGATAGCTTTGCTTACACAGGCTCCAAGATGAGTTTTATTTCTGATTGAGGCAGCTTCTGCAACATAATTTGATTTTTCCCACTCCCTTTTAGTCACTCATAGTAGAGCTAGAGACATTTTTGTGTTTTGTTTTTTTATGTGTTTTACTATTTTTAGAAATTTATGTCTGTCATATCACAGGCTCCATCAATTCTGCAGTTGACTAAAATTGTAGTTCAGGGTCCATATCAACTCATTTTTTTTTCTTTACACTCAATGTGATAGAAGTATTACTGTTTTAGGGGGACAAAAAACAACTTTATTTTTTCGTATTTCTGTGCTGTCACGAACAAACACGAAACTTATAACCATCCAAAATGAAGAGGTTGGGAAGAGGAAGGAAACTTGTGCTTTTGACAGTGAGTGCCACAATAAAAGGCATCCATACTGGCACAGGGTCACATTGTATGCATTGGGCATGGTGTGAGTCACCTTCCTCCTCTCGTTCTGTCTGCACATCTTTCATCTGCGGTACTTTAGAGCAAGAGGTCGGGAACTTGCGATGTGCCATCACTCTACAGAGATAGTGCTTGCTAGAGACCGTAGATGGGTGCCATTCAAGGCTCTCTCTCCTGCTGGTGCTAGAAGAAAGTGGTGCCATCTAGGTTTTGTAAGTGAGTTGAAAACCATTTTGCTTATTATTACGGCAGTTATAATAATTATGACTGCAATTGTCAACATCACTCATTCATTACTTATAGTATAATAAAATAACATAGTGATCCAGAATCCCCGAACGCCATGACGCCCATTGTCAGGCAAGAGGTCCTGTGTCATATATGACAAAAAAAACACATCATCCGTCGTTAACGGGTTAACCCAATCATGACAGATGACGTCATATCACATCATCAGAATATTTCTGACACGACAGGTGATATCTTATCACGTCATCAGAATGTTTCTGACATGAGAGATGATGTTCTATCATGTCATGGAGTTTCACCATATGTGGACATTGTACTTAGTGACATTTGTAAATACACATTTTTCTTGACTTCAATAAAAGAAGACGAAGAAGAAGAACCTCATTTTGTCATGCCTTAGAAGAGGGTAGTTGAAAATCACATGAAGAGGGTCAGGACAGCCTCAATCCTAGAGAAATCTCTTAGCAGGAAGCTGTGCTTGCTTGCTATATTTCAAACAAATAAATCCCTGGTCATAAGGGGGATATAGGATGTAAAAGACTTGGCACACAGTAAGCCTCAAAATTTGGTTAATTTGCAATATATACTTAAAGAAGCATTTTGTGACAGAAGTAGAATCAAATTTTATTTTGGCCAAGACAAAGTCTAATAAGATTGGATATGTAAGATACAATGTTTAACAAAACGATTAGAGAATTATGTGAGCATTTTGTCAATAAAGATAATCTTACATAACTTTTTAATTGTGCATTTCTTTTTGCACCTACTTGCCTATTCTATAAATGTCTGTATTTGAAAGGGAAAGAGATATAAAGGAAAATTTATTTTTGAATCAGGCCCTATAGATAAATATTGATAATGATAAGTTATATAAACCACCATATTAATTTGCATATTTTTGTTTATACTGTACTCCTTAATTTTCTCAGAAATTCCCACATTCCTGCCATTGTACATGAGTAATATGCACACGTGCATCACCGTCCTCTTTCTCCCCTCACCAGACACGAGAGACAGACAGCAGTGTGCCGACCACACCATGGGGAGCAAGCTGAAGCCGGGGGGGGTCCGGCGGCACCTGAAGGAGAAGGTCGTACAGATGTATGAGGACCTCTTCCATGGTGCAGATCCCTGCATCAACAACTCTAGGTTCTGGGAGGATCTCTTCCTGCTCAAGGTAGTTAGGAGCCTACGAAATTTTTATTAGTAATGTTTTATCCATTATTTTCCTTTCTTTCTTTCTTTTTCTTATTCCGTTATGCTTTTCTGTATTTTTATCTTCATTATTAGTGTTTTTCTCAGGGTCTTTAACATTTTTCCTTCTTCCTGATGTTGTCCATATTCTTGTAATTCATATTTCTCAAAGTTTTTTGATTGGAGATATTTATGTGCCTATACTGAGCCTTACTCATTTCACACCCCTCGTTTTCTTCGCTTCTTAATTACTTTTATTTGACAGCCAAAGATGTCAGCTCTGGAAGGCGAGATCAGCAGATGCACGTCAGACCAGCTGCTGGGACTCAAGGAGAATATCAACACCCTCTTCTCCAAGTGTGTGCAGACCCTGTCCCATGACCACCATATACGGGTCATTAATGCCCTTTTGGTAGGTGTCTTTGGGGTTATTGTTTTTTTGTTTGTTTTTTTTTAAATTGTTGGTATTATTATTATTACTATTATTATTATCATGATCATTATTATTATTATTATTATTATTATTATTATTATTATTATTATTATTATTATTAATAATATCATTATCATTACTATTCTTATTATTACTGTTATTATTATCAATATTGGTATATGAATTACCAAAAAATATGCAGTAGGAATATTATTTTAGAATGGTATTAAATAGAAATGCACAAATGTTATTGCATTAGGAAGGCACAGTTTTTCATTTCCCTCTGCAGACATTATGCAGCCTGGTTCGTGGACTCTACAGAAAAATGCAGGGCGACTATGGGTTTGACTTCATTAACATACTCATAGGCTTTGATTCTGCCGAAGAGCAAATGCAACTCCTTCTGAATCACGTCTCAAATTTCCTAACAGGTAAGTAGGTTGTAAGAGTGACTGAGAAAATTTTGTGTGCGTTTTAGATGTAGCATCAAATATTTGCATTTATATTTTAGTAATTCTTTTTGCCGTCTTTTATGATACACATGTTAGAAGCTACAGAACTAAATAGACATGATTTAATATTGTGATGACTCAGATGCAAATATAGAATAAAATTACATTGAGTTGCAATGTTTTTCAAGTTGATTCTAACTGTGTTTTAACTTGCCTAAATATGCAGAGAGAGTCATAGCTAAACTTTCTTGCAGGTGAATATTGTGATAGTCTCAAGTCCCTTAGTCTGAAGTTCCTGTTAGTTCTGGCCACAGGAACAGACAATATTAGCCAGAACACTGTTCTGGAGTACCTCACCATCAATTGCAACTTCGACTCTGTCATTCAGGTAAGGCTCAACTAATTGAACTGTTGATCATTTTGGATACTCGTAGACCAACTCACATGCACACATATTTATAGCAATGTTTTCTTTTCTTTTCTTTTTCTAAGTAGTAGCAATGCAAAGCCTTACCTTGCATAATGTGTTCTTGTTTGTTTTTCTCTTTGTCATCTTATTCTTTTCATCCTGTTGATCAAGCAGTATTTATGTACTGGAGTTTCATAGAATTTTGCTATTGCAGCTGTTGAGCCACTCAAGTACACGTAACCAACATGGCCCAGAAGCAGTGCTGTACCTCATGCTGATGGTGAACTACCGCAAGCATGAGATGACCAACCCATATACTGTCAACCTCTCCCTCTTAGATGATGAACTCATTTTAAATGGCTATGGCCAGGTGAGATATCCTTCTCAAGCACGGGTTTATACAATGGATTTGGGTTGGTGTATAATATGAATAAATTATTCCTCTGACTAACATTTAGTGAAGGTTAGACTCGAGAGACATACTGGGTGTTTCTCATTTCTTTAGAAGGTGTAGTGTTTATGTCGGTAAAGAATTATTCATTCTGCTTTATAATAGATTTATTTTACTGATTTATATTACTAAGGCAGTGTGTATTCCAGTTTATGAGAACAGGTAGTTTGTATATGTTATAATTTGATAAAGAGCATAATGTTGCTATATAATCAGATTTGCTCTGAAGGTATTTGAATCAGTATTTAACGTGGGAGAATTATCCTTCCTAACAGGTAATAACGGCATCCCTGGCAGATTTTAACCACAAATATTCAGCCCACTTCATGGAACCACATGGCTCAGGGTGGTTTGCCTCCCTTACATCCATGGTAGGATCCATGTTTGTGTCTGAGGAGATGGCAACACGTAATGAACACATTAAGTAAGGCTCTTTCATTTTAATAAGTTGAAGGTATGCATGACAAAAGTAGAGATAATTGAAAATGTTTTGCTTGTCACAAAGAAGGTATTCTTAAAAGATAGTAGGATGTAAGAAAATATAGATAACAAGCAATCTGTGTAAGTGGTAGTTGTGTTTTGCTCAACTGTTTTTGTAGGACAGTTATAACCTTTATATTATTGCTGAAGTGGCTGAGATAAAGCCAGCAAATGTAAGAGATGTAGCTAGCCTGTTGTAAAATGTACAGGATTGGGATAGCATGTGTTGTATATGAATAACAATGAACACCTGTGTTACACCTGTTTACCTATTTGTATATTCATAATTATTTATCTATCTATCATATAAAGTCCTATCTACTAAAATTAGTGAAATATTAATTATTGAAATGGTGTATAAGATTTGTTTATATTTTCATTAATTTTATCACAGAAAATATTTCAGATTTGGAAATGGATCTCAATAAAAGATAGACACAAATATATATCACATTATCAAGATCATTAATGCCATTGCAATATTTCAGGGCAAACGATTCATTCCTCTTGGCGCTGTACGAAGCCGTTCACTTGAATCGCAACTTCATCACTGCCCTCACCACGGCAACAGACCCCTCAACCCCACCTTCCCCTGCCAACACACTTGACCGGGGCAGCACTCCTCCAACCACGGATGTCAGTGACCAGAACAACCCTGCGCCAACAGTAGAATTAGAAGCCACGTTACAGCCTACAAATCTGCTTGTCACTTTTCTAGAATATTGGTAAAGATTTTATTTTTGTTCTTTTTGTATGATGTTGTGTGTGCGTGTTATAAAGGGTAATGCAAGATGTTTTTTTTTAAAGATTGTTTAAATTTCTCTTTGCAGTATGTGGTATACTGTCATTAGATTTTTTTTTTTTTTTATGAATAGAATTTGAGGTGTGAGATTTTAGTAGTTATTTTTTATCAACAAATTATATCCGCTATACATCTTAACCATCCCCCCCTCTCCAGCTCCATAGTGATGCAGGACACAAAGACAGAGGAGAGTCTGAACAACGTCAAACTTTGCTTCATCATCATCACATGCATAGCTGAGGACCAGTATTGCAACCTGCTTCTCCATGACGCCAATCTGGTGTTCACAGTGCCCTTACACCGCCTCCCCATGAGACATCGCAAAGTCATACCGGAGAAGACGCCCCATGCTCGTCCATTGGCATGTGCGGTACTAGGTGCGTGGGCAATTTACACTTCTGTTGTGTTGGTGTGATTATTGCATAATTGGATATGATGGAGGGGACTTTTTTCCTCATCTTTTGCTTCCTCCCCCCCCCATTCTCCTCATCATCTTCCTCCTCTTCCTCTCCTCTCCTCTCCTCTCCTCTCCTCTCCTCTCCTCTCCCTCCCCTCCCTCCCCTCCCCTCTCCTCTCCTCTCCCTCCCTTCCCCTCTCCTCTCCTCTCCTCTCCTCTCCTCTCCTCTCCCTCTCCTCTCCTCCCTCTCCCTCTCCTCTCCTCTCCTCTCCTCTCCTCTCCTCTCCTCTCCTCTCCTCTCCTCTCCTCTCCTCTCCTCTCCTCTCCTCTCTCTCCTCTCCTCTCCTCTCCTCTCCTCTCCTCTCCTCTCCTCTCCTCTCTCTCTCCTCCTCTCCTCTCCTCTCCTCTCCTCTCCTCTCCCCTCCCCTCCCCTCCCCTCCCCTCCCCTCCCCTCCCCTCCCCTCCATCATTTACAAGATGACTTTGATAATTCTCTCACCAATACCATAAGAGTCTTTAACACTGTTTTGGACAAGATAAGTCTGCTCATGCATATTCCAGAGGTATGATTTCAATAGGTTCTCCCTAATTTGAAATTTAAATGATCACTACAGATGTAATGGTAGAATTCATGATGTCCCATATGATGAAGAAACTCCCCCTGGAACTATTTCTCCTGAACGTGAGGATTGTCCACCGGCTCCTCTGCTACCAGAAGCGCAACTCAGTCCGACTGCCCTACAATTGGAAGGATCTGTGGGCAGCCCTGATTGCTCTAGCCAAATTCCTTGTCACCAATGAGGCGTATCTGGCTAAGAAAATGAATATCTTCCAGTTGGCACACCAGGTAAAATGCCAGCCAGTCTCTCTGTTATTTCTTTTCCCTCTTGCTATAGCTGATCGTTGCATTTTTTATTTTGTTACATATCCTTTGTAAAAGCTGTAATTTGACTGTTTTAAAATTTCAGTCTTGAAGACATTTAGTATTATGGTCAATATAAAATTGTAATTTGTATAATTAATTCACACACTTGTTATTCTGCCTAGCTAATATATAGACATCTCCACACAGGTTATGAACATTTTCAATTTGTTCATCACATATGGTGACACTTTCCTCTCGACCCCTTCAAGCTATGATGAGCTCTACTATGAAATCATGAGGATGCACCAGGTCAGATTTCTTTACAGTCATTTATTATATAGGGAAATAAAGAAAATTCTTGCATGATAAGTGGAAATACAATGAGCAATTGATTGTTTTTGCACTTCATAAAGACCTGTATTTTTCCATAAAGAAGTGTAATTATTCTCATTATTATTTCTTTTTTCTTCCCCCATTTTTCCTGCAGGTGTTTGAAAACATGTACTCCATGAGCTTACGTTATTCAAGAACAGATGGGGATTATAAAGAAAGTGCACAAAAGCTCACAAACTCACTAGGCAATGTCAGGTGAGTCATATGTAGAGGGTGTCATGCTGTATGAACTTGTAATTGCCTGCTCATACCAAAATCACAGTAGTTATTTCTCTTCAATCAGTAAAAAAGTTTGTTTATTTAACTTATATGTTGGTTTCTATACAGTCTTGAAACATGGTAATGCTTGCTTCACATTTTTCTGTGCAGATGTAATGACTTGATAAACAATACTTCTTTGAAAGTTATTGTAAGCAGAGGTTGTATCTACGCTTTTAGGTTTTCTTTGATAACGACAAATTAAGTCTGTTCTTCTTGTTACAGATCAATAATAAACCATTTCACCCCAAAGTTAGACAAGTGGAGTCAGGAACATGGAGTATCAACACTTACAGAGGAACAGGTCAGTAAAACACATAGATGAAGCCGAGTTGGAGAAAAATATTTATCCATCAGAAAGGAGAAATTGCATTTTCTCGTAGATGGACGATTTACACAGATTAAATTTGATTTAATATTTCTTAAAATTGATTCAATACCAGCATAGCATATTGGATTTTTCATTGTATCGGAAATATTCAGAAGTAAAAAGCAACCATTCAGGCCAGTAGTGAGATAATATATGTGGCTAGTTGTTCGGCTGGATATTGCACTCGACTCAAGAGTTTGACATATTTTGGAAAGCGCTTTTACATTTGTATCATTTGTATTAGATAATATACCATCAACAGGTACTTGAGGTTGTCCGGAATAACTACGACAGCCTCACCCTCAAACTCCACGACAGTTTAGATCAGTATGAAAAATATGCTGAGAAGCCTCAGCATGCTAATTTCTTTACAAACATGGTAAGGGGCATAAGTGTCTTTTTTTAGTTGTTTAAAGATATAGAAGAGGATAATTAATTCTTTTTTTTGATCTTGAACACATGATTATTTTTTGCTCAAACAATTTTATGATACAGATTAACTAGACTGTTCAGTTGACACATTTTTGAAGTTGTTTCATATGTTGCCTATTCTCTGAATAACTTGACATGTCTGTTATTTTCAGGTAAGAAGCATACTCAGCGATACAAGACAGAGTATTGATTTTAGCGCCTTTGAAAACTTAACAATATTACAAGAACTGAGCCAGTCAACATAGATAATAATAAACAAGTAAAAATTTTTGCAGTTTTAGTAGTGTGGCAGATGTAATTAAATTTGGTAATGTTATTTTTCTCAAGGTGAATAAAGCAAGGTGTGTATTATTCAGTGTGAAACAAGGACCAGAGAGAGGTGAGCAAGTGACCCCAGATATGGGAAATATATTTCTTGTTGAAGTGAAGAAAAAGTTATATGTAATCAAGAATGTTACACAAAAGGATATGGCCTTTACAGAATCTTTGTACAAGTGACTTACTCTCTTACTTTTTGATTTTGACAGGAGTTTAAGATATTTTTGTGTTCCAGTAGAAAATTAAGGGTAAATGTAAAGGTCTAGATTTTGTTCTTAAAGGTCTACTTTAATTTTCATTTCTTTCTCTCTTACACTAGGGTAGTCTTCCTTCTTTGTAATGAATGCTGTAAGTGCCAGTCACATACAGAGGAGTCTTCCAGTGATCCTCTGTAATTATAAGAAAACAAATTGTAATGGCAAAAGTAGCCTTTCTATGTCAAATGCAAATTGTACAGATGATCTTATATACTCATATTCCTCTCTCTTTCCTTCCCTCCCTCCCCCAAAAATCTCATAGTGAGTATATTAATCTTTGCCTTCAAGAGCTTCATAGCTAACAGCAGTATTATGACCAGGGTAGTAAAGTATGCTATCGATTCTCCCCCCCCCCCCTTCCCTACTAACTTCCAGCCAAAGAAGTATGAATTACTAAAAAAGAAATGTTGTATAGAGGTCATGATAATGTCTCTTTTAGGTGTGAGTTCTTTCTAACATATATTGATTCTCTTTTGAATTACTGTATTTTTTTTTGAAAAGGGAATGCAAAATTGAACAGTTTGTCAGTCAGTCTGTAGTGACCACTCAGTGAGACAGTGTCACACTAGCTCACTTTTTTTTTTTTTTACTTAATATGTAGTTGTGTGAGATTGGATACTCCTGGCAACATTGGGTATCTTTTCTCGACCTCTCATAAGAACATATCTACTTCGAATTATATATATATTATCTCTTCTTGTAGGAGGATCAACTATACTTGATAATGCACATCAAAGCATATTACTTTCAGGATTTGAGACATAAGCTAAAGATAAATGAGTGAAAAAAAAGGTTGCAATAATAGGACTTAAGGATGAGCTCATCATAAACGGACCAATTAAATCAGTTAAGCTTCGGAAAATGGAAGACTTCAATTTGCATTCTATTGATGTTGAGTTCTTAATATTATTGTAATATGCAAGACAAAATTTAAGAAGTAAATGTAATAAAGATGTTACTAGTGTGATGCTGCCTTTACAATTTTCACAAAACGGGCTAGTTGACCTGGGCATTGTTTGTGGCCTTTTCCTATCAAAAGGTAATTGGGATCATGATTTGAATTATAAGTAAAGGTTAATTTCTGTTTTTGATTATTATTAATGTTAAAGAATATTTTTTCACTGAAAATCTGATTCTTTTTTCTTATTTATCTTCTCTGTGTGAGAGTCAAAGCATTTATTTTGCATGTGAGTTTATGCACCTTTTTTTAACTGTAATTTATTGTCAAAAATTGATGAAACTACAAACATAAACATTCTAGATTCAGAAAATTTAGTATTTGTGATGAAGAGCATTTGTACTTCAGGCAAATTTACTCTTAAAGTGGAGAACCAAAAAGAAAAGAAAAAGGTAAAAAAAAAAGAAAAAGAAAAGAAAAAAAAGGCAGTTTAGGGCTGTGTGATGAAAGTGTGGTTCAAGACAGATCACTTTATAATGTATTGGATATTGTCTCAGATTTTCAGCTAATAATTCTTTAGTTTATATGCCTGTTTCATGAACTTAAAAAAAAAAAAAAAGTTTCTACTTTTGAATATACTATGTTTCTTCCACTCCCTCTCTCCCTCTCCCATTAAAGTTTCAACATTTAACTATACTATATTTCTTCTTCCTCTCCTTTCCCATCAGCTGATCTGCATGTATATAAGGCTTTAAATTTTTCTCCAAACTGTATCAAGGTAATTGAATGTAAATGTCTGCGTTGTGTTTTTGGTTGGCATTTTTTATGCTGATCGATAGCCTAGAAGGGAGAGAGTCTATATATATATATTTTTATTTCATGGTCTACATTATCCCAGGATGATTTAATTTGAACACTTTACCAAAGGTAGAGTCTTGATATTTGTCTTTGAAGTTGTCATTCATGTGTGTGTGTATATATATATATATATTTGTAAATGGAAATAAACTAATCTTACATTACTTAATGATTTGTACCACAAGGGATTTCTTAAACTTGGAAACTTTAATGCTAATAGATTGAAGGATATTATATTTATTGCCATTACAAACAAAATATCTACCAAAGCAAGAACAAGGCTTAAAGAACTTGATATGGAAAAGCAGAGGAAAAGCTTGTAGAAGGCTGTAGACATTCCTAATGCTTTAGGTTTTAACAGCTTGCTAGGACAGATTTTCAAGCTTAATGTATAAATTTATATATAAAATATTTATACATAACAGAGTGTACTAGGTATTATTTTAATAATATGTGACCTTGATATTGTAAATTTTCAAAATAAATTTCTATGGTGACTGCTCAGTGTGAATTACCGCACCATTTTTACATGCTTGCAGAAATTGTATCTACTATTACTCATTTCCAGTTATGGTGAATTTCTTAATCACTATTAAAAGAATATGGAAAATGTATGAATATAAAATATCATTTTATCCTGTCATATTGTAAATGAATACCAAAGAGAAACAAAATTTACAATAAAATCCTTTACTATACACAACATAAGAACTCTTGATGCTCCGGGAATACATAGTTATCTCTTGTCTAATAATGCATAGGCATGTTTAAGCCTTTCTATAGTTGTCTCCTTTCCCAAGATTGACAGCATCTCCCCAACAGGTGGTCCTTCCTGGAATACAAATAGGATTAGTATCCTTCAAAAATGTTAATAATATAATGAAAGACTTAAAAACAGCTCTACTTTGTTTTCTTGACTTGGGAACCCACATGTATTGAGAGAAGAACTCCAATTAAATTTCAACTGCCAACTTTTTAGAATATAATTTGTTTACTAAGCAGACCTTTACTGAATATATTTAAAAGTTGAATTTCTTTATCTCTTTGTAACCATTGTGACATCAGTTCTATGCCAAAAGAACAAAGTATAAGGAATATCAAAATAATTCATTTTCCACTGTAAAAATCTCTTGTACCTGCAAATTTGACATGTTATCAAATAGCCATTGTGTAATGTGACTGCCAGTGTCCTATATATATATATCTTTTAATTCCTTTACATTTCACCTCTCTTCCTATTTCTTTTCTTTACTCCCTTCCAAACTACCATTTCATTTGTTTCCTTTCTGGTTTCTTTACTCTCACCTTCTGGCCACTGATGGCCATCCTCACTAGTTTCATCAAGACTGGAGTTTTCAGTGAGAACCACTTTGCCACCAACTTGACATATTTTGGAATCTGCTCTTTTGTAAATTTCTCTGGTGGCATGACAACAATAGTCTCTAGAAGATATTGCAAGACATCAGCTGAAAGAAAAAACAAAGATCTTAATGGTGTTTCCATAAATATAAGTATGATATACAGTTGTTATGTCTGCACCTGTAAATCATTTCTGTAAAAGATGCAAAAGTATGGTGAACAATTTGAAGCCATACATCTTCAAACTGATAAAGATTATAGGCCACAATCTAGCAATCCCTTACAGTAATATCCTGCTTATACACATGTGAATAGCAGTCTGATATATGATTTGTGTAATACCTGATGTTATACTATTCACACAATTATAGTGATTTTCGTACTAATGTTCTTATAACAAAGGCAAAGCTATCTTTACAAATACACCTTTCATCCAAGATCCCAGATTTAGCAAACAAAAAAATTTAAAAAATCAATAAATTCAGAAGCAAGTCAACATCTAAAGTTACACTAACATCTAAAAGTTTCCTGTAATGCCAACTTCTATGGTCATTAGCAGTTAATATCTGTAGTATAATGTTTGGATATTTGATCAGGAACCGATCGTCAATATGGACTGCCACATTATTATCAGCTCCTTGTTTCTTTAACTACAGATCAGTAGTTGCAATGCTACATTATGGACCTCTAAAATAATTCAAAACCTTAATCATGGCAAAATTTGCCCTCTTTACATGAAGTACCTTTTAATGACATATTACATTTTTTACTAATCCATGTATATTACTAATTTTCTGAATTGTACAGGGGGAAAAAATAGTGCAACAGGTCTAAACATGGATTTCCAAAAAACAAGATCACAAAAAATATTTCAGTCAAAGGAAAGTCTACCATCTAAAAACTTATAATTATCAAACTTTTTCCAGTACCTGCAAATGTAAAAGCCAACATAGACATAACATATAAACATATGAATCTCTATCAAACAGTCATATTCCATTAATCAGCAAAAAACTAAACATCACTACAAACGTAAAGAACACCAACCATGACTACATGACATCTGAGGCAGCTGGTCGAGTGGAAGCTCTTCTGGAATGACCCAAATATAAGTGAACTCCGGAGCAACAAGATCATCGAGTCTTGTTATTCTCTTCTGACCCCAAAGCAAAACATTTGTTAAATATTCAGTGGTGAGAACATTATCTTGGGCAGCACAACACCTCTGGCTGAAAACAAGATAAGAAACATAAAAAAAAACAGGAAGATGGAAAAACAAGTCTATTGTGGACCCTACTTATCTGAAATGTTACAAGAAAAAAAAAAGTTAGCACTATAAACCCTTTGACTAGAGATATTTAAAGAATGTATGAATATAGAAGAATTAGAGATTAGGGATGAGTAGAAAGGAATTTACAGAGCTGTAAGTAATAGGCCTGGTGTATTTAACTGCTGACAGAATAACTACCACATAATTAAGCAAAATATAAAGGATGGGACATTGAGATGCTCCCTTTCTATAAAAGGTTACTTTTAATGCTAATTCAGATATAAGAAGACCTCTGGTAATGCACAATAATTTCAATTCAATCACTATACCAGTGTGTACCTAAACAAAGACCAATTGCATATAATTTATCATCTTTTATGCTAAGAACATAATAACCACAAAAAGAAAAGAAAAGAAAAAAATCACAAGTACACAAGCACACCAACCTTATTCCATAGGTCATCTGCACAAGATGCCGTAGTTCGTCTACTAAGAGATCTTGTTCTTTTGGGATCTGTAGTCGCCTCTGAAGGTCCATCTGATTGAACCAGTTAATTTTCTCCATATCAAGACGACAAGAATTTGTTGTCACTCTAGACAAGCAGAACTGAAATTGAACACGAGGCAGAACTATTTCAGAATATTATACTTTCAAGGACAAGATGAATCACCACTATATTTCTCCAATTTCTATGAAGAGATCATTTAATTAATTTAGTTTAAAAAAACTATTATTTGTTTATAAAGCTTTGTCTACTATTTGTTACTCAAAAGTTTCACATAAATATGAAAGCAAGTATTAATATAAATATAATATATATAGCTACATCTATATCTAATTTATATCTACATCTGTAGTCTTTACTTGTAAACAAAAGAAATCAGAAAAAATAAAATAATTCCATTTGTCACTTCCAAAGATATATAAGGCTTAATATTAATCTAATTTCACTAGATTCTTTCAATTCACATATATCTAATCTAAGAACACTCAAGTCCCATTATATAAATGAAACGGTCAGTCTGACTTTCTCTCTCTTGATAAGATAGGACGAAACAAAAAACAAAATAAAAGTTCCTTTACCCTCTCAGTCAGCTCTTCTACAGTCATCAGTGCATTGTGGTCCCTGTCCTCAAAACCTCCACCAATATCAGTCACAAAATTGATGATGGCTTCAGGGGAGTAGCCCTGCGCCTGGAGCCGCTCAATGTGTAGGTCGCCCTGTCTTTTGGACAGCTTTGTACCATCCTTGTTCTTGATCAGGGGAAGGTGTGCAAATTGTGGAGGCTCCCAGCCAAAAGCTCTGCAAAAAGAGAATAATCACCTTAGAAATGAACAGGAATGAGACTGTTTCTCTTTAGCTATGAAGTGAATCATTAATATAAATCCCAGCAAGAAGTAGTAATTGCAACTTAAAAAGCCTACATACATTAATAACATTATACTGAAGAAAGTGCTAAAGAAAGAGGAAGGGGACGTGGAGGAGAGGGAGCAAGAGAAAAAGGAAAACCAGAGGAAGAGGAATAGGAGGGTATGTGATGGAGATGAAAAAGAGGAGAGAGCTGTTATAATCAGCATACATACTTGTACAGAAGCAGGTGTTTTGGTGTCGATATCTGCCACTCCACACCCCGAAGCACGTGTGTAACCTCCATCAAATGATCATCCACAACATTAGCAAAGTGATAGGTGGGAAATCCATCTGACTTGAGCAATACAGGGTCCCCCTCCTGCTGAGCCACATTGTATAAAATTGATCCATAGACCAAGTCATGGAAGGGCTCCGTTATGTCTTCTAACTGTCGTGTAAAGAAACATCATATATATATATATATATATATATATATATATATATATATATATATATATATATATATATATATATATATATATATATATATATATATATATAAACATATATATATATATATATATATATATATATATAGTATATATATATATATATATATATAATATATATATATATATATATATATATAATATATATATATATATCACAAGGTGTTTACAGCTGTTACATGAAGATATAAGAGTTGTTCATGGTTTCCAAAGTAGATTACTGGCTGGTGTTTTATTGTTTGTATGTGGCTTGAGTTGATAAACTAAGTTTGAAAACATTTTAAATTCAATTCTTTAATGACATCAAATGTAAGGCACACACTACAAAACACTGTATTACCTTAAATCTTATACAGTAAGGTCTTCCTTGCTTCTCAAATTCTTCAATCTTAGCAAAAGAAAGCGATCTACACCTGTTGTCATACTTGGGTGTTTCTCGCCGCCTGAGGGCATCTTTCCGTATCAAGTCTAGTCTTGTGTCAGTACAGAAACACTTATATGCACTTCCATTCTCAAGAAGAGTTTGTATGTGTTTTTGGTATAAGTCTATGCGTTCTGATTGTACATAAGGTCCTCGTGGACCAGAAAGTAATGGAGATTCATCAGGGGGGATTTTCGACCAGTTCAAAATATCCTCAAGTTTCCTTGCAGCTTGGGGAACCAGTCGGGCTTGGTCGGTGTCCTCAATTCTCAAGATGAATTTGCCATTATTAGATTTGGCAAAAAGGAAGTTATAGAGAGCTGTCCGCAATCCACCTAAGTGGAGATGTCCTAGAATGACATATATTACTTTTTAACATCAAATGAATACATAAAAAGTTACAATCATTACAAAAATAAATTCAGCACTACAAGTACTTTATCAACTCTGACATGTTCCATTATTCACCTGTTGGGCTCGGAGCAAACCGGACACGAACTTCAGAGTGGACAAGTTTTGTAGATGAGAATTTCCTCAACTGGGCGCTGAGAGCTTGCCATCTGGAGGGTGTGATCTTGCCAGCATGATGTATGTGAGACAACCAGGTCATGCTAGACCTAGAAGATAATTATAAGAAAATATTAAACAATTCCCATTTTAGCTCATCAATCTTCATATTTATCACCAGTTTACTGTAAAAAACATGACATCAATATACACAAGCATTCTTAACTTACTACCGCTTCAAAAATACTTATAAACACGTAATTGTGTAAGTAAAACTAGGACAACTCAACTAGTAGTACATATCGGGCAATGAAACAAGTCACACAAATATCTCCATAAAGTCAACATTTATGTCCACAATCTCTCTCTAAAAGAAAGCTATCAGCATAACAACAGCTGCTTAAAACGATACTACATATAGTAAATCTTACAACCAAGCGCACCAGTTCTTGAACCCGGCTGACGGTTTGTTTACAGAGAAGAGAGTTCTTGTAAGCGACTCTGCATGCGCGGATATGCCGTTGCAAAAGATGGATGTCAATTCAATTAAAATCCCGAAATCCCGAGTTTATGTGCATGCTAGAGTAGTATGTTATCGGTAGATATTAATTTTTAGATTGATAATGATATCTCTTTTCGTTAAAAGTCTTCAAAGGCTGATGCAATGAAGATGGGGAAAACAGTAAGAACGATAATAAATGTAGTTCAATTTTTCTATTATTTTAGATTGGAACGTTTCTTATTAAATAACCTTTATGAAATGATATCACTAAATAATGCTTAGCTGTACTAATGTCTTCATTTCTCTACTAAATAGTTACATGTGCAAATATTGTTCTTTAACTCTATAAACATTTCCCCTTATATACTCCTTCAGTTTCTTTCCAACATTACAATACTACAAAATACATCAAAATACATCTTTGTATGTTATTCTGACAATCTAATTACATTAAGACGATAATATAATAGCAAAGAAAAAAAAATCAAGGAAAATTATATCCTAAAAGCACCAGTATAAAAACGTTAACTTAAAAGAACGGAAATTTCTCGAATCCACCGTTTGTTTATCTGTGCAGACGAAACTCCAGAACGTACCACACGCCAAGAAGAAGAGTTACATAAACCTATAAATTATCGCTGTTGCCACCGTCCTCACCCGCAGACAACCATCAATCTGGAGGAGAAGAAAGAGGCGGTTGTCCACGGCCCAAGCATGGTAAGAATGGAGGAGAGATTGATGTATTTTTGTCGGGGGATTTGTCGTGGCGTTCATGGTGAAGGTCATGCAAGGTATGTCATGGCCGCGTTTAATGGTGGTATTTGTTGATGGTATCCATGCTTTTGTTAGTTCTTTTCTGTTAAGTCAGATGAGGTATTATTGAAAACTGATAATTGTTAAATATCTCGTGGAAATATATCAATTGCTATTATTAGAAGCAGTGCAATCAATCAGCTGTTTCGTCAGAACGTTGACTTTGTGATGTTAGTATTATTTATGTAAGATGTATTTGAATCCACAACCTCATCTTCATAACTATGGTCACCATTAGAATGATTTCAATTTATTTAACCCTTCTGGGATGACTCACACCTTAAGTTGTACACCAAGGGAGGACATCTTAACCCATCCACAACGGGGGAATTCTAGCCTAGAATGTCCCAATGCCGGGGCGTTC